>NW_028263390.1:1695448-2004733 GCF_051168715.1 Poecilia mexicana | reverse complement strand
GACAGGTTAGGTGGCAAGGTGAGTTTAATTAATCTATTAAACTCACTGAAGATGAATACATAAACTAAAAGCTGGATTGTAGACATTTTTATAAGCATATTTATGAGCCTGCCTCTTTGTTATTAAATTCAATATAATTTCAGATTTTTCTATAACTTTTCTTCTGGTTAACTTAGAAAGTGAGCTATTATTGTTACAGGTTAGTTTTCTAAACTACAAAAAAGCAACTGTTAGGGATGCTCAAATATGAAAAATTGGACTGATATTGATATCTGATAGTAACACCGGTATTATGCCAGATTTACCAATATTTCATTTTAGAATTTTTTTTTATCCGATTACTCGATTAATCGTAAGAATAATCGATAGATTACTCGATTACTAAAATATTCGTTTACAACAGCCCTACTTGGATCTTCAGTAAGACCTGGGAAATTTAATTGCTTGCGCTGCTCAAAGTGGCAGCATGTTGGAGTAGTTCTGTTATTTTCATTGAGGTCTTTCCTTTGTCAAACTTTCATTTCTGCCTTTCAGGGGGAAAATCACTTTTCGGACAACAGTTCCTTCTTGTTTTAGATGGTGTGTAGTTGGATTGATTTTTGGCAGTACTTTTCATACTTTGCTATTTTGTTATGATGTGTAGCCATAGAACAGGGTGGTTTGGAAAAGCTGCACAACTCAAGTATGAAATCCCAGAGGAGTTGAAAAGGAGGCCTTGTGAATGCAGAGCAGAAAAAAAGAAGAAAGAGAGGGAGGCCATTTAAACCATTTCTTTCAACATGACATCATTAGCTAACAAGTTTGATGAACTTCAAGCCCTGACAGTATAATGTATTTTACTGACACATGACTGTATATTCTGTTGTATCATCAAGTCCTTCTCTGTGGCCTGCTCTTTGTTGTACTCTTGATACTCCTTGCACTCCAATGCTCCAAGAGGCTGTAAGTGTAGCCCTCATGGCTGAACCTCCTGTCTTTATGATATCTAGTTGTTCAGAAAAAGTCCGCCATGAAAATAGATTTTTTATTATTATTATCCCTGAGACCAGATCAGTTTCTCCGTCTTCATCATCCGTTCAGTATAAAATAAAAATACATATCAATATGAGTATTGCAGATTGCTTTGCTAGCAAAAGTTTCCAGGTGAGAGATTCACTCTGACCATCCAATCAGAGGGCTGAAAATATCTGACATCACTGTAGACTTTCGAGCAGGTGTTGTGAATCTGTGAATCAGGAATCTGAAAGTTCATTGGTCAAAAGAACCGTTCTGCTGCTAAATCATTTACTGGTTGGTTAAGAATAGAATATTTTACAAAAATGCAGTTGAAAGAATTAGATGACTTCTATTGGTGATTTATATTTGTGTTAATGGAAATGTTGAGTTTTAACTGAGGACCATCAGTTAAAATTTCTACATTATTCTCTACTGGAATAAAGGAAAAATATGACCCAACACACATTGAGCATTATGCCATGTATTTTCCCACATGTCTAACTCTAAAATCCTCTAAGGTATCCTTTTTTTTTGCTCTTTCTTATTAAGTTATCTTTTTATTTATAGTGTTTGTTAATTTTCCGAGCATGATACAATGTAGCTGACCACTCTACCAACATGTTTCATATGTTTGTGTGCTAACAGATGCTAATGGAAACTTCCATCCCTGCTAACACTCTGCTGAAGGTTAAGGAGAAACTGCTGAGGGAAAGAGAACTGGAGATACAAAGGTAATGCAGAACCCACTGAAGTCTCCTCTGGCACACAGCTTTCATCTGCCACCCTTCACCTCATTTTTAACCAAATGGTTTTTCAGGTATAGGTTTATTTTTGATCATTAATTGAGGTTAATATGATTTCCTTTCACATTTTTTGCTCACTACTGAATTGCGTCCCCGTGTCTTCCTCTTCAAGATTTGTTTTCTTTTTTGTAATAATTTTTATTATATTAATAAATACTGACAAACTTTATGTGTTGTTTCAGTACATTCAGTGCTCAGTTTTAACATTTCCTTGCAGTACTGTCTATAACGGGCCTGTTCCCCCAACTTGGTGAAGCATAACTATTATTATTATATTATTGTTATGATGTTGTCAAAACAATTATAATCTAAAAGTTTACAATTAAAACAGAAACATTCACGATAATCTGTTGCTGAAACAAAATGATTTTGTGTTTCAGCCAAAAGCAACAAATCATGCAGCTGCATGTGTGGATCAGAGAGAACGAGCACAGAGCCCAGCAGGTCCTGGGCAGCCAGAGAGGACAGTTTCATACCTCCATAATCCCAAATACTGAGGTGAGATACCTCACCTCAGTAGGTGAGTTTGTGATTACAAAACTCACAAACAATTCTTGTTATTTAGGAGTCAGCAATGACAACATCCTGCAAGCTGCAATCTGACAGGCGATGTTGTGATGAAGAACTTAGTAAGAAATTAGCAGCTGCCGAGCTTGAAGTGCTCCATCTGAACCTGTTTTTTAAGCAGGTCACTCTAAAATATACAGAGGAGATCAGAAAACTGGAAGAGAAGGTATGATTCACAATTTTCTCAATTCTTTCTTTTTTACTTTAAATTTGACTTGTGTTTGTCTCTGCAACCTGATTTAATTTCAATTTAATTTGTGAACAGATAAAGACAAGGGATCGTTACATCACCAGTCTGAAGAAGAAATACCAGAGAGAGAGTGAGCAGAACCAAGACAAACAGCAACGCATTGAGATACTAGAAAAATACCTCTCTGATCTGCCCACATTAAATGAAGTTCAAGTCCAGTCCAAACAGGTATAAACATACACACACACACACGCACCCACACACACACACAAACAGCATTTTCCCTCATAGGGACCAGAATTTGTCCACATAAGAAGTGGTGGTCCCCACAACCCCACAGAAATAGGTCCCCATAAGGATATAAAAACTTTGTTCACACACACGCACACACCCACACACACACACACATGTTTGTTTTGCTATCTTTGTGGGGACTTTCCATTGACTTCCATTCATTTCTACAGCCTAAACCTTAACTTTACCCTTTTCCTAACCCTATCCATCACATACCTAACCCTAACCCTAACCAAAACTCAATTTATACCTTAGCCCTAAATCTGACCCCTGACCCAAAAACAGGGTTTCCCCTCGTGGGGACCAGGCTCAGGTCCCCACGAGGAGCGATTGGTCCCCACAACGTAGTATATGTCAGGAAAATCGTCCCCACAAGGTATTACAAACAAACGCACACACACACACACACACACACACACACACACACACACACACACACACACACACACACACACACACACAGCCAGTCTGGAGCCACTTCATAAGAGAAGTGCTTTGAGACATTAGTTGTAAATTGGCACTATATAAATTAACTAAACTAAGTTGAATATAAGGCTATGACGCAATTATTAATGAATTTATTGAGGTCAGATGGCAACCACAAGACACAGCTGGCTACATATGTCTAGACCAATATGTCCAGACATATTGGTCTAATATTGGTCTAATATTGGTCTAATACCAATATGACCAATATATTTAGACATATTGGTCTAAATATAGATGCTATGGTAGGCAGCTGTGTGTTGTGGTTACCATCTGACCTCAATAAATTCATTAATAATTGCATCATAAAGAGACTTAAAGAGACTCTTGTACATCTTTATATCTAGCTTTACTGATGCTGCCTCTTAGCATACACATGTATATAATGGCGCACCAATCTCATGAGTCCCTGTGCATATGCACCAACACACTGGTTCCTATCCACATACTCCCAGTACATAAACCTTAGGTAACTAGCCTCTGTTTATATGCTCAGCAGGAGAAGTTAGAGGAAAAAAACAGGCTTCTTGAGAATACAGTGTTCCAGTTACAGAAGAGCATAGAGGAAGGATGTGCATTGATTAAGAAGAAAGATGTCATGATTGAGATGCAGGCCAAGACAGAGGATGAGATGATGACATCTGTACAAAGGTATGGTGTGAGATCATAGTTCCTGTTTTATTTTGTATGTGCTTATCTCACTGTCTCACTTTGTTTATTGTTGTTTTTTGTTTGTTTTTTCTTATTGGACAGGTTGCGTAAGAAAGTGCAGCAGTGTCTGGATGACGGGGCCAGGCTGCCGGTGCAAGATCTTAAAAACCTTTTGGGAGAAAATTCTCAGCTCCTGCAGCAGCAAGATAACAGCAACATGGTAGCATCACACACAACTGAACAGAAACTCTTACGCTAAATTCAAAAATATATTAATCCACCACCTTCCCCAGGTATTAAGGATACAGAAGGATGAAATTGAGAGACTAACTTCACAACTAATGGTAGGGATATTTAAAATATACATGTTAGATTCATTTATTACTATTACTCATAACATTATGACTGTTTTCATGATATACCACAGCTCTCCCTTTTCCCCTAAAGCTAGTCCCAACCCGATAAGTTTGGGATTTTTCTCAACCTCAGAAGTCTGCTGGGGAATCTGGTGCCAAGCCAGCAAGGTCTTAGTTTGAATGTTTTGAAGTGAGGTGAAGCAGAGAGGTTGTGGTTTATAGTGTGTCCAGTGAGCCCAGTTCAGAATTAATGAATTTCTACATTAAAATAGAGTCTCTAAGATGTTGTAAGAGCTTATGTGAATGATATTTTATAACTGTTTCAACTACAAAAGGCAGCAGAATTAGTTGGTTTGGTGATCTTCCTGTATGAAACAGAACATCAGCCTTATTTGTCCCAAACATAGTTCTCATTTGTTTGTATTTTCTTTTTTGATAGGCCACTAGTGGAAGACTGCTAAAAAAAAGAGATGCCGCTCATCCACCAGTGGCTTGTTCTCTGCAAAAGGAGGAGAACTTGGTCAGCATGCTTGGAGCATTCTCACAGGTATCACTCTCTGGAATGCCAAACTCTTTGCTTGGGTATTGGTCAGTATAAGAAACTTTAGCTTAGCTTAGCTTGTAGCCAAACAAACCAAACCCCATAGACCAGTTTTATGTTCAAAATCATTTCAAAGCTGTTTGACTTAGTTTAGAAAGAGTCTACAAATTCCAACCTGACCCAGTCCAACCCATAGACATTGTGTCTGAGGTGGAGCCAACTAACCTCTGCTGGTTATATTATTGAAAATGTGCCACAGTAGCCCAAGTCCGACCGGGTCATGACCCGGCCTGAGTTCTGAGTCTGGCTCAGGCTGTAACTCTAAACTCTAGTCTACACTGTTCAATCCTTTTTCAAGTGGATTCCCAAGACATGTTTACACACTCAGGATGTGCACATGGTCACCGCCAGCATTCTGGGTTTGTTTGCGACAAAATAGCTTATTTTTTTCTAAAGACTCAGAACCAAGACTAAACAGTCATACGCTTGCCTAAGTTCCCATAAATGACGGGGAGAACAGTAGACCAACTGTCTCCTGTTGGTCTACTGCTCAGGGAGGACAGAATCTAAACGTGATCTTCAGTATGGGTATACTTCAGAGTGAGGGGTTCCTCCTTCTAACTGACAAAGTCAAAAGGTGAATCATTCTTTTACAAATAAATCCACTGGGACTGAATGCAGTACAGTGTAGACTAAAATGATAACTGATGTGCTTATTCTATAATGTAGAAAATAGCACAAATATATCCAACAAACAGTGGATCAGGATAACTCTGATACGATGATACACCATGGATAAACAGTTAATGCACCTAAATAGGAAACAGGAATGTGGCACAACCTGATAGTTTCATAATTGGGAAAATATGTATTTTTTAATTTAGGGCAATTGAACCTTAAGTAATTCAACTCTGCATTAAACATTTTTCTTGTAGACTTGCTGTTTCAGTGATCATTGGGTGAGAGGCGGATTACACCGTAAAGGGCAGTTTACTAAAACAAATAAAATCACTAGAAAAGATCATTTTTCTTTTTTAAAAAAATGTATATTTCCTCTTATCTGATTTTGTTTTGTTTTGTTCATATACGACCTATTTTATAAAAAATGACTGAGCTGTTGATTACTACTTGAGTTCTATTGTTCAGCTCAGATGTTCTGTTAACAGGTCAGAGTTGGCTGCTGGAAGTAAACAGGTCAACATTACAAGGTAGTTTTCAGCCATGTCCATTTTTCTTTTCAAATGTGATCAGTGCAATTGTCTGCACCCAATACAGTCCATAGCAGTATTGTCCATACTGCTATGGACAATGAAGCTATGTATGTAAATAGAAAGCATTTGCATTCTATTTATGTATAAGCCATGTGACAAATTTAGTGACCTGCTGGCTCAAGCCTTGACTCTTTTATCGTCACAAAGCAGGTCAGGGTAGATCCTGCAGGCCGGCGCTGTGATGATTTTTGATGAGTCCAGGAAAAACTAACTTCTAACCTGATTTACTCATGCAGTACTCACTGTAACCTGAAGGGGGCAGTGGCTCCCAATACTCTTTAACAAACCACCAGAGCGCAGAAGAGAACGCTCCACTGTGAAGTCGCGTTTAGTTCCCTCTTTTCAGCGTGGTTGTCAGGAAGTCATATGATTAACATCTGGCTCATTAAACACTGACATTCATGAGATGCTTTGCATCGACCATTTGTGGTTGGATGTGATTGTGCAGAGGGCAGAATCTAAGATGGGACCTTCTGCACAAACCTTTTAGGTTCAGCTGTTATTCATCAAGGAAAATTACTTTCTGTTGTGCGTAGTCATGGTTTCATAATTCAGATTTTATGTATTTATTTATTTTGCCATGGGGGGGGCAGTCTGCTGAACATATTCTCTGTTGTCATTGACCCAGTTATGCTCACATTGAAACACGAACATTTTATTCTCTCTGTTAACCAGGACAAAGACAAGTTGGTGCATCTGTCGTCTGCAGGAAGCATGTCAGGAGTGGACGAGCTTTTGAAAGAGATGTCTTTGTGTCTGCTTGACCTGCGAGGTTTCTGCAGCATCCTGGCCCAAAGAGCACAGGGAAAAGAGCCCAACCTCTCTCTGCTTCTGGGAATGAAATGTAATGTGCTAAACACAAACACTTCAACATCACATCTTCATATGGTTAATCAGAGTAAGAGCTTAATATATGCCAGAGAAATACAGCAGGAGAGCAGGAACAGCAGTGTGCAGAGCTTTTGACAGTTTATGTAGAAAGGAAGGAAGAAATGTTGAAAAGTGAAGTACACGGTTGACATGTTTCATTCATGTAAAATCAACAAACAGTGTTTTCTATTTCTCTGAATGTAGACAGTATGGATGTGTTACTGAGATGGTGACCAAATGTCCTCTGCTGTTCTGTTGTGTCCGTCCAGCACTCAGCGTCTCAGCAGAGGAACAGGAGCACCAGCTGGCTGAAGGAGAAGAGGAACCGAGCTCTAAGCTGCTCCAAGTCGGCCTGCTGAAGAGAGGAATAGATGATCTGAGGAGAACTGTAGCAGAATACTGTCCTCAGTATGTGGCTCCAGGCTGTGCCACGCAGTGAATTCTTAAACATTTCATTTATCGAATCTCTAACTCTGTACAACGAGGATGTTTGGAAAATGAATCCTACTATCTGTCACAGCTCTGAAAGGTTTGGACATGTTTGAAGTTTTGTAACAGCTGTTGCCTCTAATCCACTTCAGACCAGAAGCACAGCACTGGATGCGAGCAGAGCAGCACGTCCATCGCTCTACTCCTCTGACAAATAGGATCTTATGCAGACAATAAAATGTTGAGGATGGTGACACTAACTTTGCTTGGAAATTAGGATATTACTTAAGATCATATAAGAATAAATTTAAAGTCCAAGCAGAACTTTGTGCCTGTTGGTACTATGGACAGTAATATTAGAACCACATGTAGTTTGCGATGTGCTGTCCTTCCTGCTGCAGAGCATGGCTCACTGTGGAAGATCTGCTGCAGGTTAGTAACAGCAGTGGGTCAATCTGGGCTCAGACTTGGTCCTGGTGCTGCTCACCACACGGCACACTTCACTAAGCTGTTTTTATAAAATAAACCATCAAACATCCAAATTTACATAAAAATATTTACAGAAATTTTGTGTGTGTGCCTTTTTCAGGGGTTTTTAACTTCTGTTTGTCTTTTTTCCCCCAACTTCAAAATGCTTTTCAATGAAATAGAATTGAAAAATAGCATGAAACAAAAAAGAGAAGCCCAAATATTAATAAAACAGAAATAAGTCAAGTTTATTTGTATAGCACATCTCATCAAAAACATTACATTACACTGAAAACATAAAGAGAAGTAATAAAAAGTAGTAATCTAGACTAGAAGTTAAAGGCAACCACCGATAAATGGGCTTAAAGAAACTTGGTGTTTCAGCTATTTTGCCTTCTGGACATGTGTTCTAGATTAGAGGAGTGTAGAAACTGAATGCTTCACGCCTGGTTTTGGTTCTGGGGACGCAGAGAAGACTTGAATCAGAAGACCTGAGCGATCTGGAAGGTTGATAAAGCAGATCTTAATTATATTTTGGTGTCAAGCTAAAACTAACTAGAGTATCTTATCATTATTCTGTGAGCTACAGGGAGCCAGTCTGAGACCTTCAGAACTGGGTGATGAGCTTCATTTTCCTGGATTTAGTGAAAACAAGAGCAGGACCGTTCCAGAACAGCTGCAGCTCTGACGTTTCAGACTGATCTGTCTGTGCGACTAAAGCTAAAGGCATGCAGGAAAACAAAATAGACAACAGATATAAAATAGCTTCATGATCAACTGATGGCTGTTAAACCTTGTGCAGCTTTAGACAGCTGTGCAGCAGTCTGGTTCTACTGCATTTAATAACTCAGTGTTGTCTGTCAGAAGTTTAAAAACATCACAGGAGACAAGATTCAGAGAATAAATTACATTAAAGTGCTGAAAGATGTTCATGTTGTTTTCCAAAAACTCATGCAGTATTTATCACAGTGCTCTGCACCATTCTACACCAACATTAAATCATTCGAATTTTCAAATTTGACAAATGCAATTAGATTTTTTTAATGATTCAGTTGAACTGCAGTTCAAAAGTACGGTCCAATAGTAATCAGTTAAATTTAAGTGCATTTCTATTTGTTACTTTGGTCAGTTTCACGTCATTTCAGTGACCCCTGTGGTCTTTCTGAACATTAACAAAGAGTTAGCAACTTGTTTGCGTGTGTAGCACTTTAATATTTATTAAAGGCCATTCAATAACTTGAATACTTAAATAATTAAAGAGCATTTAATCATTTAAAAGTTCCTTAAATGATTAAAGAGTATCTTGAAGAATTTATAAACAAAGTCCAAAAAAGCTAAACTGATAAAAACATAGTGAGGTTCAAGAAAGAGTTATGACAAATAAATGGTTTATTCAAGTTCAAAAACAAGCAGGTGGATAATAAACTGAATACATGGAATGCTGAGGTGGAAGCCTGGAAAAACTGGTGCAGTCAAACTTTCTCTACAGTTATACTGGGAGGCGTTCCCACTGAACCAACAGTTTTAAAAAGAACAAGGAAATGCAGCAACTTTAAAGAGCACACATACCAAATATCAGTAAATAAACAGGATTGTCTATTCAGAACAGAGATGGGTACAGTAGTGTCCTCTAAACAAATTTAGGACGTGTGATACTGTTGCCAATGACAACACTGACCTACGATCTTGTTCAACTACCAACTAAATATGGAGACAAGGATTCATTCATTTTTATGAAATTTCAGGGATAGTAGTGATTAAAAAAAATGTATCATGCTGTTTTTGAAATTATTTAATTGAAAAAAAAAACTCAAGAAAAGCCAAGAAGTTCACAAGAACAAATAATAATAATAATAATAATTAAAAAAAAAAATCAAAAGTAACATCAGCAACCTCAAAAGGGTCAGTTGTTAGCCTAAGAGCTAGGGAAAGACAAGGTGGCTCACCAAACAGCACATTGCATCTTAAACTTCTGATTACACAAATAGGAGTTTACACATTAAAACATAGCTATAGTCACTGTTAAAAAAAATCACAGACCCTGTCTAAAATATTTGACGCCTAAATGAGTTCCTTGTGAAAGGTGTCCTACGTTTCTAAATCACCTATTTTTCTTTCAGAATCTTTTCCTGAAAAGACTCCATATTTAAAAGACCAGATAATGAACCAAAACACACCGTCTCCCCAGACAGAAGCTCTGAAGCATTTTATCAATAAAGAGATGAAATTATCCCACTTCCATGTCAGCGTGCATATTTCTCTCCTATAGTGTATTCCCGTCAGCTCCCATTGCTAAAAACATTCTCAAATTTCCCCAGTAACATTAACATGGCATCAAACTTTCACATAAAAATCACTGAGATCAAGTGCCACAAGCCACAAACCGCACTTCATCTAGACCAAAAGAGAAAAATGGGAAAATGGACTGGAAAAGTCGGTTTCCCCAAGTTTCTCAGGTTGTCACTGAATTGTTTCAGTTCTTGTCCAAAAATTCCAGAGGTCAGTTTGGCATTTTATGAAGAGTAGTCCGTGTCTGATGGCTTTGACGGAGTTTCCTGCGGATTTTTCTGAGAGGGGATCCCAGGGTTTCCGTTCTCCGGTCCATTGTTCAGTGTCATCTTCTCCAGAGCTGCAGAATGGAGAGAAAAGATTCATAAAGAACAAAAAACTCTTAGTCTGACTGAATTAAAAATGATTCCTCCTTATAATTCAAAAATAATTCAATACTTTGGGACAAACATGCTGCCGTTTCTCCTACAGACGGCCTCTCTTCACAGAAAACCTGAAGACATGTCAAGGAACTGGCAGGTAAAGCCATCTAACGTCACTCAACATGTGAATGAAACCAGCTTTACAGAAAGAAACAGAGAACGCTCACACCTGCTTCAACAAGAAATGAGAAATTTCTTGTTGAAATTACCTAATTTCTAATTTCCAGGGAAATTAGAGGTAATGTTACATTATTGTTTGACTATAGATTAATGTTCATTTTGTATGTTTCAACGTGAATACTGATTTATATAACGTGTTGACCTTTTCTTCCTTAAGGGAACTGAGGTTTCATGTAATGCACTTGGTTAATTCAGCTGGTTCAGATAATTGTGTTCCTCAATTTTTTTAATCTAATGGATCAGTTATGATGGAGAGCATGATTCTGTTAATAGTTTCTACTTCATTCATCCCATTCATATAAGGATGAATAAAGTACCCATGGATCATTTTTGTCTTTCTGCACATCTGTTTTCAAAAGTAAAGAAACTTTTACACCAAATTGGTGCTAAAATTACTAGTACATTTAAGGAAATGAAAGTTGCCTTAATTATTTAAATTTGGATACTTTAACAGCTATCTGAATATCTTAGCTCCATTTTCACAATCAGTCATATTGGACATTAGTATTCGGTTGATTTAATCAGTTTCTATCCTCACATCTACCAAGAAAACATTGAAAACTAGGCAGGACTTGTCACTGCTCCATGAACGGATTTGCAGGTTTCATATGTGATTTACTTGTGTGAATTATACAATGTCTCACTCTTTCACACACGCATCAGACTTGGGGAGACTTCTGTTCTAATTTGACCAAACACTTTCCTGACTTTCCTCACTTTTCCTTTACAGTGTATTTAAAAAAAGAGATTTCTTTCACCCTGAAGTGATGCTGAGCTGTTGCCTGGTGGCGCTGTTGTGCTGCTGTCCTCCAGTTCATCCAAGTAGAGTCGGTACTGGTGGCCGCTCTCATCCTCATACTCCACATTCTCATCATCACTGTCCACTTCTGGGGCCACGTATACCACCTCGAACTCAATTTGTCCTCGCTGCCACAAACATCCACAGTGAGCATATTAAAGCAAATAAGCTGCTCATAAAGAAGTAACTCTTTAACCCTTTGTGCCTCCTGGTCTTCTTTAAAGCAGCATCAATACAGTTAGAGAAATCCAGACTAACAGAGGTGCTACCTGCTGAGAGAGAATGGTGACGGCTTCCTTGTGTTTTGCGTCTCGCAGGTTGATGCTGTTGACAGCAAGGATGGCGTCTCCAACATGCAGACCTCCACATCTGTCTGCAGGCTGGTTAGGATGGATCTCTGAAATCAGAATGGGAACGCCATGCTCCTTCCCACCCTGAAGAACAGACACATGACATCAGGTCCTCACCAAACAATAAGGTATTCATTTTGGCATAAATCGAGTCACTTCAGATTCCTCTGTTTAAAAGCAACTTTATCCAGACACGTCTCTTGTTCCAAACAGTAAGTATAATGTTTCTTTTTCAGTTTTGTACTTATTGCCATGCTGACTTTTTTCTGAGGGCTGTCAGAGGAGATTAGGGTTAAAATATCCCTTTGTCTTAAGTCATGTTCATTTGTTGATGTATGTTTTGCATGTGTATAATATCATAAATAAAGTTGATTTTTTAAAACAAGCCACAGTCGTCGGTTGGAATCCCAGCCTGGTGAAAACCAGCTCCTTGTTCTACACGTTGCTTCATACTGATGGACCTTCAGATGTTGAGAAACGATTGCTTGCTGGAGGCGTGGACTGTGTTGAAGTTTTTTTTTTTATTTTACCCAAGTGATAAAGTTTGTAAAATTGGGCAAAATTGGAGTTTGTTCCTCCTCAAGGCATAAAAAGTTCTATTTACTGTGATGGAGATTCCTAGGCCTTCATGATCCTCCTTCAGGAGCACCACCTTTCTGATGGGACCCACTCCCTGGGTTTTCTTCAGCGTGTCAGGGTCCTGTTATACAAAAAAATATTAACATTCAAATGTTTTTAGAAAGGACAAATGCAAGTGCTTTCAGCCACTGTGTGAGTTTAAACATACGTGTCCCACAGGAGAGGGAAGAGACTTCTTTGGGTCGTTGCGGCCTCGACATGCACGGATGACTGTTTTATGGCGGTGGAGGTGAATCTCTGCCTCCAGCTGGTTCCACAGCTTGTCATGGGCCGGTCCTTTCATGTCACGACCAAGTAACTGGATCTGCTGCACCCTGAAAGTGTGATCGCATCATCATCTACTGTCATCTGTTAGGATATGCTTCTCTCAGCTGTAATTTTTAATTGGTGTGAGTTCAGATTAACTTGGTGTTGTTATGGGAGCTGACAGGAAATTTAAGTTTGCACAGCGTTGCAAACGGACTGCTGGGATGTAACATTTAATAGGCTTGAACACTTCACTGTTACCAACTGACTGTTGTTTCACAACCATCAGCCTGTTGTACAGAATTCAGATCGTTCCAAAACCTGCTGAGTCTCACCCTGAGGAGCTGGTTTCACCTGGCTGCTAACAAACCACATTCATATTCTAATTAAATTCAAAAATACTAAAATTAATACAATAAAATGTTGTAACATCAAAGAGTTGTTATAGATGGTGATGGCTGTAGGCAGGAAGTTGCAGTCTGTGTTAAAGTGCATCTGAAGAAGCCTCTGACTGAAGATGCTGTTTTCCCAAGACAGTCTCATGAACAGGACGGTCTGGTTGTTTTTATGAAGAATCCTTCTGTACATCATCATGTCTAGAGGTTCCACAGACGTCCCCCAGACAGAACCAGAACAGAACCTTTTAGATTCAGAGCAGCAGCCTTTTTAGGTTCCTGGCTCTGATGCTTTTATTGTCTTTTCTTTTGTGAAAGTATCCAGCAGATTCACTAACCATACAAAATGTCACCAGACCCAAAGCTGTAGGAACCAATCGGGAAAAACAGAAGTCAGAGTTTTTACTAAAGAAGAATAAAACCCAGGATGAATGAAATTTATTATTATACTGTATGGTCAGCAAAAAGGCATAGTAAGATTAATTAAAGTAGGGGTGGCTCCTGTCTAAAAAGTCACATTTTAAAATAAAATCCAACTGAAACAAAACTATTTGTGTTTGATGAATATAGCATAAAAGAGGAATAAAATAACTTTATGCAACACTGTTACAAGCAGGGACCCCCACCTCTCTGACTCTCACCCTTTGAAATCAACCTGGAGATTATCCTGATCTGAGGAACAGTAACATTACAACAACAATAAATAATTTGCCTTTGTGTTATGTGATCAATATGCAGGCTGAAGTTTTATTGTGATAAATTATTGACTGTAGCAAAAAAATAAATAAAAAACTGCAGCGCTCAAAAATGTGAGCCAGAAATGTTAAGACATCTGATGTCTCTCTTTTTCACCTGAGTTTACTGTAGAGTACTCGCTTTCCAACATCTACAGCAGGATTACACAAACATTTTCTGCCAAAACGTTTCCAAAACACATAACAACCCAGATCTGGATCTGTGGTGTAGGATTAACAGAGTCCTCCATCTTTGACATTCCTCCTCCTGCTCTGACACCCAGTCCAGGACAACAGTCTACCTGCCTCTGTTCACTGTTTATAATTATATAGTGTGGAAATCAGAGATTACACTCAACTTTTTTTGTCTTCTGCCATTTTGACTCATGCAGTCAAAATAATCCCTGTCCATTTATTTTTACTTGTCAATTTTTAAAATGATAATGACATATTTAAAGAATTTAATGAAGCGGGGCTTCAGAGGACACCAACTCACCACCCACAAACACACATGTTGTTTAGTTTGAGGATGCTTCTGCTCAGTGTGACAATGGTACTGCAATAAAATAAAACAGCATTAAATTAAATAAACAGGTTGATTTTGGTTTTGTTCTTCCCATGACATTCCAGACTCTGATCATCTGGCTTCTTACTGCTCTTTGCAAATGGCTGAACTTTTTCCCAGGACAAACTTCAGACAAAATGAGTTTTGTGCAGGAACCCATGTGCAAGGCCTGCACATGCTTCAGCATCATCCTCCTTCCATGAGGGTGGAGGTTGCTGCTGCCGTTGCTCCTGCCAGCGACATGCTCCACTTAAAACACATAAAACAGAGACGCTCACATTTCTCAGAATGGAAAAAACTTGTCAGCTGCTTTTCTGAGCCCTACCCAAAAAAACAAACAATTACCTGTCTATTTGTATTTTCTTTATTCCATCATCACATATTATGACGACTGATTTTCAACCTGCAAAAATGGCTTGGTGTTTCTGACTCTGCTTTGTGGTACAGCTGATTGTTTATTGGCTTTTTTTATGTATCAACAAAATTGTTATTTTTTTGTGTGTTTAATGTAAACAGTGGTTTTGGTAATCAAAAGAAGGGAACGTAATGGAAAATCTTATAATGTGCTCCTCGCCGCTCTTTGTTTCTGAATGGTCTGACCATAAGCCTGGTCAGCTGCTCTCAGACTTCTTCAGTAGTATAACAGCAGGAAGAGGTTCTTAATGCTGGAGGCCTTCTAAAGCCTGAGCATTAAGGAACTGCTCTTCAATTAAGTTAAAACGTTTTTGTTGCAATCCAGTTTACGCGACACCAGTGACTGGAGTGTCTCACACTGGTCCTTTTTGAAACCAGGTATCAGAATGGAACTGTAACGCCACCCAGGACGTGTGAAGTATGCTGCAGGACAAAACAACAGTCCATGTAAAACAGAGGATGAGCTTGGTTTAGGTTGGATTAAACAGAACCAAAACCAGATGTGTTCTGTGTGAGGAACCTCAACAGCTCTAATGACTCCAGCCTCATTATTTGGTACCGAGACTCCAAACTTTAAAAGACCCTCCAACATGTTTCCTGACTGTCGACATTAAAGTCTAAGGGCTTCAAGGAGAACATGGAAGTCACATCTGCTTAAAATTGAACACCAATTCCAAATTGGAAGGACCCTTTTTTTCTGTATACCATGCTTCAGCAGCAAAACATTTATGAAAAAACTACCAGCCTGAACATTTGTAAGGAAGAAGAGCAGCAACAAATGATGTCCCATTCTTCAGTCAGAAAACTGTTGTCTGTCCAACCAACATCGCCTCTGGAAATATCCGTTACCATTGGTCCTAATAGAATTCAGTATTGCGAGCACAATCTTACCTGCCAGCCAGTTCCTTGTCCAAGTATTTAGCTGCTAGTCTGGCTCCATACACCTCAGCCTGCAGGACTGCAATGTGTCTGCGAAGAGCCTCGTTTTCTTTCTTAAAAAGTCGGACTTCTGCTTCCAGTCTTGCCTCAGTTAATTTCTCCTTCTTGCTCGCTTCGAGTTCCTGCTCCTAGAATGAACACAGACCATGTAAGTGGCATAAAAACAACAAGAACAGTAAATCTGTCAGTTTCTCCTTTTAATTATAGTTTTAGTTTAATGGGGAAGAAACTGAGCATCAACTAACATTTCAGAATAAAACAACAAATGGATTTGGCTGCCATTCTGGAAGACCAGTCAGTAACCTGGCTTCAGTGTTTTGGCTCAGAGAAGTTATTCCAAGATTTCACATTACATGGTCCAATCCACTGGTCTCTCAGTTCAGTAATCTTAGCAGGAAAACATTCCCTAAACATAATTCACCTCCATGTTTAAATGTGGGACAGGTGGTCTAGAGACCAAAGCATTTTTCTTCCACTGGAGACCAGAAGAGGAGCCTGTAGGAACCTTCAACATTTCAGTCATTTGTGTTCTACCCCTGGTGTCTCTGTGACTGTGGTTCTAATGCTCTCCAGATCATTAAAAATATCTTAACTAATATGAATAACTTATAGGCCAGAGTTTCATCTGGGAAAAAAAAGCACCATTAATCTTCTTTTTCTCCATCTTTTTGCTTTGACAACAGATCATATGTGGCATGAAAGTGAAGAATTCTCAAACTTCAATACTTATTGTTTCATAGGAGTGTTTAAAAATTAAATCAGTGAAGACGATGCACAAAAGATGCAAGAGGCCTTCTAAAAGAAAGATAGACTTTCTGCTTTTTATGTCTAATTTTCAAGTGATGTCTGATACCTTATTATAGGAGGAAGCACAATTTCCACCTCAGACCAGTCTACAATTTCTATAAAATGACTATAAATACAATATATTCCATACCTGACAGACCCAGATCCATTAACTAAGAAAACCAAATTAACAAACATCCAGGCAGACCCATGTCAGGACGAAACGTTGTGAACAGCGATCAGTAACTAGTCTAACAACAATAATCACTTCAAACATCTCAAAGATTTTACCTTTGCAAAAGTATGTGCCAATAAAAACTCACCATCTCTTCCAAGGATGTTGCAAGCTTTAGAGCAAAGAAAGAAGAAGAAAAGAAGGAAGGTGGAGGTTAGAGAATAGTCTGCAACATGAGAGGTAACACACAGAACTGTGTTAGCAACAGCAGTAAAGGTGGAGAAACAGTCACAGTTGCCAACTCAGCAACTCTGTTGCTAAATAGAGAGTTAGAGATACAAAATTACTTCAGAAAGTCCATTTGTAGTTCTAAACATATTTAGAATGGTTTTGTACTTTTTGATATTTCTCTTTCCCACTAGAGCCTGGATCACATAAACAAATATGCAAATTAGGTGATGACATCATCACCTAATTTAAGGACAGCCAGTACTTTTCTTTCTCAGGAGTTGGCAACAGTGGAAAGAGCAGCGTAGATAGGAAATGGGAGACACATGCTGTGTGCCAGCATGTCCATCATACAAGGAGTGGAAAGCCAAGTGTGCACAGAAACTTTGGTTTCCAAAGAAAAGAAACACTGATGCTCACATGACCACTGAATTAAACCTGATTCTCAGTACGTTACTGTTGCTGTCTCCCTGACAAACAAACCTCAGCTAATAGGAAGGTGTGGCATGTGAGCTTACAGGACAGCCAGCAGTATGGAAGCTCTCTCTCTGCTGAACCACATTAGAAAACATAACCAATGCACATCAGGAATCCTTATTTTTTAATGAAAGCAACAGTCCTTCACCAATAACACATGAAAGTCAGTCTTTTCCTGACAGACTCCTTCTACATCTCTGGCAGACATACCAATGCTACTCATTTTTTATCCTACCTACCAGTCTGTCTTTGATGATGTCAGAGTCCTCCACTTGGCCCTGCTTGGCACTGAGCTGGAGCTGCAGAGAATGGAGCTGGAGCAGCAGATCGTGGACCTCCTTTTCCACAACTGCCCGCTCAGACTTAGCTTCAGTCAGCTCAGAGCGCAGGTCAACTAGCTGGGCCTACATCAGACAAAGTATGAATGAAGGAGTAGATATGTAGAAGAGAGGAAGAGTGGAGGAAAGGTACAAAATGAAGACAAGTCAGATCAAAAACTGGATTATGGCAAAAAAAAAATCAGAAAACAATTTTGTTAAAGGCAACTTTTATATAAAAAATATGTATTTTGATATGCTCCTCTGCATCCTCCTTGTGTTCCTACAGCCATCTGCAGAAATATAACACTCCCGGTCAGAAACAATCAGAGCCAGCACTGACAATCACTCTTATGCATACGCTGCTCACCTCGCTCTCTGCTATACCACACCTGGTTCCTGGTTCCCCACCTCAGAGCCTGTCAAGAATATGTTGTTTCTCCACCAATAGCAGCACATTGAGGTACATAATAAATGCACTAATAAATTCCAGTCTGGTAAACTGTGTGATTTGAAAAAATAAAAATAAAAAAATAATTCCAATGTGTGTTTAAGAGTAGAAATGTCTAATCTGTCCATTTTTTGCACTTCCAATTTAAAAAGAATGTTGGGGTTCAAATTCTAAAATGCAATCTATCAGCTAACGGACTAACACTCAACAAAAGATATTAAAAACTACTGAAGGACAACAGTGGTAGAACTTTACTCCTTAAACCTTAAACAAAGAATAGATGAAACAGCCACTATGATAACAAGAATATCTAAGACCGGTCAGATGGAAAATTAAGTCATTGTTGGTTTATCTCAGTCTATTTTCTGAATATTCTCTTATACTTTCACAAAGTTGTTGTATCAATCCAAATTTTAAACAGGGTTTAGATTAATTTGCTCCTGGCTCTGGAAAGAGGCAGAATTTGGTTCAAGAAGATCTGTTCTGTTGTCTGTGAAAGCAGCCTCCGGAAACACCATCTATCTACGCCACGGTTAGAGACATGAGTCCACTGAACAGGCCCGGTGTCGGAAGCTTCAGGCTTGGAAAAGCTTTAGGCTCTTTACTGTGCCAACCACCGACCATTAACTCCAAGAAATCAGGAACAGGAACAAGCCAGTCAGACGTGCTCTGTCTTCGGGAGAACTGGTCTCGCTCAGCTGTAAACACAATTTAATATTCACTGATTAAAAAAAAAAACATGCTAAGACCTGTCAACTAACCTCTAATTTGTGGTTGAGCTGGAAAACCGTCTGGGTTTTGTGGCAGAGCTGAGCAAAACAAGAGCTCAGGCTCGTCATTTTCTGCCTTCCTTCGTAAGTTATATCCACTTGATCGGGGTCTATTTCTCCCAGCAATAGATCTACGTCCACAAATGCCTTGTCAAATTCCTTCTCCAGCACCTCCAGCCATCGGAACATAGACATACTCGGGCCAAGGCCTGAGCTGTGGCCCGGCGGAGAGCTGCCAGTTGAGGCGGACATGGTCAGTCTGTCGGACAAGTTAGCTCAGCAGCTAACTTTGATCAGCAGTCTCAGGAAACCCTGACGGGGCTGAAGATAAAATAAAAAAAAGTTGATTAAAAATCCCTTTAAACGTCTGGAGTACACCTCGTACTACTATATATTTATAAGAAACCGGATTGAGAAATATACCGCGTAACCAGGAAGTCCCACATTAAACTGACGATAATAAATCGACTACTTCGGACTTATTTTTTTTTTAATCAATCTTTATTGAGCTGCAACATGTAGACAACACAGAGATCCCTTTTTTCAGAACCTTTATTGCAGTTGAAAACAGAACTATAAGCTTAAACAAAGGGATAAGATGAATGAAGGATTAAGGAAAAAGAACACATATAAATAAAATGAAGTTAATAGTTCAGTGCAGTTCTCATAAAAGCAGTGTAAGGAGTTTTCTATTAGTTTAAGGTCCTGTGTCATCTTGAAAAGATTCATTTTTTGTTTCTTTCTTTCTGTTTCAGTGACGAAAAGAAAAGGCACAGTTCTTCGTGGAAGGCAAAGTTTGGTCGAGATCAGTCTTTCAAACTGTGGTCTCCAGACCCCCAGTGGTCCACAGGCGCCCCCGAGTGGTCCGCAAGGTACTGCATGCAAACGACTGTTTATTTGCCGTGATGTGAGCTCAAAGTGCGACATACAGTTAGCTTACCAGAGATTGTGTTTAAAAATTATAATGGTTAGGTGGCTTAAACCCGGGTCACTCAAAAGAAAAACTTAAGTTACTGGTGGAAAGAAAACAATGTCCGGATTATATGAAAGGAGGAAGTCAACCCAGATTAATTAAATTTTGAATTATGGTCAAAAGGTTGATTTTTGGTTAAGGTCGACAATTTATGGTGAATAAACCAAACAATCATCCAATTAGCCAGTTAGCCAGTTAATTATTATTAATTAACATTAGTTACCCAGTTAACATTAGTTACATCTTGATTCAAAGATGTCATTGAATCAATGTTGTTTTGTGGTCGAATTCTAATGACTCACATGCCAACAATGTTGAATGTGTGTCGCACCCATGTTTGTGGGAGGAGGGGGAGCTCTCACCCCCCCTCTTCAATCTCTGGGTGGGAGCATTTTATTATTGATTGGGGATTTGTCAAGCTTTAAATTAAGTGCTACATGTTGAGGACAGTGATTTGTACTCAACATATAGTGTTTCTGTACATTTTCTTACTTGTCTGTAAATATTATTACTGACTGCATAATGTGTTCACACAAAAACATCTCAAATCCACTATAAGCAATGGAGCGGTTCACCTCCCCTTTTTTACACTAGTAGTATGTCCCAAACAGCCACTTCGCTGCTGGCTTGTTTGCATCCAGCTTCCGAATTTAATTCTACTCTGAACATTTTTGCAGTTAGTTTGGCGATATTACTTTTAATTTAACTGTTTATTGAAAAATAACTGAATTGTTTTCTGCCTATGCAGCAGCTTGATAGGTTAATATGGGATTATTTATGTCGTCTAACATTAAGCTAAATGTTAGTTGACATATAATAAGGACAAACCAATATCCATTGGTCCAACCTTATTAATTTAACTGTGAATGTACAAGGGGAACCATATGGTGTCTATGTTTGTTCTCAAATCTATAACAGTACATATTTCAATGTGTTTCATTGTTGTGTTTTTCAGCTGCTGCTCAGCAGTTTGACCCAAAGATGACTGACAAAGACTGCAGCGAAACTGTCAAGAAGTGGCTTTGTTAAGTACCAGATCAAGAGGAAGGCATCAAGGAACCAAAGTGATGCCAACTAGAATCAAACTTGGGTTTCCCCAACTCATGCTGTTTCCCTGTTCACACGGTATGAGGCTTAACCTCATAGATACTGTTTTTCCATGGACAATAGACTGTTAAAAATGAGTCAAATGTGTTTACAGATCTATGCCTGTCTTCCTAAATAAAATGTAATATAACGCCATGTTGTCATTTTTAAGTTTGTGTGCACACATTTTTGGAAATATTGTAATGTAAGATCATTTTTAAAGACATAATGCCCATCATCTGCCAACAGAATTGTGTGCTTAACACCAGAGAAGAAACTTTTAATGGTGTGTTATGATGTAGACCTATCAGCAGAAACTCATTGGTAAAAAACTAAGCTCTCATAAAAGTCATAGAACACAGTCAACAACTGAAACATAACATTTTGTCAAGAGCCATCGTTGCACATCAAAATGCTGATTAATGTTTCATTGATTATGTTTCAAAAGCAACTCTGGGTTTTTAAATCCAGATGTAAAGGAAAAACAGCAGTATTTCTGCTATTTAGCAGTTTTCTGGAAGTTTGTTCAAGATTTGTGGTGCATGGAAGCTGAATGCTGGTTGTTTGGTTCTGGGGATGCAGAGCAGAGCAGAACCAGAAGACCTGAAAGGTCTGGAAAGTTGATACAACAGCAGATCTATAATGCACTGTGGTGTTAAGCCGTTCAGTGATTTATAAACTAACAACAGTATTTTACAGTCTATTCTCTGAGCTAGTGTAAGGAATCTAGCGTCAATGATGTGCTCTATTTTCCTGGTTTTAGTCAGAACGCCAGCAGCAGTGTTCTGGATCAGCTGCAGCTGGAGGGTTTTTTAGACAGACCTGTGAAGAAGTTGTTGCAGTAGTCAATGCGACTAAACATAAATTGCTGAGCTTCTCTAGATCTTGTTGAGATATTAGGCCTCTAATTCTGCAAATGTTCTTCAGGTGATAGAAGGACAACTTTTTAACTGTCTTTATGTGACTCTGAAGGTTCAGGTCAGAGTCCATCACTATTCTGATGGACTATTCTGATTTCTAGTTTCGAACCTGTGTGTTATCTCTAGATTTTCATCTTTAGGTCCAAAGATAATAACTTCAGTTTTGTTTCTGTTCATCTGGAGAACATTTTGGCACATCCACACATGTATCTGTTCTAAGCATCTGTTCAGTGATTGGATGGGTTCAGAGTCACCTGGTGGCATCGTAGAGCTGTGTACTATCCACATAGTTATGATAGCTAATCTTATTTCCTGTTATAATCTAGTAGCTAATGGGAGCATATAGATATTGAATAAGAGCAATCCTAACACTGATCCTAGGCATACCCCGCATGTGACTTCTGTCCACTTCAATGAGAAGTTACCTATTGAAACAAAGAAATCTTTGTTCTTTATGTAAGGTTGAACCAGTTGAGTTCTGCACCAGATAGTCTTACCAGCTCTCCAGTTATTTCAGTAAAATGTCATGGTCAGCAGTGTCAAAAGCTGCACTGAGGTCCAACAGAACCTTCACTGTGGCTCTCCCACAGTTTGTATTTATGTGGATGTCACTGAACACTTTGACCAGGCCAGTCTCTGTTCTGTGGTGAACACAAAAATCAGCCTGAAAGACGTCAAAACGGTTGGCTATAGTTAGAAAGCTATTTAACTGTTTAAACAGACTTTTTAATAACTTTGCTGATGAATGGAAGGTTGGAGGTCGGCCTATAATTCTGCTGTAGTGATCTGTCCAGATTGTTCTTCTTTATCAGTGGTTTGATAACTGCTGTTTTCAAAGCCAGGAGGAAAACATCTGATGAAAGGGATCAGTTTACCACTGGAACCACATCAGATGCAATGACAGGCAGGACTTTCTTAAGACAAGATGGGGGTATGACATCAAGACAAAGTTAAGGAATCAATATTGATTCCCTCTTGTATAGAGTCTCAATTTCATATTTGAGGCCAAGGAAAGATCAACAAAAAGTTTATAATTCTTAAGAGTCTGGGAAATTTTCCCTTTTTTAAGGGAATTTTTAAGGGATTAAGAAGTATTTTTGAATTGAATTGAATAGAAAAGATGGCAATACATCTTTTGTATTTTTGTCAATACAAAAGATACAAAAGTAGCTAGTTAATCTAGCTACTAGTTAACCTAGTGTTTAAAAAACTGCTCAAAAAACACCTTTTAATGCGATTTCTATATTGAAGGACCATCACAAGGTGGCGCTATGCACTACTAAAGTGCACAGTTCACCGCCTGTAGTTGTACTTTTTCAAAGGATGTTCGAGTAAAACTGTTCTACGAATAAGGCTCATAACTTTAGTTAACTCTAAATTGTGCAACACTGAGAAAAAGACAGAATTGTTTCCAAATTGTAGAGACGTATTTTCACTCATTTTGAGTGAAGATTTTCACTCATTTCGTTACTGTACTGTCCACATTTATTCTTTATTGTTCAAATGTTTTATACTCTGATAAAATGTCATTTTTAGAAAGAGAGAGTTGTTCTTACAGCATGTGGCTTATTTGTGACACAGCAAATTAAACGGGGCTTTGGAAGGGATGTTGATGCAGTGGGATCCGTGAGGACAGAGAGGAGCTGCCCTGAAATTTTGGGGGGGAGTTTTGGCCCCTCCACTTCCAGCTTCCAGGGGCTTCGCGTTTTGACGTAGAGATCAGGTGACTAGAACTTTTCTGACTGACTCTTATAAGGGACGTTTGAGGAGTTCGGCTCACTTTTTACTCCGGATTCCGATCGTGAAAAGGAAGTTTTTCCATAGGCGAAGAAAGTCCCGCTGGGCCGCCTTCTGTAACCCTGCAGGTAAGCTCAAGTGGAACCAAAGCCGTTGGTTTGGAAAAACAAACCGAAAACTATGAGAGCAGGCGTTAGAAATAGATGGATAATTTTTCCAGGCTCCTGTTAAAACTTTCCGACTTAAACAAAATCATTTCACAGAAAGGCTTGTATTTCTTTAGTATTTATGTTTAACCCTAGAAGACGTCTTGAAATAGAACTGAACCCCCATGTAAAGAAGTGTCTGTTGGACATTTAAAAGGGCTCTCTCCTCGTTTATTAAAGAGGTTTTTCAGTTACCAAATGAGATGGAGGGCTTTGCCCAGGACTTGACCATTTGGGACTCCAGCCGCAGTAGAAAGTGCTGAGGAGCAGCAAAGAGGTTCAGTTTTTCCAGTACTGTTCTGTGGACTGCAGCCTATTGTTCTGCTTATTTCTGCATGACAGACTCAGCCATGTAGAAAGTGGCGGGATAATAATCACACAGACATTATTGTCCTCAGCTCCTCATTACTTTTTGACTTGTTTGAAGCTGAAATGTCAGTTTTTAGAGCACTGGGGAAAACTTCATCTGGCTTAATGTGTAATAAGTGAGAGCACATGCATTTCATCTTGCTCCATGAGGATTAGACTACAGGTCATTTTCTAATTAAGGAATTGGATTTGTTCTTTTTACTCCAGGCTGTAGAGTGGACAAACATGGTTTCAGTTGGTAAAAGTGTAATGGTAAAACCTGTAATAAACTGTGACATTTATCACATAGTTATTTTAAAAACAGGATTTTCTTTTAGGTGTTATTGCAGGGTAGATAGATTTTCTCTTTCAAGGGGTAGGAGTAAAATAAAATATATGTAATTTTTCTTAAAGTCCAACACCTGCGATCTTTTCAGGACTTAGTGAAAAGCTCACTTAGGATTAAAGTCATGTGTGTAAGACTTGCCCATTTAAAACACACAATAACTAATTTCAAACAGCTTTTTTTATTTTAGAGAGACAAAAGCATAATTATAGAATAAAGTCTGGTATCTTTTTTTCCAAAGGAAAAACAGATATGCGAAAGTTCTGTGTAAGCAGGAAGTTGATTTACTGCTTTCACACTTTGAGCAATTTAACTGCCCTGCCCTGCCTGCTTCGGGCACACATCACCATGTCTTTTTTTAGATTTATCATCCTGTAGAACTTGTCAAATAAAATGGTATAAATAAGCTTTTCTTTTGCTCTTTGATGCTATTTATTTGTGTTTCCAGCTTTGTCATTTTTGTCCATTTAACCTCCCTTCCCATAAGGAAAAACTGTTGAACCTTAATGGCTCTTGGGTTTGCCGAGTTTTTGCTTTGGCATCTGAAGTGGAGACCTTCTTGCCCAATGCATCTAAGGACAGGGAGTTAAACTTTGGCACACATACTAAAGCAAGTCTAAACCGCTCACATGACGGGTTTGAAAAGCTTGGGGAAAAAAAAAACCCTCCCCATAGTAAGTTTAATTTTTTCAAATCTCAGGAATGTTATTTAGCATAGTATTCTGTCTGAGAAGATTCTTACTAATACTGCAAACATTTTGATTTTTGGGGTTTAGAAAAATGCTAAAGATTTAAGGAGTTTAGAAGTTTCAAGGATTTTAGCACCCTGCCTGTAGTACATGTGTAGTGTTGCAGAGAAGAACAGAAGTGCTTCTTGCTCCTTCTCTAAGCAATTGAATTATTTTGTGGATTGCATCAAACATTTATGTTTGGCTCCGTCGAAAGGAAGAAAAACGTAAAATACAAATTAGGAAAAAAATAAACTAGGTATAAGGATTTGCCCGTAAGCTGTCAAAATTGTTTAGCCACAGAATTCTCTTGCATAGTACTGTTCATGTACCATTAGGGCTCCAGCTAACAATTCTTTTAGTAATCAAGTGTTCAGTTAAAATAATAATAATAAAAAATAAGATTAAGCTTATTTTACAAAATATTAAAAACACATGAGTGCTGCGTGACCTACATAGGACGCAGCCGTCACGAAGTCCTTTTGACCTTTGCTGCATGTCCCCCCCCTCATAGCCCACTTTCCTGTATGACCACTGTCAAATAAAAAGGCCACTAGCCAAAAAAATAAAACAAAAATAAAATAAACATTTTACTGCCTAAAATGCAATAACCTAGCATTCCTTTAGTGTGTGTTTGATTATGTTTAACAAAGGATGCAATATTTCTAATGTCAAAATGTGAAACTCTCAGCCCTTTCCTCTTGACTTAACATCAATACATCAGTATAGGGCTGATGTATTGACTATTTTTTAATTGACCGGTTACAAATTTGATTGCAAAAGGTGCTTAGTAAATTTTTTAACAGGTAATACTAAAACTGACATTTGAAGAATTCTGGTTAGAGTTCATGATGAATCACGATCGGATCAATCATAATTCAGCATAATTAATCCGATCATTTGTTGCAGACACATATATTATTATCTTTACAGTAACACATTCACAACTGCTTTTGTTCCAGCTCACTCTCCCGAAGAATGGGTGATTGGAGTGCATTGGGTCGTCTTCTGGACAAGGTTCAGGCCTACTCCACCGCTGGAGGAAAGGTCTGGCTGTCGGTTCTCTTCATCTTCAGGATCCTGGTGCTGGGTACTGCGGTGGAATCAGCCTGGGGAGATGAACAGTCTGCTTTCAAATGCAACACCCAGCAACCTGGTTGTGAAAATGTCTGCTACGACAAATCGTTCCCCATCTCCCATGTTCGTTTCTGGGTCCTTCAGATCATCTTTGTGTCAACACCGACGCTCCTGTATCTGGCTCATGTTTTCTATCTGCACAGGAAAGAGCAGAAACTCAACAGAAAGGAAGAAGAACTGAAAGCCGTACAAAATGATGGAGGCGATGTTGACATACCACTGAAGAAAATTGAGATGAAAAAAATGAAGTATGGTATTGAAGAGCACGGCAAAGTGAAGATGAAGGGTGCCCTACTTAGAACCTACATAGTCAGCATTTTTTTTAAATCTCTGTTTGAGGTGGGCTTCTTGGTGATCCAGTGGTATATGTATGGCTTCACGTTGTCTGCGGTCTACACATGTGAGCGGTCTCCATGCCCACACAGGGTGGACTGTTTTCTGTCCCGTCCAACGGAGAAGACCGTTTTCATCATCTTCATGCTGGTTGTCTCTCTAGTTTCTCTGTTGCTTAATATCATCGAGCTTTTCTATGTTTTTTTTAAGAGAATTAAAGATCGTGTAAAGGGGAAACAACAGCCCGCACTCTATGCCAGTGGAGGCACTTTGAGTCCCACCCCTAAAGAACTGTCCACAACAAAGTATGCTTACTATAATGGCTGTTCCTCCCCAACTGCTCCCCTATCACCTCTGTCCCCCCCAGGCTACAAGCTGGCCACTGGGGAGCGGGGAACCAGTTCATGCCGAAATTATAATAAACAGGCCAATGAGCAGAACTGGGCGAATTACTCTACAGAGCAGAACCGGCTTGGCCAAAATGGTGCTGGAAGCACTATTTCAAACTCCCATGTGCAAGCCTTTGACTTTCCTGACGATACACAAGAGCAAAAGAAACTTCCTTCATCAGTAGGACATGATCTCCAACCTTTGGCTTTAATTGATGCCAGACCTTGTAGCCGTGCCAGCAGTAGGATGAGCAGAGCAAGGCCAGATGACCTGGACGTGTAAAGCAAGGTTTTGCCTACTTCCATGTCTGTCCAACTGACAAGATTATTCTCTGCAGGCGGAAGATCAGGCAACGATTGAGTGCATATTCATTTCAAAGCTGGGACTAACACAGTCACAGTGCTTAGTTTAGACACTCCTCCAGAGAAATAGCAAATCTAATTGAAATTGAAATTTTTGTAAGACCTTTTAAAGGAGTTTCATCCATTTTATTTTGGAGTATTTCTGTAACTTTTCATGATATGAAACAGCCATAGGAAGTTTTAGGAGTCTAAACCTCGCTCACATTAAACAGATCAAAGCCTAATTTTAAAGCCCCAAGCAAATTTTAAACACTACTGACAAAAGCCACAGAGTGGGGGCAAAAATGGTTTGTCACCAATAGCAATGTGTGATTATTTCATGCTTGTGCTTTATTAGACTCACTGACAGGTCCCAGGCACTAACCAAATACCTAGTGTGTCAGATAATGCCACACTAGTGGCTAATGCTAATTCTAAGTAGTTAATGAAAAAGGAGCATGTAGGGAGGGGTCACCAAGCCGCTATGGCCTGTGAGGGAAAATGGCTGCAACAATCACATGACAAGAAAAGGTAAAAAATTGCAGCCACAACAAACATGGGGAATAGAAGCAATGTGCTTAGAGGCAGGAATACTGACACAGTACTTCTTGGATGTTTTCAGATAGCACAGCATTGTTAAAACACTGTACCTTTAACACATTGAATATAGGATGTGCACTAAAAGGTCAGATAGTGTACACAAGGGAACAATCGGATGACTCGTAGCATAGTATTATGCAGGGTTTTCTTTCTTTTAAACTGTCACTGATTAGTTTGAAGACAAAGAAGCGGACAGGTGACACTGGTTTTCTGGATTTGTTTGGTCATTGCTGTTCATTTTCAGGTAAGAACATTCCTATACTTTGATGCGTTAAATTTGCATGCCATGAAGTGATTGGAACATGATAAAGAATGAACTGGAAGGATGATGGTTTGGAATGCTGGTAGAAATATGGGGTTTTTACCTACCAACACAGATTTGTTCTTATACTTTGCCCTTTACCGAGATCATTCAATATAATTAATAGCCATGCTTACCCTGTATTGCCAAACTGTGATTTTGTCCACATTCAGGGCTGAACATTTGTTCAGTCATTGTCTCCTTCTCACAAGGAAAACTGTAGTTGGATGGTTTTATGACTATGTTGTGTCAGTAGACATGCTGCGGTTTTCATGAGGAAAGGGGAACCTGGAAAGGAAAGCACCTTTCAACATGCTACTGCTGTGTATCATCTCAAAACAATACTCCATCAACTCCAAATAGGCAGATTTATTGAGAGTAAAAACAATTTTTTTCTTTCTTTTTTTGTGTTAAATTCCAACATTATCATTCACCAGAAGTGGTAACTCCTGATAAACTTTGAATAATTTTGGTGTTATACATTTCATTTTGTAGTCTCTTCTTTTCGAGGTACACATGAAAGTGGCAGGAATTGCAAACAGACATATCACTGCTTGTTTGTGGGTTCCTTAAAGAAAGACTTTATTAGATTTTATTAACATCATTTATTTAATGACCAGCGTTCTTATTCTTTTTTTTTTCATTTCTTTGTCAGTAGTATTTAAAAATGTGTTTTAGATACTTGAGTGAATGTTTTTTTTTTCCTTGTTTAACTCATTGCTGCTTGAGAAATAGATATTTAGTACTGTATATCAAGCTAACTGTGTCACAATAAAAATGTGAAGTGTTTGGAAGACTGGTCATGGATCTGGACTAATATTTAGTCTTCTCTTACCTTAAATCCAAATCATTTTAGTTCCACAACTGTCAAAACTAGATGAAACTTTATTTGGGGAGTTTTTTGCAACTTTATGTCAATAATTTTGTCGGTACTGACAAGGACCTTTTCATTTACAAAGGCATTTGCACTGAGATCTTGCTGTTAAAAGATGTAACTTGATGCAAATTGTATGTGAAGAGTTTTCTGATAAATATGTTACTAATTTATTTTACAACACAAAGCTCCATTCTATTCAATATAACAGACAACTGACCATTTTTAGTTAATTGATTTGCGAGATATGTCTTCCACTCTGACTGAACAGAAGCAAGCATTAGACATGTTTACCCAGGGGATCTGCTATTGTACAAAGTAAAACTGGTAGTAAAATATTCTACTTATTAACTGCACCTGTGAAATGCTATCTTAACCAATAAATGTTCTCAGTCCTCATCTTTGGTTGAACTGCTTTTTTTATGAGATGCTAATCAGGGTTGAAATAACGGTAATGATTTTTCACAGTTGTTTGCGTCATTGTTTGGACTTTGTGGCCATTAGTCATCAAAGAGTTTTTAGTTTCCATCAGAAATGCTTGTTTGTCCCGCTATAATATGCATTTGATTATAATAAAATCATTTTTTTATTTCAATAATTTTAGTTCATTTCTCTTTGGGTCATGTCCAAAAGAATGAGGTCACGGATACAAGCAGCCAAAACTTTCTGTAGGGTGGCTGGGCTCTCCCTTAGAGATAGGGTGAGAAGCTCAGTCATCTGGGAGGGACTCAGAGTAGAGCCACTGCTCCTTCACGTCGAGAGGAGCCAGTTGAGGTGACTCGGGCATCTGGTTAGGTTTCCTCCTGGATTCCTCCCTGGTGAGGTGTTCTGGGCACGTCCCACCAGGAGGAGACCCCAAGGAAGACCCAGGACACACAGGAGGGTCAATGTTTCCCTGGAAACACCCTGGGATCCCCCCAAAGCATCTGGCCCAAGTGGCTGAGAGGAACGTGTGGGTCTCCCTACTTAAGCTTCTACCCCCATGACCCGACTCCGGATAAGTGGAGGAAAATAAATGAATGGATGGATGGATGGATGGATGGATGGATGGATGGATGGATGGATGGATGGATGGATGGATGGATGGATGGATGGATGGATGGATGGATGGATGGATGGATGGATGGATGGATGGATGGATGGATGAGTTCTATGCTGTCCCTTTTTCAGGGCATGCTTATCTTTAAGTTTAGTGATTTTACTTATTCACAACAAATGTAATTTGATGAGTGTCATTTCAAGTTGTGTCTTTGATATAAATATTAGGAATACCTGAGAATTGTGTATTTGTCTAGTTTCTACGGTAACATCTACAATGTGGATAGCTTTTATTAGCACTCACTTTTAATGTAGTACTTTAATTGCAGTTCTATGTGTGATAACAATTAACCTTTTGAGACATTTGCCTGTGCCCTGTCACATATTCAGGAGAGTTAGAAAAAATTATCTAACACATGAAAACAAAGTAAAAAAGGGATTTTTTTTACTTTAATACTTGGGTGGGCTGCATTATAGAAGCTTTGTTACACAGAAAGTATGTTCCTGGTATGTGGCATTTCCCTGGCAACTCCAGAGAGGACATTCACACTATCCAGAATAACTGCACACTAATCAATCTAAACTGACTGCAGGTATAACTAAAAGTGCAGTGTAAGATAAGATAATACTTTGTGAGTCCCACAAGTAGGAAATTGAAGCTGTCTTGACAGAACAAGAGTACAGAAATGAAAAAGAAAACAGAATAAAAATACAGTACATTGTCGAAAAAATACCATAAACACAAATATGAAAATATCCATATATACAAAATACACATATACATAACCTGACAGTCATAATTTTAGACAGTGGGAGGAAGCCAAAGCACTCGGAAAAAATCCACACATGCACAGGGAGAAAACTCCAAGCAGAAAGACACCTGGCTGGGAATCGAACCAGGACCTTCTTGCAACAGTACTACCAACTGTGCCACTGTGCAGTCTGCTCATGTAACCAATGTAGGTACATAGTTATCTTACTAAATAATTATGGTAAAAAAAATGGTAAATGGTAAATTTTACCTTAACAAATCCTATTGGACGGTCTGCTGAGCTCAACTATTTCCATCCTTGTTTGACGTCTCCACTGGCCACAGCTTTCAGCCAACATTCCACACATGCCAGCTGCCACTTGCCATTACCGATTTCTGTGGGTCAAAAAATGCCTTAACCCATAACACGGCCATTTTGGTACTTGCCTGGTTATTTGAATAATTAACTTTTATCAAATAAGAAACAAATCTGAAGTGTCCAAAAAAGGCACACATGCTACTTTACTTTGTACTTGTAGTGAATTGTAAGGAGATTATACCTACATCAAGATATTATTTATTTTACAATATGTACTGATATGATTATTTGAGCATTCCAGTTTGATTGCATTATCATTAAACCATACAGTTCTGTCCAACAAGTATGTGTGCAAAATGTTTTCATGACCTACTCAGTGAATAAAATAAACTATACTATATGACTGCTTTCAATTAATTGAGTTTCTTCCAAAATATGTGCACACAGACGTTCTCAAACAGCACAGACAACCTCTATGCAAAATATAAAAATTAGATGATTTTTACAGGAATTTTTGTTTAAATATGTCCAACCATGATCTAAACCCACTTATTCTTGCAAGGTTACAGAACGACTAGTGCTCCAGCATTCATTGGGCAAGAGAAAGGATAGACCTTGGACAGGTTGTCGGTCCATCAAAGCAGAAGTTTACATTCCTTTTCTCACTGTCTAGAAGTAAATCAGACTACACATCTAGTTTTAAATGATAAAACACGTACACGTATAGCTCCCAAAGCACTTCATAATACATGAAGCCATTCACACACACATTCACACACTCATGGTGGCAAGCTACTGGATAGCACACGTGCATGCCATCAGATGCAAGGCTGTCACACACCGGCATCATGGCCCTCTGACCACCGCCAGCAGGCAAGTGCCTTGCTCAAGGATACAACAGCAGAGGCAGATGGAGCAGGAAGAAGAAAATTGTGGTTCTATTTATGGTTATCGTTTAATACAAAAACTTCAAACCCATAAAACTAAAAATTGTAGTTACAATTACAATACATGATGTCAAACTCCAGTTCGGTACATTATTCTAAAGTCTGTGTTCCTGTTGCATCACACTGTTTCTTAGTGATTATAGATGAAGTATTAGCAAATATTGCAGCTCAGAGAATGAATGGGGGACTGTTTATCTCACTGTTAAGTTAACTTCCTATCACATTCACCTGCTAAATATTGCATTTCTGCATGCCTGACAAACACAGGACTGTCGAAGATACTCTACATACTTTTTAGGGAAAAGATTAATCAAGCTTTATTTGGAGAACACCTTTCAGCATAACACAAAGCATTTTACAAAAGTTAAAATCAGAGAGAAAATAAATGTAATATTTTTTGTCTGCTAAAAAGGCTGAATAGGTTATATATATATATATATATATATATATATATATATATATATATATATATATATATATATATATATATATATATAAATTTCCTTCTCACCCTCCGTGGGTGGTCTCTCTCTTTCATCCTCTGAGCTCAGGTCCTCTACCAGAGGCCTGGGAGCTTGAGGGTTCTGCGCAGTATCTTGGCTGTGCCTAGAACTGCACATTTCTGGACTGAGATGTCTGATGTTGTTCCTGGGATCTGTTTGAGCCACTGCTCCAGTTTGGGGGTGACTGCCCCGAGGGCCCCGATGACCACAGGCACCACTGTGGTCTTCACCTTCCAGGCCTTCTCCAGTTCCTCTCTGAGGCCCTGGTATTTCTCCAGTTTCTCATGCTCCTTTTTCCTGATGTTGTGGTCACTTGGTATTGCTACATCCACCACAACGGCTTTCCTCTGTTCTTTATCCATCACCACAATGTCCGGTTGGTTCGCCATTACCATCTTGTCTGTTTGGATCTGGAAGTCCCACAGGATCTTAGCTCGGTCATTCTCCACCACCTTTGTGTTCCCCACTTTGATCTCGGGGCTTCCAGTCCATATTCGGCACAGATGTTCCTGTACACTATGCCCGCCACTTGGTTATGTCGTTCCATGTACGCTTTCCCTGCCAGCATCTTGCACCCTGCTGTTATGTGCTGGACTGTCTCAGAGGCCTCCTTGCACAACCTACACCTTGGGTCTTGTCTGGTGTGGTAGATCTGATATATATATATATAAATAAATATCAAGATCCAAGCAGTTGGAAATTGCAAAATGTGCTTAATGAGAAAAGAGCACAGATGTCTAAAACAACAGAAGGAAGTAAGAGTAAGCATCAGAAGGATGCCAGTGGTTTGATAACTAGACTAAAGGGGTCACCCCACCCTACGCCTCCTTCAAGATGAAATGGTCTTGTTCATACTTCCCTGACTGCTGTTTAAAAAAAAAGAGAACTATATGGTGAACAAAAAAGACTGGTAAAAACTCTGAACCCCAGAATGCACTGCAATGTGAATAGACGTCAGCAGAATCTCTGTGACATCACTGAACAATAAAACTTGAGCACAGTAGTTCTCAACCTCTGTTTACCAGTAGTCTTCTGAGTCTGCATTTGGAAGACACACACTGTGTGTAGACTGGCCTAAAGCCAGCTCATTTCAGCTCCTGCAGAAAAGAAGTTTAAAGAATGATAGATTTTCCAATAAGAAACAGTCAAGTCAGTTGCTAGCCATCTGGGTGCCCTAAGCACACATGCTTTGTTATAAAAGTATTACTGATTAAACTTTAAAAATTATGTAGCTTTATGTTATTAAAGCTAAGGTGCTTTAAAGCGTTGTGCTTTGTGTGCGTGGGCGGAGCTCCAGCACTGTTTCTAAATACATTTCCTCTATACTGTCCAGGGAGACAATGACGTTTGAGACTGCACCATGTGCTGCTGAGTCGAAGGTGTCCATTACAGGAAACTGTTTATCCTCTGTCATCAGTGTCCATTATAACTAGAATTTGTCAGGATCCGTGTTTTTGTGTGTTTATTTTTGAGTTTTCTGTGTTCAGTCCTGTTTCCCTGTGAGTCTCTGTCCTGTCCTCCCCGTTGATTGCTCCCCAGGTGTGTCTCATTCCCTTAATTACCCCGTGTGTATTTAAACCCACCTGTTGTCTGTGTTCCTTGTCAGATCCTCGTCGTATGCGTCGAAGTCAGTGTCGTTTGTGTTTCGCTCCAGTAGAACTGTGAAGTCCTGGAAAGCGTTAGCTCTCGTTTCAGTCCGGTGTTTCAGTTGCTACCGGTATTTGGCTGTGTGCCTGTTTTTCTGCCGTGCTGCCTGTTTTGGACTGTGAGCATCATTAAATTCCTCACCACCAACCAAACCACACATTATGACAGAAGGATCTGACCACAAAAGAGGTGAGAGACGCATGATGCGGGATCGACGGTGGGACCCCTGGCGGGTGTTTGGAGCGGTCTCCCTGGACGAGTTTTGTGGAGGGGCGCTTGTACACCTGAGACCGTTCTGGGGATCGCAGCTGGCGATCCGCCCGCTGGAGGAGGGACCCCGCTGTCGCCGCAGCCCTGAGCCGCCGGAGGGCCCGGCCCCTGGGCAAAGCCGTCGTCGCAGCCCTGAGCCGCCGGAGGTCCCGGCCCCTGGGCCCCGCCTGCAGCTGCCTCCGGTCCCCGCACCGAGGCAGCGTCTGTCCCCGCTGCCTCCGGTTCCCGCGCCGAGGCGGCGTTTGCTTGAGTCCCCCGAGCTTCCTGAGTTCCCTGTGGCTCCGCCCCCCGAGTTTGCGGACGAGCCCGAGTTTCCAGAGTCTGCTCCCCCCGAGTTTCCAGAGTCTGCTCCCCCCGAGTTTCCAGAGTCTGCTCCCCCCGAGTTTCCAGAGTCTGCTCCCCCCGAGTTTCCAGAGTCTGCTCCCCCCGAGTTTCCAGAGTCTGCTCCCCCCGAGTTTCCAGAGTCTGCTCCCCCCGAGTTTCCAGAGTCTGCTCCCCCCGAGTTTCCAGAGTCTGCTCCCCCCGAGTTTCCAGAGTCTGCTCCCCCCGAGTTTCCAGAGTCTGCTCCCCCCGAGTTTCCAGAGTCTGCTCCCCCCGAGTTTCCAGAGTCTGCTCCCCCCGAGTTTCCAGAGTCTGCTCCCCCCGAGTTTCCAGCCGGCCTTCCTGCCGGCCCGGCGGACCCGCCTCCACGTCTCTGCTTTCTGCGCCGGAGACGCCGCCCGCCGGACCCGCCACCGGGACTCCGGTTTCTGCGCCGGAGACGCCGCCCGCCGGACCCGCCTCTACGTCTCGGCTTCCCGCGCCGGCGGAAGAGACCGCCGGACCCCCCTCTACGTCTCCGCCTCCTGTGTCGTGGGCGGCCCCCGGACTGTTTTTCCTGTGTTTTCAGTTCCTGTGTTGATTAATTTTTGTTTCTGGACTCTGGCCCCTTCCGTCGCCCCTCCGCCCACCCCGTTGGGTTTTTTTTTTTTTGTTGGACTCTTGCCCTCCTTCCGTCGCCCCTCCGCCCACCCTGTTGGGTTGTTGTGTTTTTGGACTTTTCTGTTTTTTGTTGGGCGTCTGGTATCCGCCCTTGAGGGAGGGGTACTGTCAGGATCCGTGTTTTTGTGTGTTTATTTTTGAGTTTTCTGTGTTCAGTCCTGTTTCCCTGTGAGTCTCTGTCCTGTCCTCCCCGTTGATTGCTCCCCAGGTGTGTCTCATTCCCTTAATTACCCCGTGTGTATTTAAACCCACCTGTTGTCTGTGTTCCTTGTCAGATCCTCGTCGTATGCGTCGAAGTCAGTGTCGTTTGTGTTTCGCTCCAGTAGAACTGTGAAGTCCTGGAAAGCGTTAGCTCTCGTTTCAGTCCGGTGTTTCAGTTGCTACCGGTATTTGGCTGTGTGCCTGTTTTTCTGCCGTGCTGCCTGTTTTGGACTGTGAGCATCATTAAATTCCTCACCACCAACCAAACCACACATTATGACAGAATTAGGATTCGTGAAAGGCTAAGTTGTGGTGAACCAGCTGTAGCGTAGCAGAGAGCAAGGGGAAGGATGTGATTGGGTGTTTCATGTATTGCTGCAGTTAATATTGGTAGTGCTGGCAGAAGTATGTCATATCTATTTATTTTATCAGATTATTTGTCTTACTGTCACAACATCATGATAATTTTCACATATATATTTCTTCTTAGAAAGAAGCCTAAGAAGATATGAAAGATCACCAGTCCATGGGCAACACAGAGAAATACAGAGAAATTCATGCACACACACAAATCTTAGGAGAATTTAGAGATCAATCAACCTGGTAGTCATATTTTTGAATGGTTGGAGGAAGCCGGAGTGCCTGGAGAGAAACCATGCATGCACAGGGAGAACATGCAGAAAGACCCCGAGCTACGAGCCGAGCCCAGGATCTTCTTATCCTTTTGCTGTAAGGCAACAGTGCTACCAACTGAAGCACTGTTCAAAACTGCAAAACTGCACTCCTTAAACTGCAAATCAGGTTGGAGCTGTTAAATGTCAAGGGATGAACACTTAATGCATGGTTTTTCAGAATTTTAGCAAGGTGTTATTGTATTTAGCATGGTGTTATTAGGTTGTAGTGTTTTTTTAGTTAATTTACTGTGGTTGTGATCTACACCTAGGACTGCAAGAAACTAAAGAGAGGATTCCTTCTTCTGAAAAAAGGGGGAAAGACCAGGAGAAAAGTAGCACCAGCAGGCCATGTACAGAGGGCCAGGATCAGAACCAGAGGAGAGTCTGCAGAATGGACTAAAAGAGAACCAGCAGGGAGGGGGGAGCAACAGTAGAGGACTTGTAGCGAAAGAGAGGCCCTGGAGGGGCAGCAGCACTGGTGTCACTCTTGGCATTTGGAAGCAGTGGACCTTAGGGAGCAGGCAAAGTCTAGGGCTTTGCTCTCTAAGTATCAGTCTGTACGACTCATTTCCCCTTCCAAATATAATTCCTGAGGAGAATAACTGGGGACCTGCTGTCTTGGAGATGCCCACTGTTATGACAATTTGGGGTTGTTTCTGGTTTCACTAATGTTTTGTATTTTCTTGATCACTTGGTTGTGTGAGCCCTGCTATAGTTATTTGTTTTCATTTTTGCTTTTGATTTGTTAATCTGCAAAGACCATTTTAGTTTATTTGTGGTAGTTCCTTTCTTATCATCCCTGCTATCTATCTGTCTGTTTAGGTTATTTAGGTTAGTCTTAGGTTCTGTTCTGTTGAATTTTTCAGACTCCTGTTCTCCCAGCCCAGAAATGGAATTAGATCAGAGGATACTTAGCAACCCTGAACAGGAGCACCTAGTTTACATACTTTAGATGAACATTAGATTATTTTTCTTCTTTTGCTCTTTTTATTCTTCTTTCCTTTGGTTTGTTATTTTGTTTGTATTTTCTTTTAATTCATGTAAAGCACTTTGTATTGCCTTGTTGCTGAAAATGTGCTATATAAATAAAATTACCTTACCTTATCTAAATTCATAAAGGTCAGTTCTCAAAAACAAGTAGATGGAATCTTGTGCTATATGACAAATGTTTGTTCTTAAAGGATGGAAATTTAGACATCCTGGAAATACTTCTAATTCTGGCAAAGCATTTTTTTTAGTTCTTCTGCTGCTGCATTGTTCCATTTTTCTTTCACCACAATACAAAGAACTACTGGCAAATGTAATAGTGGAGTGAAACGATTTGTTGTGAAATAAAGATATGTGGTACAATGATTCTGATAAAACTGTGTAAAAGAAAATGTGTCTACTTTGAAATGACTAAGACATTTCAAAAGAGAATGGTTTTGTAGTAATCATGTTGCTTGATCTTAAAGACGTTCTGAAATTCTTTCGAGTTTCCAGGCAGTGCTGTCAGCATGAAGTAGAAACAAAGAAATTACCCCCAATTATAGCTAAGTGTTTTTGGCTGCTGATTGTGTCTTTTGCCACAGAGCATGCACACAATCACACACTTTCCCTGCACATAAGTACACACGTTGTTTATTTTAGATTACATGACTTAGAAAGTGTTGTATTTCAAGATGCTAATAAAAAATGCATTACATTTGTCTTATTTTAAAACATGAATAAGGAAGTCTAAGGAATACAACACATCAAATCTTGGGGGTGCTGTGGTGGTGCAGGGTTAAAGCACAACCCATGTATGGAGGCCTTCGTCCTCAACGCAGCTGTCACAGGTTCAACTGTGACAGCTGCATGTCTTCCTCCTCTCTTATTATCCACTTTTCTTTCTAACCACTTTCAAATAAAGGCCTCTAGAACCAATAAAACCTTAAAAGAAAGATCTCAAATCCATGCTTTCTGCTAATGCATGTAAGTGGGTAGGGCTCACTAAGAAAGTCAAAACTGTATTTTAACAGATGGCTTGCACCAGAACCAGGCTCAGCATTAGCAGCAACATAAACAGTCGCCATGATAACATCGAAATATTCACAGGGCAAGTAAAACCTTTCAATGTCCAGGAAACATATTCGTGATATGATCCTTGACCATGATATGAGCAGGATTGCACCAATGATTGTTTTTAGTAGAACAATAAGCCCCCCTCCTTTCCACTGAACACTCTCGGTTAAATCTCTGGCCCTTGATGGAGACTTTGGCATCAGGAGTGTCCTGGTCCAGCTATGTCTCCGTAAAGCACATTAAGCTACATTCCTGGTACTCCCTCAGGCTCCTGGCCAGCGCTGTTAATTCCTTCATCTTGTTAGCCAGCAATCTTATGTTGCCCACAGAAACAGAGGGGAGAAACGGCTTTATATCTCTTCTTCTCCATAAGCCTCTGTTGTTTTTCCCTTATTTCTCTCCTCAGCTGTTTGTTTCCTCCTCTACAACCCCTTTGTGTCCTTCTCCAGATCTCTTAAGGGATTCCTGTGGGTCTGGACACTGCAGGTCGGCTTCAATGCAATCAGCTGATCCCTGCTGTAAACAATGCTTGTTGCCAGGCACAAGTTGTTGTGCCTGGCAAAGTAAAAATCTTGTGAAAAAATAGGTCAAGACTCTCTTAACCAACATTGTTGAAAAATTAACTTCTTGTAACATTCAAAAAAGTCTAAAAAAAATTTAAAAGTAAAAAGATGGATGCATACAAAGGGGGGATTATACATTATACCTATTAAAACATCATAAATTTCCTCAGCTTTAATTTAAACCATATGTAATAAAAGTCATGGTGCTATGAATATTTTTGTGACCAATTCTACCCCTCATTGAAACAGGTTTTGTGGACGTGACTCAATGCATTCTAATGATGGCTGCAGGTGAATGTCACAACCAAAGTGGCTAATAGGCGACGTCCAATCCAGTAATCGATGGGTATTTTTGCTAGACTTTTTTCTCCAGCTTCTCTCTATGGGACAATAAATTGTATTTCTAATTTATTACAGACTGCACAAGAGATATTGCTTTGACCGCTTCAAATAAATATTTAGTCATCATCCTAATAACTATGTTTGCTTCATAATGGAAAAATACAATGATATGAAATTCTGGCAAAATGCTGCCACCCCTGAAAAATCCTTGCCCCTCACTTGACACCCAATAGATATTTTTCTAAATTCACCACTGTATGTTAGAGTGTTATTCCCTCATCAAAACCATTCCTGAAGTGTTGCCTTTTATCTCCAGTGGCAACCATTCAGCTGTGCAAAACGTCTGGGTGGACCAAGTGCTTCCTTCTAGGTGCAGCTCCTCCTCAGAGCTGCAGTTTTACCCATCTCCTGTGGCTCCCCCACTCAGCTCCATTGGACTAGCTAGCATCAATTAGCAAACACATGAGGGAACTGCGCATCTCTGCCCCCTACTGGTGGAAGAAGCAAGTATCTGTGTGAGAGCTATGCTGTTATTGGCATTAGGTGGAATGTAAACAGCATTAATAATGACTACAACTAGCTCTCCCGGCAGATGGAACGGTCTACACTTAACTGACATCAGATCTAGATCTGGGCAGCAGTTGGTGTCTGTAATCTTATCTGTGCTTCAGTTTTTCTGAATGTAGACACACAGACCTCCTCCTCTGCTCTTTCCAGAGTTTGTGTTTCTGTCATAAGGATCTATTTGGAAGCTGTACTGGGTTGTCTGGGACATTTGGGCACAGTCATGACTCTGTGACAATGAAAACACAACAGTCTTGGGCGTATTTGTTTGTGGAAATAAGATGTTCCACTTCATCAAGCTTGCTGGACATGGCTTATGCATTTGTGGGGAGTAGGCTGGGGAGTGGTTGCTTGTGAGAATGTTTACTCAGTCTGGCTTGTAGACCTCCATGGCTTCCTGATTTCTGATAACGCCCACAAAGCTGGCGTTTCTTCCTAAGCCTTATCACAACCCATAGAGATCCCGGTGAGCTTGATATCTTCTCTGGAATGGAATGAGTCACTCATTATGTCAATGTGACACTGCTGTCCTATTTTACTGGTGCCTTAACAATCCAACCAATAATAACAGGTATCCAGCCCCTCATATTCAGGTTTTTCTACCTGCCTGTCTGGGGCAATTGCTTTCTCCAAAGAGGATTTGGTGCGAGTCTGCCATCAGGTTTTCTTGCATCCCTTAGATGTTCCCAAAAAAGCAATTGTCACTCCTTTAGGTCTATTTGAGTTGAACCTCTGAGCGCTTGAGGAGGGAGCTAGAGAACGGCTGGCCGAAAGTAGTGTTCATAAATCGGATCAACTCTGAGCTAAACGCCGCTTGCTCAGCGGATATTGGAAAATCCAATATCCAGCTTGAAACTAACGTCACTGCAATCGGTAACACTATAAAACCACCGGGATAAAGTTTTTTTTGCTCTGTGGCCTGCAAAGATGGCACCGAGTGACTGCACCTAAACGCCCTGCAACGTCTGACGTAGTGACGTTGGTTCCAAAGGTCTATTGGCCAATAGTAGACATAGAAGGCAGCTCTCCTCATTGACATAATGATGCAGCAGAAAAACAGCGAGCAGAAATACAGCGAACAGAAAAGGGAGAAGAAAAAAAAAAAGCCAAAGCAAAATATCAATTTTTCTTGACAAAACGCATGTTTAGGGGAAATAAAAAAGAAAATATATATACATTACTTGAAGGAAAATTATGTGTAAGGAAAAGGAAAGACTAAAAATATATTTACACTTTTATTTCTTATTAAAACATATATTTATGCAGGTCAATATCCACCCTTTGTAAAAAGCACCTAGAAGCAAAAAAGGGGACAAACATATAGAGTGAAACTCCAAGAGGCTACGGGCATCCGATGATGCCAAAAAAGCCTTGTCTAATGCTGCATTTTTGTTCAATCCATCTCCAGCGGCTCATGTGGCTCTAACTCTGATCATGTAGTTGGGGCAGTTTGTGGATGATGCTTGGCAACCCTTCGCTTTTTTTTAAACCAAGAAATTCTGGGATACTGAAAAAAGTATATAATTTATAAATTGGGTTCATTCCAGTATAATCTTAGTATTCTGTGAAGCTGACTGCTTGTGCATCTTGCTAGACAGACAGTAAAGAGCTTGCTTGTATTACTTTATTCCACAGAATCTTGTAAAACTGAAACAAAGCACTTTAGTGTGTTGTCTTACAAGTGCACTCTTAAAAACTGCAACTCTGTCTGTAAACTTAATTATTCAATCTGTGTAGAATGGCATAAACTAGGGTTGCCAACTGTTCCTTAATAACCGGGATGTCTTGTATTTTAAGCTAAACTGAAGTGTCCTGTAAGGGACACTGATTCCCATATTTGACTGCAGCCTACAATTTGTATTTATAATTATATGGTACTAAGCTCCTTATAGACCAAGATAAAAAATTAATGTCGAAGAAGAAAGTGCGTTGCATGTGTGCTTCCTCTATAAATATCTACTATACATTTTTATGTAAAAACATACATTTGTATGTATTTATTATGTTTATGATATAGAGTCCAAATAAGAAAGGCAAAGTATTTTGATATTTGAAAGGTAGTGAAAAACACCTCAATTAATTTAATAGCAAAGTAATTGAAAGGAAAAAATTAATAATTGCATAACAATTATTTTTTTGTCTATGTTTCATATTACATCTGTGCCAGCACACATAGTGGAAGTAGAAAAATTGTTGCTTCTTGAAAAACATCTGTGAGAATGTTAATGAACGCAACAGAAGATACTGAAGAGAGAGGAAGAACTTAAGAGAGCTGAAGATCGAGACAGTGCTTAAAACGGCAGTACGTAAAGTTTACAAAAATAAATACATTTGTTAAAACTGTCACCCTGTTATTGCAGTGACAGGGTGACAGTTAATCTGATAATCTGTGAAAAATCGAGCTCCTCCATCTTTTCCCTGAACTACTGTTGCCGTCTGAAGAAATGCACCCTTAATGGCCTGAAAAAAAAATCAATCAGCGTCTGGAGGAGCGTCTTATCATTGCTGCTCATTGTGATAATGACAGAGAAACAACTCACCATTCCAGGAAAATTGTTTATTTGCCATCATGCTAACTAGCCTTAGCAATAGTGGCAGGTAGTGTTGTGGTGAACCAACTGTAGCATAGTGTAAACCAGGCGTGTTGCTTTCTTCACCAGCTCCTACTCTAGGAGCTGACTGCCATTCACAGTGTGTTTCAAGAATAGCATGGACATCATTCTTTGTGATGGACCAAAACTTTGGTCTGTCATACAAGTGCAACATGCTGGAGTAGTCTTTGACATTTGACTCCTAGAGCTTCCTGGACAGAGCCAGGTGAGGCAGGGAGGGCCTCATTAAGGAACTGGGCTCTGCAACCTCTTACCCACAGCAGATTTGACAAAGGGCTGGTTACTTAAGGCATCTACCACCACATTCTTTGAACCAGAGATATATCTAATATCAAAAACATAAGAAGCCAGCTTTGCTTTTTCATTGCTGTTCACAGGCGTCCAGACATGGCTTTGTGAGAATGTGGCTGAGTGGGTTGATGTCTGTCCACACCGTAAATATATGTCCTTTCAACCATTGGTTAAATTTGACACACACAGACCGTCTGAGTGCCAAAAACTGAAGATGGTGGGCTGGGTGTTTCTTTTGAGCAGGTGTGAGAAAGTTGCTGGCAAATGCTACCGGCAAGTCACACTCTTACCCTCCTGAACTTGCGAAAGGACTGCACCCAAACTGTCCAGCGAAGCATCAATAGAGAGGACAAATAAGCAGTCAAAGTCTTGGTGGGCCAGGACTACTGGATTAACCAAAGCTGCTTTAAGCTCTATGCATGCTAAAAGATTTTCATCCGTCCAATCAGCTGGAGTCCGTTTGTGGAACTGGAGTTTTTGCTTGGTGGTTATCTTTAGTTTGTGCTTCTGTTTTTCACCAGTCAGTGTCAAACAGTGTTCTGGCAATAGCAAAACAGTTGGGAATGAAATGTTAGTATTAGCTGACCATGCCGTGAAATGATCGGTACGGATAAAACTGGGACTGTCCCAGAAATCAAGCACGTCACTCTATGTTTAGATTTTAGTTACATATCAGTGATAAATTTTTGTTGCACACCAGAGTCACTGAGTTGAATTAAGTCAATTCAATAGATATATTTTACTCTACAAAATATGGAAAAAAGGGACCAAAACAATGTGACAAATAAAGTAAAGGAGTAAAACAAAACAGAAATGGAAAATTGGTTGTTATTGCCACAGTGAAGTAATGAAAGTAATGAAAATCGCATCATTTTGTTCTCATGCCATCCTTGTTATTCTTGTCTCAACTCCTCTAGAGAATTTTTGATTGGTCAGAAGTTTGTTGGTGTGCTTGTTTATGCAGAAAACAGCCTCAACTACTCAGTTTCCAGAATACAGTTCTGGAGAGCAGGTTGGATATTTTTGAGAAACAATTGTCCAAGGCCATGAGGAAGTACAACACATGGCCTTGGACTTCCTCTGATGAACTGCCCCTGCTCATTTCTGGTTCAATGAACCATTAAATGTCCCTCTGATGCCTTTTGTTTTTCTTTCTTTTCTTTTTTTTGCTTTATTTTGACTTCTGATAACATGGGAAATAAAATTAGGTTTTCCAGTTCCTCAGTCACTATTTCCTCCTCTTCCTAACTTCTGAACTTATAACAGTCATTCCTCTCTGCCATGATTGTTGTGTTTACTGTAACTACAAACATGACAAAACATCATGACGTATACTTTAGCGGAAGGGGCTTCACAGTCGCTCAGCTCAGGGTATCTTGTTGAACGTGACACTTGTGTGTGAAAATGAAACTCTTGTAACCATGTGAGCGCATTGACTCTTTGACTTCAGCCCAACCAGGTTAAACCCTGGACTTTCTTTAGCTCTGATGAAAGCACTAAAAGACAACCAACCCAAATCTAAAAACACCCTAATGATTTAAAATAATAATCTACTGTGTATAATAGAATAAATATAGATACACGGTACCCCAAGCTTACCTCATTCATTATCTCCCCCAGAAACTCTTTTCAAGGAGATATAATATACAGGAGAGAGGAGGCAGAGAGTGGGAGTCAGAGCTGGAGTTCCTGAAGTTGTCACTCTGTCCTCCATACTTAATGAAAGTAAAGGGTCAAAAAAACAGACACCGCCAGGCATATAATACAAATTATAATGAACACGATGTGTTCTAGTCATTAAGTGATCAAATGAAAACAAGGTAATTCAAGGCAGAAGTGTTAAAATGAAGGCACTTTTGACAGTGTTTAAATAAAAAATAATACATTAACTAAAATGTAATGATCGGAAATTAATTAGGTTCTGAAATGATTTCATGTTTACATTCTTCTATCATTATTAACACAAAATAAACTATACTTCACCTATACCTCTGTAACATATTGTTAATCTCAAAATCAATTTTCTTCTTGCGTACTTCCCAAAACTACATCTTGTTAAAATAAAGTTAAACTCCGTAGTCAATATTAATACGTGACCAAACATCCTGGTGACTTGACTAGGCCATGGCCCCTTACAGCTTGTGGGGCTCTGCTACGCAGAAAATATCAGTTAATTTAAAAGTCAACTCTTCAAAAACTGTCAACAAATATTTCCTCTCAACTTTTATATTCTTATGTAAACACGCAATAAAATATTTTTTCCTGTTTGTCCTGCTACAATTTCTGGAAATGTTATACGATAAAAATATTGATGCTTTTATTATTACTTATTTATTTTATTATTATTGGAGCCTTGCAACAAAATTTCTTTCAATATATATATTTTTAAGTGCACAGTTGAATGACAATTAAATCTGTCTATGTCTAAAACTCTGAAGGCACCAAAACTATGTGCTTGCACTTGTTGATTTTCTCATGTAGAGAGGGTAGTTCTACATTCACATTTCTCTTTGTCTGAGATACATATAAAACTTAAAAAAAATACATTAATTTCTCAAGGATTTTCTTTCATGTCACACACCCTAATTTACAAAATATTTGGAAATACATGGTTTCAAACTTGAGCTGTCCTGCTAATTACATAAAGTGGTGACGTTAACTTTTAGGGTGTTTTCAGCTGACAGTCCAGGCGACTCAGTTCAATTGGGAAGCAAAATCTGATACACTTTGAGCTGGTGTCGGTCAATTTCATGCACAAACCAAACCCTTTGACAAACCTGTTCACCTTCTCACCTCTGAACTACTGAAGGAAAGGACACAAAAACACCTCTGATGAAAACATGAGCTTAACTTTGCAAAATGTAAAAAAAAAAAAATGCTCATCTTAAGATAGTTTACATCTCATAGGCTGCGTGAGAAAATGTGTGAGGAATGCTAAGGTGTAATTATAGTGTCTATGTTTGTTTAAAATACAATCCCTTCAAACTATTACTCTTGTTTTCCCTGTGTTTTTAGGCTTTTCATTTCTACTTGGGTAGAACGTTATTGTTTGTGAAAATTGTAGTGGCTGGTCTAAAAAGACCAGCCACTACAATTTTGGGATGTACCTATTTTTTTTCTTTATCAAACTTTATATTTTTGGTTCAGTGTGTGTTAGATATTATTATAGGAGACTCTGTGTGCAGTTTATAAATTTAAAGCTCGATTTAGATATTTTTAAAACATTGACTTTGTTGTCCTTAAGCCACTTTGTCTTTACTTTGGCTGCATGCTGAGGATCATTGTTCATTTGGAAGATCAATATGTGCCCAACCTTTTACTTCCAGGCTGATTTCTCCATATATTGCTTCAATATTTCTACATAATGTTCTTTCCTCATGATCCCATATGGAGTGCACTAGTTCTTCCTGCAGCAAAACATCAACATGACATGATGCTGCAACCTTCACACTTAACAGTTAGGGTGGGACAAGCATCTCCACTTTGTCCCCTAATTTAGGCATTATGCCCAAACAGTTCAACTTTAGTTTTATCAGACCACAGGACATGTCTCCAAAAATGAAGATATTTGTCCCAGTGGACATCTGCAAGCTGCAATCTGACATTTTATGTTTCCTTTGAAGTGAGTGTTTGTTCCTTTCAGCCCATGTGCCAATGAACAGTTTGACTCTGTCTGACCAGCTTCAGCAGCATCTCCACAAGCTCTGAGGTTAATCTGCACATTTTGGACCAGAACCCGTTCATCTTTTGCAAAAGAACCCGTCTCCTTCTTGAGCACCATGATGGTTGGACATTCCCATCATGTCTATCCTTGAATAAAATTATTTGAGTAGATGATGGCAACTTCAAGCATCAGTCAACTGTCCCCAAGGATGAACCAGACATGCAGCTCCACAATTCGCTTCCTGATATCATAGTTGATTTCTTTTGACTTTCCTGTGATGTCAAGCAAAGAAACAAAGTGTTTCAGTTGACCTTAAAACACATCCACAGGTATGACTCCAATTAGCTCCAATGTGACAGGTAACCTATCAGAAGTTTACCAAAATGTTAAACTCAAGTTCAAAATGTAAAATTTGGTCAGTATCTCTGATAATGACCTAATATGTGTAAACTTTTGAATTGGAGCAAAGTTATATATAAAAAAAAAAACTCTAAAAATGTAATTACTAAGTTTGCTGGCATTTAGGAGATTGGAATAATTTCAGTATAATTTCTAACTTACCAAAAACAAGAATAGTTTGGTCGGACTTAAGTTCAGACGGGAGATATAAATGTGTGTGTTTTTATTCACACTTTAATTCATGCCTTTAAGCCATGAATTAAAGTCATGTTTAAGTCATGAATTTCTTGACTATATAAACTGTTGATGAATAAATGAGCTGCTTGGGATTTAAAAACTGAAGTCCACGATTTAGCTGTACTGTAAAAACATTAAAAATGTGGATTTAAAGGTCGTGCTATCTTTTAAATGACAGCATTTCCATTTATTTATTTATGGCCATGTAATGAGATAGAAATGTGACCTTATTGTCATGATCCGTGTTTCTGTGTATTTATTTTAAGGCTTTTCTGTGTTCAGTTTCTGTCCTGAGTCTCTGTGGTTTCTGCGTCTTCCCCGTTGATTGCTTCCCAGGTGTGTCTCATTCCTTGATCACCCTCCCTGTGTATTTAGTCCCACCTGTTGTCTGTGTTCCTTGTCAGATCCTTGTCGTATGTCGTCTTTGTCAGCGTCAGTCTGTCTGTCGTCACAGTAGAACTGGTTAAGTCCTGTGTAGGCGTCAGCTCTCGTTTTCAGTCTTCTGTGTATCAGGGCTACCTGTAATTAGCTGTGTGCTTTACTCTCTGCTGTGCTGCCTGTACTGTTTGAGCTCTCTCTATTAAATCATTTTCATCATCATCACCATAACCTGGGTCTCGGTGTTAATCCTCACCACCTCTCAATCACCGCTTCATGACACTTATTGAGTAATAGCCCTGTTGTTTAAAGGCGAAGGTTTTATTTTGTGGGATCTCTGGACCTGGATTTCTTCCAGCTAAGGAAGAAGATGGAGAGCCTTCCCTCTGAACAGACCCAGAGTCATGCCGAGTGGCCTGGAGAACAGTGTGTTCTTCCATCACAAACCTCTTCAGCTGTGCAGCAGGACGACCTGCAGTACTCACAAACTATGACTCTTTGGGTTGACCTGACTTGAACCCTAACTATTCTTGCCACCTGGCCTAACATTTATCTGAGCTCAGGTACTGTTATTGTATTTTATTTTCATGCTGACTCTCTTGTTTGCTCTTGTTTTGAACAGTGTACCAACTGTTAACAATAAATCTACAGGTTTAAGACTAACTTACCTGTGACTTCAGACATTCCTCTGCACTCCTTACCTCAGGCCCCCCTACAAACCTAACTGTTGGTACAATCCCTTTAAACCTGAACCTTAACTATACTGAATAAAAGCACGCAATCTCTTCTGATTTAACTTGGTCTAAAGTTAAATCAGATCAAACCTATCCTGTTTTAACTCATCCAGTTAGAATGACCAAAATTATTCCGATTGACTAAATGCCACAATAACAAGAGAAATGTCTTCAGAATCAGAAGTTTGCATACATTTCTTCAGAATTTGTTAACCATGCCTTCGAACTGCATAATATTTGGTAAACATTGCATACTAGCATCTCATATTAGTTTGCCTGTATTGTGGCCCATTTCTCCTGGCAGATCTGGTGGAACTGTTAGGATCTTAGGTTGTTTTCTGGGTTTGTCTGTCTTTTTTATTTATCTGTGTTTTGCCTTTGTTATTCTTGTTTTGATTAGATCAGTCTGGTTTTGGTCTTACTTTAGATCAGTCTGTTCTTATTTTGTTTAGTTAGATGATGTTTATTTGTTGTGTTGGCTGATCCTGCAACAGTTATATTCATGTTTTCCCAGCTCCCCTGTAAGAGTTTCCTTCTCCTTGCTGTGCCACCACTTTCTCTCTCTCTCTCTCTCTTCTCTCCCCTCACAGCTGCACCTTGTTTTCTAATTAGCACTGGCCCATTGTTCCAGCATTCAAAGGCCGAGTATTTAACCACCTTTCCCTCATTCGCTCCTTACTGGATCTTCTTATTACCTTCATGCAACTTTGTCCCTGTTTTGTTGCTCTGTGGTCTTCTATTTTTTGTGTTCTGCTATTGAGTCCATCCTCTCTAGCACATATCATGATGGTAACTGAGTCAGGTCGCCTCACTCGCACACGCCTTTTAAATCCAGTCTTTTCAATCAAACGTTTCTGTTTGAAGCCATGAGGAAAGCTAAATGTGGGCTGAAAGGAAGATGGCCAGAGCTTGAGGAATAACTCCACAGTTGGGTGCCTGAATAACGTGCTGTGAGGCTTGTTAACAGTGCAGTTACCTCACTACGTCCCCATAGTTGCCAAGGAGATGAATATTTTCAAGGGTTTTTATTGTCATACCAACTCACATTTGTATGTTTGTGGTATGAAATTTCTATTCAATACACTCGCACAGATGTGAGCCACATACAGGATGTTCTGACACAAAACACATTTTTTCCGGCAATTTTGTTAATAGTAAAGGTTAGATAATAAAAAATCCAATAACACATTTTCTTTTTTCCTTTACTTCACACAGTGTGTACCTTGAGTGCTGTTGATCACCAGCTCTAATGGCGGTCATTGTCAACCCAGGCCTTGACCGATCCAGTGCACTGGAGATGTTCTTGACCCGCATGTTACTTTTGGCAAATGTTTCATGCCGGATGTTCTCCCTGACAGATTTAAAATTCCCACTTTTAACAATGTGGCTGCATTGTTAATACAATTCAATAGTTAATACACATTAATTTGCACACGTACATGCACACGCACGCACACACACATATATATATATATATATATATATATATATATGTCTGTGTATGTGATTTTAAAGTTAAGGTTTGAGACCAAATTTCAGGTATGCTTTTCTAGTAAACATTCCGTGAACATGAAGGTTCCTAGATCCTGAGTCGGCATATGACGCTCCCACCACCATGTGGAACACAGGTCTGTGTTTTGACTGTTTCCTTCCTTCTCCAAGCAAAAGCAACATCTCTCTGGCCAAAGAGCTCCAGTTCAGCCTCGTCAGATCAAACTTGGAACAGACTTCCAAAACACATCACCATGTTTCAAATGTTTGAGCAAACGTTATTGATGTGCCATTGTTTCAGCAAAGGAGTTTTTCCTGCTATGACCTCAGAGTCCTCCACAGTGGACAACTTTCACAATTGTCTTCCTTGACACATCATCTCCAGTAGAGTCAAGCTGACCAACAACCTTCTTGGGAGAAATTCAGAGTCCTTGTTGATATTTTCTTTTTTTTTTTCTTTTTTTTTTTTTTTGCCCTCAAAGTCTTTTAAAAAAATCTTGCACACATGGCCACGCCCAGGGTTGTTTCCAACAGACTTTGTCTCCTGCTGCCTTGCAGTGATGCATCATACAGCTGTGCTACACACCATGAAACATTTGGAAAAGACATTGTAACCTTCACCCTCACAATAAGTGTGTCTACCACTGTCTTTCTGAGGTTCAGACTATTTATTTGTTCTTTATATTGTCTTGATGAATGTGCTTGATGAGATGAATGAAAGTAGTTCCACAGTTCAAGTGCCACAGTCCTGCTAACCAGAGTTCCTTAAGGTTAACTTTTGATTACTCATGAGAAATGTGAAAGCAGGTGTGGTTTTAAAACTAATTGAATGACCAGATTTATCTTGGAAGCAGAGAACACAGAAAATGTTTCACTTTTTTCCCCTAACAATTTGGGACATCAATAAAACATACAGCTCAAACTTTGAAGATTTTGTTTTTGTTCTTTTGGAAGCCTTACAAGTATGAACAGTTTCACTAAGGTCATTTCCATGAACACATTAACAGTGTTGTCTGATTTCAAGAGGGAGTCCAACAATTCTGACCACAGCTGTAAACCTCAAATATCAAAAACATGTTTTGGAGCCAGAAAAGGCTCATGTCCTCTCATGTGTTTTGTAACAGCAACCTTAATGTAACTGCTTTAAAATTGGAAGAAAGAAACACAATATGCTTTAAACGTTTGTCTGGGATTACAGGTTCCAATCTTCTTCAGCCTCCACATCACACTATGGCTGGGAGACTTGGAGGTTCTGGATCTGTTCTCACATTGTTTCATTAACAGTTCTGGTAGGCAAAATACATGAGCTTAGTATATGATCACCACATGATCACCACACGTAGATATAAATTTGTTGCCTCTTTATTTTTGGTAATAGCTATTCAACCTCTGCATCTGGAGATGGTTCAACATTTCCTGGCCTACAGCACTTTTTTTGAAAGGCTCATTTTGAAACATCATGCTTGTTTAGCTTTTCTAAGCTATAGAAAAAAAAATCCATCAGACCACATCAGAAAAGAGAACAATTCCCACAGCTTTTAATTACGTTTGAAATGTGGTAGCAATAATATTGAGATTTCTAATTATTTTCAAAGAAGCTAAGAAAGAAAAGCCTTCAGGAAATAAAAGTCTTTGCCTCACATGGTTCCACTTTAGAGCCTTAAAGAGAAACAAACAAATTGCACCTCATTTGGTTAGGTGGAGTATTTTTAACTGCTCTTGGCTGGTAAAACCGCAGCACAATCAATTGCATGTTTGAGAACAGCACTGACTCGGCAGAAAATGCTTTGCCATATGCTCAACAGACACACTCGCGCACACACACTAAAACCCTCAGCAGTATCCAGTGGTTTTACATGAGAAAGTTGAAGCCCTTTCTGTTCATGGCCTTGCTTGACTTCTCCTAACAAGACTGAGTCAGTGAGTTTCTTATGTAGTAAACTGATTAGCCTGAGTGAATGGATGCTGTTATCTGGGATTCAAACAGACCATTACTAGTTCAACTTATATAAAAGAGCTAAGAAAAGTCTTTTTTTTTTTGTCTGCAGAAAACCCTCTGATCGCTGCAACATGTGGTAAAAAGAGAATTGAATCATCTATTCTTGTTAAACGTCTTACATCTCACCAGCTTTTGATTCCTCTAACACTTTGTTGCCTCTCACAGCAAAGCCTTTATTGTTCTTTGTGCTTTTATGTTAAACTTTTTGAAGTTCATAAGATGCTTTTTACTGAGAACCCAAATGTAGGAAGCAGGAAAGCAGAAAATATACTGTTTACATAAGGTAGTTGTAATTAAACCTTTATTTAAGAAGCCTTTTCTCAATCAAGATGACTTAATAAATTACAGACCAATATCTAATTTTCCTTTCTAATCTAAAATCCTTGAGAAAATAGTTGCTAGTGAAGTGTGTGATAGTCTAAATACTGCTGAAGAGTTTAGTCGGGTTTCAGAGCTCATCATAAACCTGAAGAAAACTTGGGAAAGTTACACATGATATTGTTTTGACCTCAGATGATGGACTTGTGCCTGTTTTTGTATTGTTAGAACTCAGAGCTGCTTTTGATCACAACATACAATCACGTTGTAAGTAACCAAGGAATGGCACTAGGTTGATTTAAGTCCTATCTGTCCAACAGATTCAAGTTTGCTTGTGTGAATAATAAATCTTCTTCATACTCAAGGTTTACTCGTGGAGTACCACAGGGCTCCATTCCTGTTGCGCTGATAATACTCAGCTATTTCTATCCATACGACCTGATGAATCCAGAACATACAGACTACAGGGATGTCTTGAAGACATAAAAACCTGCATGACGCTAACCTTTCTTCTTTTAAAATCTGACAAGACAGAAGGTTTTGTGTTCTGAAAAAGGACTCATCACTTGATCTGGATACAATGACCTGCAACGGTAAGGTAAAGAACCCTGGTGATAGTTTTGACCAGGATGTCATTTAAATCCCATATTAAACAGGTTTCTAGGATTTCCTTTTTTAATCTCTGGAATATTGACAAAAATAAAAATATCCTGTCCAGGAGTGACAGTGAAAAACTATTCTATGCATTTGTTACTTCAAGGCTGGACTACTGTAATTGTATACAATCAGAAGGTCCATAAATGTACTTAAAAGAAGCTTAACTCATTAAAACTGCAGCTGATTCAAACACTGCAGTTCTAATGAGTTCTGATAACAAGAAATCATATTTATTCTGTTTTATCTTCCTGTTTAGTCCTGAATACAATTTAAGATTCTCTTCACATATAAAGTTTTTAAAGCTGCAACATGTAACTTTTACCAAAAAACTTTTTCTTTTCTGTTTTTTCCAAATTTGCTAAAATGGACACCATGCCATTACAGTATGGCATGAGACAGATAATCTGTAAAGAGTGAAGCTCCTCCACCTCCTCCCAGCTGCAGTGTAGCAGAGAGCAACGGGGAGAGTGTGAGCAGCATGTGCACATGAGTGATTGACAGTGCTGAAATGATAGGTTGCTTCTGACTGAATGGTGTATTTTAGGTCAATTTTTTCACAGATTATCAGTATCATATATTATATGATACTGGTTGATTCTGGGTTAAATTAACCCTTTGCAATCGGTTATGCCGGTTAAAATGACTAACATCAGTAGCTAAACAAGGCAGATAGCATTCCCTCTGTTCGCAACATGTAATGCATTTTGTAAGACATTATGTGGGAGGTTCCTGGTTCTGTATGATGAATTTTTAGTTGGTGTTTTGTTAACTGTATTTTTTATTTTGGCAGGTCAGAGGGTTCATCAGGAAGGTACGAGAATAAAGACCTGTTGCTATCAACCATCCAGACCTCTTGTGTCTTCTGGTTCTGGGAATGCAGAGCAGACAAGAAGGATAGTTCTATTTCGGATGTCTCTCTTTGCAGAGCCATCCGCCTGCCAAACTAACCAGGTTTGGGTCAAACTACTTCAGCAGCGCTCTGTGTGAAGTGTTGTCTGATTGTTCAGAAGTTTATTGCTGTGCTTTACGCAGAAATGCACGCAGACAGCAATGTTATTTTGTTTCAACTAATCCGATTCAACTATTCAGTTTTTAGTGCTTTTATTGATATCTGCAAATCAGTCACAAAGCAACCAATCAGAGCCAGGAGGAAGCTCTTGGCTCTGTCGATGATGCTCATGTATGTGTTGCTAAATGTGCTAATGTCGGAGAACAAACTTGCCGTTCCAGGGACATTTTTTATCCGCCACATTCAGTGGCCATCCTGATGGATTACAGACAAACTGAGCATTCATAGCATCATAGCAGGCTTCATTGTGATGAAGGAGCTGTAGTATAATAGTATAGTATACCACTATATAAATTTATGTGTGGACAACACACGAGAAAAAACAAACAAGAAAAAATGAGCCGTCAGGGAGGGCGTTATTGAGGAATATACAGAAGCAACTCGCGGTTGAGATTTGAGACGGCAAGGAGGCTTACAGGAACAAGCTGAAGAGCAAACCACAAAGGAACATTGGAGATGTTTGGTCGGGGATGAAGAAGATTACAGGCTTCAAGCAAGAGAAAAATCAAATAGATGGGAGTCTGTTATATCAACCTTCCAGACCTCTCTGATCTTCTGGTTCTGGTTCTCCTCTGCATCCCCAGAACCAGAACCAAACATAGAGAAGCAGCATTCAGCTTCTATGCATCACAAATCTGGAACAAACTTCCACACTGCAAAAACACAAAGGCATCTCTAAGGTGGGTTTTTAGTCTAGATTTAAAGGAACTTAGTGTTTCAGCTGTTTTGCAGTTCTGCAAAACTACAAAATCTTAAGTATTTTTGGTCTCATTTCTAGTGCAACTATCATAGTAAGCTTCAAATAAGCTTAATAAATAAGCTTATCAGCCAAATAAGGGAGGGGCACTCTCCAGTGCCCCCTCCAACAAAAAATATGGGTAATCTGAACTGGGAACAGTCAGATCCCGTCCCCCTTGTAGGTGGAGGGAGACTACCCTGTCATTCACCAGGATAAACCCCAACGTACAGGCACCAAGATGGGGGGGCTCCTGCAAGGCGCCCCTCAACAGGGGTAACAACAGAGTGAAAGAGTCTCAAGGAGACTGGTTCCAGATCCAGAGCCAATTGTTGAATTGAGATCAACTGTTTCTAGCCGGAACCTCTCAACCTCACACATCAGTTCATTCTCTTTCTCTTTCCCCAGGTGACATTCCACGTCTCGAGAGCCAGCTTCTGTTGCTGAGGCTCAGATTACTGAGGTTCCCACCCATGGCCACCACCCATCCCACACTTATACTATATAAGTTACAATACAAGAACCCAATTTTAGGCTGCAGGGACCATGGGTGGTCTAGAATCCATCCCTTCATGGTTTTCCTTTAACCCTTACACACGGCGCTCGAGAGGAGCACGGAAAATGTCCCGGTCAGACAGCAGGGAACCTGGAGTGGGTTGACCATCAAATTTAGTCTAGAACTGCCACAAAGTTACAAAGCAAATTCTGTTGAGGAGCTTGGTATGTGTAAAGATTTTTTACAGACCAATAAAATTCTGCTTGTAACCAATAGTGTTACACACGGTAAACACTATCTATTGTCAATGGAGGTATTTTACTCTGCTCTAAATTACATACTTTCTTTATTAGCTTGATAAGTGTTACATTGAAAAAATATTTGGATAAAGGAAAATGTAATTTATTTGTTTTCATTTTTTGATTAAAGTCTTTTTGTCTGCCAGCCATCATTTTAAAATATTAAGTCAGACACTCTAAATGCCCCTCAGTAGACCTGTTCCTACTTTTGCTGTGGCCAATCACATTTATTAAAAAAAAATTTTTTTTTGTGCTGCATTATTTATTTGTTTTGGAAAATTGGGAAACATATCACGAGTGCTGTCATAAACAGCATAAAAAGATACCCAACAACAAATATCTCCAATAGATCCCATGACCAGAAGCACTCCACCCAACCCAGGCCTACACAAAACACAGCAACTCAAGTTACATCTAGAAGACCTGGCTTTTAAATACAGCTTAAAGCCTGCATGAGATTATAGTAATTATCTCAATGATGCAAGAATCCCCTCTGACTGAAGAATAAGACATTGAGCCACAGTATAAGCAAGAAACGATATAAAATGAGATAATCATCATTTACGATGATCTCAGCATCCAAGGCTGACACTAAAAGAAGGTTTCATGTTTGTGATGAGATTGAGGTACTGAGGAAATGACTACCTTTGGGTTAGGAGATGATACACTACAGACCTGATTACACTGTGTCACTGCTGACTCCAAGATAAAGATAAACAAGCAGCAAGACAGTCTGACTTGGGCACAAAACTAAAAGAGACGTGTGGATGTGCAAATCATCACGTGTAGGCTTTACAGCCCAGCTCTGATCAGCACACAGAACGGGTGATTGGACTGCACACGTGTGCATGTCTGACATCAATTTATATGAATTTCATTTCCATTAATTGCTGACACTAATTTATATTAATTGCTCAGGTCAAAACACCCTTGTGTGTATATATATATATATATATATATATATATATATATATATATATATATATATATATATACATATATAAATGTGTGTGTGTCTGTGTATGTGTGTGTGTGTGTGTGTGTGTGTGTGTGTGTGTGTGTGTGTGTGTGTGTGTGTGTGTGTGTGTGTGTATAAGACCATCCATCCGTCTCTATATCTGTGACCTGATTCAGCCTCTTCATAGTTTGACATCCTGCTGATGGTCCCTCACACTCATTACAGCACCAGAGGAGACGGATCCTTCCAAACTGTTGGACCAAGACTGTGGAATAATCACCCAAATTACTTGTGATCATTTTACTCCATCAATGCTTTTAAAAAGCAACTTAACATATCCTTTTTTAAACAAGCATTCAAGCCTGACTGGTACCTGGGCTGCCTTAACAATTTTATGTTGTCATGATTTATTTCTTAATTTATTTTCTGTTTTCATTTTGGGAGATTTTTGTGGCTCTAGTGGCTTTATTGCCAGAGAATTGACAGGAAAGTAAGTTACAAGAGAGGGGAAGACATGTGGAAAAGATCAATGGGACGGGATTCGACCAACAGCTCCCCCTATGGGTTGTGGGCTTTATGTTTGTGCCACTGCCATACAAACAAGATCTATTATGTAAATACATCATAATGTGTTTGCAAAATACATTATGATGTATTTTCTAAATGTCACTTTCTTTGTCTTTATATTGCATTGACATTCTTTTTTACTATTTATACTGCGAAGCACTTTGTGACAGCTGTGTGAGAAAGGTATTTAATAAACAACATGCACTTATTACTTGTTTACTCTTTGTTTTGGTTTTGTTTGTTTTCTTGTTTGTTTTGTTGTATAGAAATGTTATGCACAGCAACTCTTCACGATGACAATTATTGTATTATGTCTTTAATGTGAGATATTCAGTCATACAAACTTGGCTCCTTCTGAAGATTTGGTTTTTCTGTGTCTATTTAGTTCCTGTGTTGTCTGTCTACCCTCGACTGCTCCCAGCTGTGTGTCGTGTTCCCTGATTACCCCTTGTGTATTTAATCCCACCTGTGCTCCCTGCTCCTTGTTGTGTTGTGTCATTGTCTACACCAATGTTTCTCAACCCTGGTCCTCACTGCCCCCCTGCTCTGCATGTTTTAGATGTGCAGAGCACATTTGAATCAGCTGTCCAGAAGAGCTGATTCAAATGATTGCATGACCATCAAGTACTGCAGAAGCCTGTTAATCACCCAGAGATACAATTCAGGTGTAGCAGAAGGGAAATACGAAAACATGCAGGACAGGGAGGCGGTGAGGACCAGGGTTGAGAAACACTGGTCTACACTGTTTAGCTGTCTCACGTTGTGTTGCTGTCAACCAGGGCTACCAGTGTTTCCTAGCCTTTCTACTCACCTGTGCTGCCTGGACTTTCTGTAATCTTTGTCATCTTTAAATTCTAATTTTTCTTACTACAACCTGGGTCCACCCGTCTCCCTCCCCACCTACAGCTGCAAACCGTGACCCCCCTAGCCTTGCCACTGCCTTCCTGTGCAACTCTGCTCAAAGTAAATCTTTCTTACAGCACAGTCTCCGATCGGTTTTCTACCGGGCCAAACAGCAAACGGGAGTAGGACATTGGTTTTTTGCGCTATTTTAGAATTGTCTGCCTGTAGTTTTAGCAATTTCGGGAAGTGACGGAATCCGTTCAGTTTGTGTCGGTCACACTTTTAAATATTAAATTAACATTGTGACCTAAACAAGAGTGAAAACATCCTCCAAAAACTCACATTTAGATTGCTGTTTGTTTTAAAGACCTTGCATATTAAAGGTTTTCCACAATTAGCAAAACTTTGCTCTCAGTGATAAATTAGATTGAAGTATTAGTACTATTAGTAACTATCTCACATCTCACATCTTGTGAAGCAGAACAGTGGAGGTACACTCTAAAGACAAGTTGAGTTTAATTAAAAAAAAACTTGTGATCTGCTCACCTTAAAAGATGAAAGTAATAAAGAATAATAACTATAAGTACAACTCACTCCATTACAAGTTGAGTCAACTTAAAATCTTTTGTAACGTTAATTTCTTTGGAAATCTAATATAATTAATATTTTAAGTCCAGTGTAATTATTCCAGTGTTGATTTAAAGCAAAATCTTTCACAATATAAGCTTTTCTGCATAAGTAACATACTTGAAATGCAAATTACAGTATTCTGTATCCTAAGTTGATATATCTTTTAGTTGTACATTTATATTTTACTTGTCTTTTTAGATTTCCTCCAGCACCATTGCAAATGATCTTAACACTTGTCTGGTGACCTACATAATACCTACTTCTGACATTCAGGTTCAAATGACTCAGACAACCATTAGGTCTGCTGAACATGGACGTCAGATGAAGAAATGGTTTGAAATTTTCCATTAACTCATACATGCAACACAGTAGCCAATAAGTGTGAATAAAATGAGAACTATAAAATTACTTTTTTTTTTCTAAATCTACAACATTTCTACAAATGTGTGTAAAGATGCAAAATGTATCTTTACACACATTTTGATGTTTGTACCAAATAGACTGAACAATCCAAGTTGTTTCCTGTTTTTGACAGTACGGATCATTTCAATAACCCCTGATCAAAATTCTACATTTTGGTGAAATTATTTATACATTCAATATGTAAACCAGACACAGAATATCGGAACATTAATAATAATTTTAAAAAATCTCTAAAATGTTGGTATGTGCACTAGTCATGACTGGATAATGTTCCAATATTCAGTGTTGTATAGTAACATTGCAGAAAAGAAACTTCATAGCTACATCTTGACACCGTACAACTAACGGTATGTGGTCTTCTTTAACTTTAAAGAAGACCACATACTTATTCAAGTCCCAGATTACTTGAATAAGGATTCAAGTAATCTGGGACTCCTTTTCAGTCAGAGAGCTGACATTCCAGCATGAATTTTAACCAAGGATGACAATCACCTGCTGGACAAAAAGAAAAGGGTTTTCATAAACTTGGGATATTCTGTCAGTCCAGGAAAGACACAGAAGCCCCCTGGAGGCAAAGGACCCTAACATCCGTGTGCTCTGTGGTATGAAATGTATTGAGAAAAGTAAAGACCTCTTAATATTTATGGAACAGATTCTAAAAACTTCCCTACTAGTCCTTCAGATCAAAGTGAAAGTCTTTCACAACAGGAAAGAACAAAAGATAAGACAATTTAAATGGAAGGAGAAGAAAGTGGCGCAAAAGATGATAGAAAAGGAGTTGAGCAGAAAGTCGGGAAATCTGTAACCTGAACAGAAGACAGACTACCGGTACAATAAATAAAACAGCTAAAAACCAAAACACAAAAGACGCAAAAATGTCAGAGATGGAAAACAAACTAAGTTGTATGATGCAAATAAATAACAGAACAAAATAAATAAAAAGTAAGAATTTCAAAGAGAAAAGAAGAAAAAACAAGAATGAAAAGGAGAATTTTTGACACTTTGTATGAAGATTCAGGCTGATGTTTACAACTATTACCTTTGTCTGAAATAAAAATGCTGCAAAACGCTGGGTAGTGAGGCCAACATTCTTTATCATCAAACTGGGAGAGAAATGATCAATGGCATTTCAGAGGCCGTCTCTGAGGCTTCTCCCCTCTACTCTGCCGAACTCCTGAAAAATCTGAAACCGCAAATAATATTGTAGTTGACAAATTATCTATTATCCTTCTTCAGTGATATGGTTGGAAAAAGTTAAACAATTTTGCATATCCACTGAATGAAAATTAAATGCAAAATACAGAAAATTAAACAAAAACACAACGCAGGGCCAACTTTGAAAATTTGGTCACAATCTGAATTGTAAACTCATCATATCAAATGTAAAAAAGCAAGAAGCAAAAAAAATAAGTGAGACGTGCAAGTTACCATGGCAACTCCCAATGGTGCTTCAACTCCTGGAAACTACCAATTTGTTGCTTAGGTCCATGTTTTCTGCCTCAATAACTCAGAGCAATGGAACAGTCAAGAATGAGTCAGAGCTGCAGAGACAGAGACATCACCACCTCCACCAACACCTTCACCTGTGGTTCCAAATCCAGGAAGCCACAAGTCAAATTAAGCTCTTGAATCAATTTTTTTACACAAATCTTGCTTTTTTTTTTTTTTGCTTTTTTTTTTTTTTTTGCCAAGTGTTAAAGGTGGAGTAGAAATAAAATAATGTGGTTTCTTCAGTCAGTTGGTTGCCAGATTGATTCCCACCCTGCTTGTCTTTGTTGTCGTGTCCTTGGACATGTGACTACAGTCCAGTGTCTTCACCATCATCTGCATGTCAATGTGTCTATGAATGGAAATGAGTGATTTCTTTGTAAAGCATCTCTGACTCTCCTGCATCACTTAAATAGGTCTGACATCATTTCATTTATTAGTAAATTTATAGCAAACATAAAAGGTAACTTTCTATGTACTGTTTTAACTAAAGAGAGCACTAGAAGTTTACTTTTAGAAAATTAACAGTATACTTAGAAGATTACTATCAGAATACTTGAAACTGTATTTTCTAAGAAGAAAAATACTCTTACAGTTACATGGAAGTACACTTTAAAGTATACTTTCATAAACTTCAAGTGGGCCAATTTAGTCACAAAAAAGTACATTTGCTGGTATTTTGCTAGAAACATTGGGAAATATACTTTTCTCTATACTTGAGTATACTTAATGGCATGTACTTGACATATTCTTCTTTTTGATAAGAGTGGGGGAAACCCAAATGATCATTTCAGTTTCATATGGATTGCAAATGATCAAAAGTTCACAATTTACACTGTAAGAAGAAGTGAAGGTCTGAGGAAGACCAGATGCTAGAGGAACTCACCATAAAGAAGGATCAAAATGATTTTGGCCTTTCAAACAGCATTAATGATAAAGACAATAAACAGCATCTTTCTGGGCTGTGAGCTTCACCCACACTTACTCAGCTCTAATGATCTCAATGATCTCAATAAGACAGACCTGGCCAAAGAGGGTATCTGAAACACACCTGTGTGACGTCCTGACAGAGCAGAAACCTGAAATGGCAGAACAGTTCATTGTGTCACACTAAACTGCCAGACAGGAGATATTTATGCACCTTCTCATTGTCATCTAGGTATAACACACATTGCATTAGTGGCCCCAGAGGTATCATGTTATTCACATCTGTGATACAGATTCTTTGGCTGCACAGCCAGTTTATAGTTGGAGCTTAGAAAGTCTGAGAAAACTCTGTAGGTGGTCATGACTTCTGTGTAAAATGAGAGATCCTTCTTCAAGGCTTAGTAAAACTGACGAAGACAGTAGTAATTAAGTCTGTTTGATAAACGGAGGTTGGAGAGTACCAACCATTACTGAATATTTTGCACTCAGTCATGAGACAACTGAAATGTTTACTTCTCATACTAAAAGCTGTTGCTTGGGAATGATTTTTCTGATGTATCTGTCTTCTACTTATCTGTTGTTTCTCAGAACAGCAGGAACCAACTGTGTTTACAAAGCAGTGCAAGACTTATTTTTGTGCTTCAAGATTTGTGCGTTTCTAGTTGACCTTTCACATTGTGTTGGTAGATTACTATCCAAAGTTGAATACAGTGTAATCCTGCATCTGTCAGTTACATGACCAATAACATTCCTCTTATTTTAATGTGTATCTTTATCATGTCTGATAACATTAATCACCTAAATATGATGGAAAATAAAAATCTTCACTGGATGACAACATTTCCTAATTAACAGTCATTAATGGTGACATCAATATTAGATGGCAAATTGCCAAATGTGATCTAAGGAAAGGCTCATGCAAAAAGTCCTTTTCATGAGTGTCTGCAGAAAAATGAGTCCTTCCTTTAAACGACAACTCAATGGATAGACATGCTGGTCATTGTTAAGGTTTTTAACTGCAGTTGTCAAACCACTGGACAGTTGTTTGGTAGCTTAAGGCTTGTGGGAAAACACATGATAAAAAGGATGAGATTATTATTTGAATAAAATCAGATGCTGCAAAAGTTCCTGAGTGAAAGCTGTGGGGAACACATTGACAACAGGTGGTGGATCTAATGTTTTGTAGTTGAGTTTTTAGAATTGTGTCTTTTTCTCTCAAAATGATTTGATTGGCCACAACACTGACAGTTAACAGTAATGTGTTGACGTACAGACAAACTCTAATTTTCAAAAACTCTAATTTTCAGATTTTCTCAGTAAGTTAGCAAATTCATTGGAGGTCCTGGTAGAGTGGAGTTCAAATACCACAAATTAGTCCTTGTTTACATGTCAACAATGCCAAACAAGTAATAAGCATATTATTATGACCAAACTTCAATGTGTGAATTTCAGTTAAGTAATTACATACATTTTAATCCATGTATTTTAATCTTATGGTGATGCTTTACCCTGTGCTGGCATATGGCATTGAGGGTGAAGATATAACAACACTTCCCCATAACCTTCATTATAGAAGATCTTTATCAGATAAAGCTGCTAGAACCTTTAAAGAATCTGTTCCATGTTTAATTTCCTCTGAATCTCATAGAAACAGATGGAGGGAGAAATTTAAGTTCTAGTCCTTCTGAAATTGACGTTCTTGTTCATAGTTTTACTTCCTCATTGTGTGTTAGACAGTGTGGTCACCTTAATAAAGAATGTAATTATCCATAGGAGGTCGGCTCCTAATTCAGATCTGTGTGCTTTGAAGCAGAACGATAGGAAATTTGAGAGACACTGTCACTTAAAAAAAGGAAAGATTTTGGCACAACTTCAGGTTCTCTTTCATCTTACTTCTCTGACTAAAGTTATTTCTCTTATTTAAGTTTGCAAACAAGCCACAAGACGGTCATGACAAGTTAACAGATTTATGTTGTACATGTCTTTGGTGCTGTTTGGAAACACTTGGAAATGGAAGAGATTCTGCTGCACAAGATGCAGCCATCCCCCCACCCCTGCTCCCATCTTGAACTTACTCTCGTACCACACTCAAGCCTCATGCTGATTTGTGTTCCTTACAGTCTTTTGTTTCCACAGGTGAGAAGTGTCTGTGTCAGATTGCAGGCGCAGGCCTCTCCCACGGTGTGGAGAGGCCCTGATGACACAACGTGTTTGTTTAACCATTTCTTTACATATTTTATGAAATTAACACACATTGGCAGTTTTGCAGAAAATACTGTAAATCATGCATGGCTTGTGCCACACACAATGTGGTAAGAAGGCTTGTAAAGGACCAGGCCCCTCTCCTGCTCTGCTTTTTGTGACAATGCAATGTTACACTTCTGTCCAACGCCTCCACTGTGCTTTATGAAGCTTAGCAGGTGTTCAGCTCTCATCAAGAGGATGATAAGAGGAATCAATTGCCAGTCATTCGGACCCCAAGTGTTAACCTCTTGATCATTTCCCTCCTTGTGTACTTTTTAAACGTTACTACGGTCGACATCCTGGATCAGATCCTTTGCAACTCACCAGCTTCAAACCGTCACCTTCAAACTCTCTGTGAAGACTCTGGGTTTCCTCTACATCACAAGGCCTCCACCTTCAGCCTCCACCTAACCCATCTGCCCTCCAACTAACTCATTGCTCCTCAGCTTCACTTTCTCCAGTCCAATGTCTCGGTTCCCACTCATCTGTCCTCGGCAGATCTTTGTAGGTAAGATCCATATTCTTCTTCATCAGTCAGTATGAGTCTCACCTGTTCTTGCTCATCTTCCAGTGTTCCCAATTTCCCGTGCCTCCTGCACCACCCCAGACCAATCATTCATTTATTTACATCATTGTAAATAAGCATCTTAACACTCTGTGGTCTCCTGAGAGTGTCTGTATGTGGCCCAGGCAGCTACCTAAAACCATGACATAGCTGTAGTGCTTTAATTTCTCATAAAGAGTTACGGACAACCCAAATTCATTAGATCCACTCATGTACATCTGTGCAATCAAGAGTTGCCTTATATAGTGGATTCCTCCATCTTTGTTTTCTCCGTTATATGGGAAAATGGAATGTGGCAGAATAGTTCATTGTCAAGTGCACTGTTATGATTAAGGTAGTTGTTAGGATGGCCCTTAGCGGCTGGAGGAAGTAGGAGACTTGAGGCAGAGAAACTGTGCAACCCCACTGGGTGTTTATTCACCAACATTTAACAACAAACAACCCTGCTTACAGTGTCTTAGGGTCTCAGCAGCAACACACCTCAATATGGCCAACATGCAGCCTTTTATAGTTGCAGACTGTTCCAATTCACAAACAGGGTAAAACAAAATACATACACACAAACAAGGTTTGACAAACTAACTAAATCCTCATAATAATATATTATCAAATTCTAGTCATTCTAAGCATCTCTAAAATACCTTTTTTATTCATATAAATACAAATCCAACATTAAATATATAAAATGTATAGCTCTACTGCTCCCCCTCTTCCATCTGCTTTGGTCTCTTCCGGAACCTTTAAAAGGTGCTCAGGCCCCCGGGGAATCTTTTAGCCTGAACACCCTGCAGAGGAAGAGAAAGGTAAGCCACACCCATACAAAGCCTTCAAACATTTTAACAATCAATACCTATTTTATTCCTTTGTTGTATTTTAACAGGACATGATCAGTTCCAGCTGAGATGCCACTGAAAACACACAATAAATAAACATTTCAATCTATTTGTATCTGTTTCATTTCCTTCATCATGCATTTCTTTTATCATTTAACACATTTTAAGTGTTGTGCCGCCAAGTAATGAAGACCTTCATTACATTTCCTCCCCCCTTTCCATAAGCTCACAGTACCTTAACTTTCAGGAATCCTGGACAAACAGTCAGCTGCAGTGTTGATTTTTCCAGCCTTGTAATGGACAGTGAAGTTATATGGTTGCAGAGCGAGGTACCATCCAGCAATCCGTGCATTTGCATCCTTCATCCGATGCAGCCACTGGAGGGCCCTGTGATCCGTCTCCAGAAAGAAATGTCGTCCCAGCAGGTAGTATCTCAATGATTCGATGGCCCACTTCATGGCTAGACATTCTTTCTCCACCGTTGAATATCTAGTTTCTCTGTCCAGAAGCTTACGGCTCAGAAACGCCACCGGCTTCATCTCTCCATCCACTTCCTGCAACAAAACAGCCCCAAGACCCACTCCCGAAGCATCCGTTTGCAGTGTAAAAGACTTCTCAAAATCAGGGGTGTGCAAAACAGAGTCTGTGCAGATAGCATTTTTAAGATCTTCAAAAGCTTTGTGACATTCCTCAGTCCATTGGATCTTATTCGGGGACTTGCCCTTTGTCAGGTTGTTTAACACCACTGAACGTTCTGCAAACTGAGGAATAAACTTCCTGTACCATCCAACCAGGCCCAAGAAGCTCCTCACCTTCTTCTTTGTTGTGGGTACAGGGAAAGTACGAACAGCATCCACTTTCCCCACCTGTGGTCTAATCTTGCCAAAACCAATGATGTAGCCTAAATAGGCCACCTCTCTCTGGGCAATTGCACATTTCTGGGGGTTAATGGTCAGACCAGCTGCTCTGATGCATCCCAACACTTGATGTAAATGGAACATGTGGTCCTTCCAGGTTTGACTGAACACAACCACATCATCCAAGTAGGCTGCTGAAAAGTCTGACACATTTCTTAAAACATGGTCCATAAGTCTTTGAAAAGTGGCAGGTGCTCCCTGTAGACCAAATGGCATCACTTTGAAATGATACATACCAAATGGTGTTCTGAATGCAGTCAGCTTGCGGGCCTGCGGTCCTAGTGCCACCTGCCAATATCCTTTACTTAAGTCCAGTGTAGTAATGTACCTTGCTCCTCCCACTCTTTCCAACAGGTCATCTATTCTGGGCATAGGATAAGGATCAAACTGAGAGAGAATTCAGATAGCGAAAGTCAATACAAAATCTCAGTGAACCATCTTTTTTAGGTACAAGAACCACAGGGCTGCACCATTCACTGGTTGATACTTCAACGATGCCAAGTTCCAACATAAAGTTGATCTCCTTTTTGAGCTCTGGCACCAACCGCTCAGGAATCCTGTAGCTCTTCTGCCGAGCTGGCGCATCCTTCTTGAGACAGATGTCATGTTGTACCAGGTCTGTAAAACCTGGAGCCTCTGAAAAGAGTTCTGAATCCAGCAGAGCTGCAATCTCCTCCCGCTGGACTGCTAACAGATGAGACAGATCAACCACACCAATCTGTGTTTCATTGGAGGGCAGAAACTTCTCCTTCACCTCCTCATCTTGAACATCACAAATCAAGAGCTGCTGCACTGGACTCTGACGCACCTGGAATTCTTTCAGCAGATTCACATGAAATGTCTGATGTTTTTTCACTCTGTCAGGCATAAACAGTTCATATGTGACCTTACCCACTTGCTGAGTCACTTCATATGGACCATGCCACTTGGCAAGCAACTTGTTATCCGAGGTTGGTAACAGCAATAAGACCTGTTGGCCTGGTTTCAGGACCCTCTCTTTAGATTTCTGGTCATACCATCTTTTCTGGTTCTGTTGTGCTGTCTTCATGCTCTCCTGTGCCAGAGCCGTCATCTCCTCCAACCTCTGTCGCATCTTGACCACATATGCCACAATGTTTTCCTCCGCTGATTCAGGATGTTCCCAGTAGTCTTTCAGGAGGTCTAATGGTCCTCTCACGTGGTGTCCATAGAGCAGTTCAAATGGTGAAAATCCAGTTGAAGCCTGTGGGACCTCTCTGTAGGCAAACAGCAAATAGGGCAACCACTGGTCCCAGTCTGCTCCTGTAGTGGAAACAAACTTGCGTAGCATGTTCTTTAGAGTTTGATTGTATCTCTCAACAAGCCCGTCCGTTTGAGGATGATAGGGGGTGGTCTTAATTCCCTTCACTCCTAGCAACTGGTAGACTTGTAACAGCTTAGACATGAAGTTTGTTCCACAGTCAGTCAAAACCTCTTTCAGTATCCCTACTCTGGAGAACAGTTGTATCAGACAGTTAGCAACATTTCTAGCTTTCACACACCTCAGGGGAAAAGCTTCAGGATACCGGGTTGCATAATCGCATATAACTAGAATGTACTTGTTGCCCGCTGAGCTTCTCTCTAAGGGACCCACCACATCCATCCCTATCCTCTCAAAAGGAGTACCAATAATTGGTAGGGGCTGAAGATGGGCCTGAGGAATCTTTTTTCCTGAAGTGAGTTGACATTTAACACAGGACTTACAGAAATGTGATATTTGAGTATACATTCCTGGCCACACAAATCTTCTGGCAATCCTACATAGTGTTTTCTGAAATCCCATATGTCCAGCCCATGGAACTGTATGTCCCAGATCCATTACTCTCTCTCTGAACTGTTGTGGTAATGCTAAGGGCTCCACATCCCCTTTACACTGATACAAAATTCCCCGTTTCACTACATAAGTAGCTTCATCAAGAAACCCTGCAGTGCCCTGTGCATTTCCGTCCACCTTTATGACTTTATCAAACCAACATTTTAAAGTTGGATCCTGTCTCTGAAGCTCACCCACATTAGCTGGAAGATTAACATCTAGAAGGTGGAATGGTTTAAAAGTATTGGCTGTTTGCCTGGCTGAACCTCTTATCTTGTCCCTCCTTCTCTCAGCCTTGGTTTTATAAGGTTTAACTGGTCCCATTTCCCATACTTCCTCAAAAAATGGTAACTCTCTCAAGGTGTTTTGTGCACTCTGAGCCCTTGTAGTGACCATGTTGTGCCCTGAAGATGCTAGTTTACATGGGAACTCTATGGTTTGGGCTAAAAGAGTATCAGTCTATTAACTAGCCCATTCTATAGGTTATTGTCCAATTAAATTCTTTGTATTTGTTTCCTTGTGGAAACCAACATACTGATCACCCTTTACATCTGCCTTTGGTTTCATTGATAAATACTTTAACATCAAAAACAGAATGTGACTTTAACCAAACAGCATGAATTTATACTTAGAACAAAGAGCATTTTTCATTTTCTAAAATGTTCTTAGCATATTTGTTGTAATAAATCCAAACTTTCACAGTTGTGTCATCAAAGTAAGAGAAGGAGGTTCATAGAGAAGATCGGTCACACACTGGTAGCAGGAGTTAGTTATACCAATGTTCCACAAACTGTATTTCCAAATAAAAATTTCAAAATAACGTGTATTCTTAACATTACCAACCTTTACCAATACTTTGTTCTGTGGTGCGACAGAACAAAGTATTGTTTTAAGGTTTTCTCCAGCTCTAGTGAACTTTATTTATCAGAGGAAAGAGGAAAGTGGGTCATGAAAGAGGAGGAGGATGTGGTGAAGGTGAGGACTGTCCAGGACTGGAACCTGTGACAGCCGGGCCTCTGCATAGAGATTGCTCCCTCTACCCCTGTGCCACTGCTGCACCCAAATACACAAATTTTATTAGGATCTTGTAAAACAATCTGTCAAAACTTTTTGCTGCAAAATCAGAGCAAGCAATTCACAATACTATCCACAATAGTGTATGAATTGCAGCTCATTGTCATCACTTCGAATCCATAATTTAATTGAATGTTGCCTGATGGCACTTTTGTGTCTGGTCATTACCTCAATTTAAAAGCAAAAACATTTTTTGTTGCTCTCACTAACAGGAGAAATCTGGATTTGATTGACTCTCCCTTCTATTTGTTTGACTTACCCACATCTGACCAAACAGCCAACAAAGATCAGAGATTGTTTATTGAAAGACAGCCATCTGTGCTCTGCAAAAGCTGTTACCTCCCTCTTTCCCACTTATAGTGGAGCCACTGATATGACAACAATAACATAAGGGTGGATCCTTTTACTCTGAATGGAATAACAGTGCAGTTTCCACTGAGCACTGACTCCATGCTGTTTGATCCCACAAAAGCAGCTGTTGCTTAAATATAATGGACACTAAGAAGAGTCTTGTTCAATCAGTGCTAAGCTTGCATGTGTATCATGATAGGATTGATATGAATAACTCATCCTGTTTAAAAGCTTCAGAATAATTGATGATGCACCCATATAATGTTAACTAAATGACTAATCAGTCCCAGTTACCACACTAAGCTTATGACACCACTACTAATGCTGTCACCTATGCTCTATACTGTCCTGAAGTGATGCTGTCCTGCAACTTTTAGTTGTGCCTCTGCTGCACCACCTGAATAGAACAATTAGGTCATTAGCAAGGCTCTGGAGAACTGATCTACACAAGGAGGAGGAAATTAAGCCATTTCATTTCAGTGTTTTGTACCTGTGGCGCATCTAAAAACTGCAGGACAGTGGAGGACTGGAGTTTGACACTCCTGCTCTATACCTAGATGTACTCTGTCACATTTACTTGAGTGACTTTCTAGAAAAACATACTTTTAGGAGTAGTTTTACTGCACTGTGGTTTTTACTTTTACTTGCTTATTATCAACTAAAGATACTTTGAGTGCAGCTTCTGGATACTCTATCCAATTCAATTAACTTCAATGAAAAAAGAACAAACATATTTAACCCAAAATGTGTGACGCACACACACACACACAGATATGTTGTTTCTGCACCAGCTTTATGTTTATGATGTTATTTTCTATCTGCTTAACCTGCCTGGTCATTTGGAGATCAATAAGAAACACTAAGCACCACAAATTACCACTGGCAGTACATCACCCTGTTTTAATACATACATTATCTACTGTAATACTTTATGTAAAGTTTAATGCTGCCACTGGAACTAGTATTTCCAGAGTTTCTTCTGCCTAAATGTTATTTTGTTTATTGGCAGGTTTTTTATTATTATTTTAGTCTTTAAAATGCCAGAATTTTACCTGTTTGACATAATTCAAAAATAAATCTGATTGTATGATCAGTTACTCAGTTCTTCAGTAGTCTTTTTACCTAATACTTTTTCACTCTCACTTAAATGAAAAAGCTACTTTTTAGTTTTTACTTCAGTAAAAATGTTGATGTAGTCATACATACAATGCTTGGCTACTCTACCTACCTCTGTCTATGTTCCACCCCCTGTTGGTTATTTAATGCTAAAAATAAACCCAATCATCTATCTCTCTTTTTTTGCATATTTACTAAGTGTTGCTTTCACATATTTCAAATATTTCAAATATTGTCACAATAAAAAGAGCAAAGTCAGTGAGGAGACATTAGACCAGCAGCAGGTCTTGTCGGGTAAAGAGAGATTATAACTTGCATAGAAAATGATACATCTTGCAGGAGAAATTACACAGGTATCAGGCTGATATTTGACAGATACTTCAGAAGCACTCTCATTCACTCACATAGGCAGCATTCCCAGGTGTCTAACGGTACTTTCCCGCTTTGCAGTTGTTCAGTGGACCATGCAGGTTCCCTCTAGTCATTGATTACTTTCAAACTAACGATCAAATCATAAAAGCTACCAAAACAAAAAATATCTCTCTCTCTCTCTCTCTTCTCACCCTTCGTGGGTGGTCTCTTTCATCCTCTGAGCTCAGGTCCTCTACCAGAGGCCTGGGAGCTTGAGGGTTCCTCCAGTATCTTGGCTGTGCCTAGAACTGCACATTTCTGGACTGAGATGTCTGATGTTGTTCCTGGGATCTGTTTGAGCCACTGCTCCAGTTTGGGGGTGACTGCCCCGAGGGCCCCGATGACCACAGGCACCACTGTGGTCTTCACCTTCCAGGCCTTCTCCAGTTCCTCTCTGAGGCCCTGGTATTTCTCCAGTTTCTCATGCTCCTTTTTCCTGATGTTGTGGTCACTTGGTATTGCTACATCCACCACAACGGCTTTCCTCTGTTCTTTATCCACCACCACAATGTCTGGTTGGTTCTCCATTACCATCTTGTCTGTCTGGATCTGGAAGTCCCACAGGATCTTAGCTCAGTCATTCTCCACCACCTTTGGGGGTGTTCCCCACTTTGACCTCGGGGCTTCCAGTCCATATGTCCAGATGTTCCTGAACACTGCCCGCCACTTGGTTATGTCGTTCCATAAATGCTTTCCCTGCCAGCATCTGGTAGTTTTCCACTAACAGATCTTCTACTAGTTCTGTTCAAGTGTAGTGACTCCTGGCATCCAGCCATCTGAGGATACAGTATATTAAAGGAAAACAGCAGCTCCCACCCTTTAAAGATGAAAAAAATGCATGGGAACTGCTTTCTTCACTTGATGAGTTTTTTCATTAGAAATGTATTCCTAGTAAGATACATGTGTACATGCTCATGTGTATGAAAGTCACTAATTGAGGCAGTGAGTTGCTCCAGAGAAGCAGAGTAAGACAACATCAGTTTTCTCCTGCTCTTTCACAGGAGGGAAGCTGACGTTGGCCGCACCCCTCTCTTTCTGTTTTTTTTTTTTTTTTTTTCCGGTGTGGAGCTTTCCTAAATCTTCCCACAAAGACACTGTGTTCAAATAACCAGAGGAAGAATGTTTGACCTTCTCATCCTTCCTGCCGCTGCTCAGCTGCTTCCCAGAATTGTTTGTTGCCATATAGGAGATGAGTAACTTGGCTTATCGGGATGTGCCAATCTCTAGGGAAGAAACGTTGTTGGCCAGAAGGTTGACTGTACATGTTACATTACAGATGTGTAATAATTTAAGTTGTTGAAGTGATTACTTATGCAAGCATTTACAAATTGTAGACACTGGACCCTTCACTTATACAACTAGCCAGTTTCCTAGATTGAATCCAAATTAAAAGGAGTCAATCACTAACATCTGATAAAATCAAACATTTTTATTGCAGAACATCAAAAATATAAACAGTCGATTAATTAAAAGTCATCCTTTTTTGTTGTAAGTTAATTACTTGTTTTATGACTTGGTTTTTTAATGCAGCTCTGTGGGAACTCGTCATGCTTACATTTTTAGTTTAAGTATATTTATTGTTCTTGTTTACTTCTGTTTTCTTCTTGGAAAGTCGTAATGGTTCTGGCTTCAAAAGAGTCCAATCCCCCAAAAATGATTGCACTCTTTCAGGACAGTTCCAAACTTTACTCACCACAATCCTGACATAGAATTTATTTTTCTAGTTATTTTAAAAATATGTAATCCATAAAAACAAGGAAAAAACAATCTTGTTCAGACATGTCAATTTAAAACAATCGAGTACAATTTCTGATCGAAAGCCACCGTTTAAATGATTTCCTGAAAATGCGGATGTGATACAGGAACATGAGGTTCGTGTGTGTGTGTGTGTGTGTGTGTGTGCGTGTGTGTGTGTGGGGAATGGGGGAAGTGTGTGTGAATGTGTGCATGCCTTTTTACAACTGTGTTTTATGTGCTGAGGAAGATGCAGTGACTAGTCTAATTATATAAAACTATGCACACATATATTTGTCTCTCTTCAGTGTTCTCCATATTTTGAAGAGAGTTTAACATTCTAATATTCAGGGATGAATAATAATAACTTTGTTTGCATAGCCCTTGACAATCACCATCAGGTTAACCAAAGTGTTTTACTATGGGTCAAATAAGATAAAACATGTAAAACACAAGGAATGAAACAGAATAAGACACAAGAGACAGTTGAGCAAAGTAAAAATATAATACAAAATGTCACACTATTGAGTATTAAAAACCACGTTGAACATGTATCTTCACTTCTAGAAGCAATGATCTTTCTTCAGCCAGGAGTTAGTTTGGGAGTCCAGGAGCTGGCACAGAGGAGGCGTGGTCATTCTCACCTCTATCTAGACCTGCCTTCCAACATTCACTGATTTGAGGCCCTTTATTCTCGACCATGCACACAAACTGTTAAAATATTACAAATAACAGGCTGGTAAGCCTGTTATTTGTAATAAATAACAGTACATATACAGGGATTAGAGTCTTGTACACTTCTAATCCCTGTATATGTACCGTTAAGTTTCGTCATTCTTAAAAGTTGTGTTTGTGTTTTGTTTTTTTAAAACTAGAAGTTGAACATTTGCATTGTGATTAATAGTGAAACAAACTTGGGCACCAGTGATGCTGATTCTTGGGTTGAATTCCCAAAATAGTGTTGGCAACCTTTGGTTTCCCTAACTACAGTAGGAATATGGAGCATCAAATAAATGTCATACTCTTGTACTGCCACATTACTGTGGGATTGATTTTGTGTGCACAGTAAGGGACCAGCTGGGTGTGTTTTGTTTCTGACTCAGGGCTTGAGCTGGCCTTTGAGTCTAAAAGATTGCCCCCAGGCCTTCACTAATAGGTGCTAATTACATTTTGCCTCCATTGGTCAGTGACCACAAGGAATGTGGCTGTTTCTGGAGCAAGGCTTTAGAGCAAGGGGCTATCAGCACATTCTTTTTAACACTGTCAAAACACCTCCTGTTGCACAAAGGTGTGACAAAAACAAACTGGTGAGAAATCAGCTTCAGAGCAGCTCTGTAATCTGTATAAGTACAGGTAAATCCTAAAATAAGCTAAATAAGTCATTATGAAATCAGATTTCCAAAAATTGTATGAAATACAGTTTTTACTCACGCTTGTTCTCTCCATCAGGTTTTTATATAAGAATTAAAAGAATATTGTCGAGGGCCGACATCCTGCACGTTTTAGTTCTCTCCCTGGTGGTAAAACAACCTTTTCAGCTTGTCAATGTTCTTCTTAGGCCTTCTAATAAACCATCATTTGATCCAGGTGCGCTAAACCAGGGAGAGAACTAAAACATGCAGGATGCCAGCCCACCAGGACCCACTTTGGGCACCATTGGTTTAAAGTGAATTTTCAAAAGGTTTTTGTCAGTCATCCACATGGATTCTGTTCTTCAGTGATTAGAAAGGATCACTTCGTACTACACCATGTGTACAGGGCCTAACAATTGTTTGCTGCATTTCTGCAACATTTCTGCATTCATGCTATATCATTTTTGAATGTCAAGGGCAGCATATAATGCTGGTTTTGCAATGGGATATTTCTAATTTTGGAACAATGTTGATATATGCCTGCTACAAGCTGTAGCACACCAAAAGACTAATTGTTACCAAAATGTCTAGCTGCCCCAACATCCTGTACTCCAACACTAAGTTCAGCCAATCAGCCGTTGGCTGAATTGCCATTCAGCAATGGCAATTTACATGCACCAGGTTTCATTCATAATAGAACCACTGACATGCACAGAGTTGTAAAATGTTGTGACTGAACATAAAAACAAACTACGGCAGTGATGTGTTTGTTCTGTCTTCTGAGCGCCCAGAATGGACCCAACACACACTGAGATCTAATGACAGTAAAGACTTTACTGACTTCCTTAGGTTTGCTTCCCTGAGACAGCAGCAGCTGCAGAAGAAGTACATTTGCTAGGATGACATGAGGTACACCTACACAGTCATTTCAGTCAGGATACGATCAGGGTCGGCGTTTACATGCAGGCCTTTCAGATTAGAAACAGGCATGAACCACCTCTCTCATTTGGATTAAAATATCATTTGAATTGAGCTAAATCATTTCAGAATATTGTTATTGGGGGTTTTACCTGACATGTCATTTTGAACACTTGCTGAACACTTATCCAACAACAGTTTGTGCTTTCAATTTTTTTTACATTTACAATTTTTCAATTTTTTTTTTTTACAAGTAGTTACTTGTTGTGTAACACAAATTGACAAAAATGTTTCACTTAGGGGGGCTGCACAGTGGTGCAGTTGGTAGAGCTGTTGCCTTGCAGCAAGAAGGTTCTGGGTTCAATTCCCAGCCCTGGTCCCCCTGCATGCATGGGCCCCCCCCAGGCACCCCAGCCTCCCCCCACAGTCCAAAAACATGACTGTCAGGTTAATTGGCCTCTCCAAATTGCCTTTAGGTGTGTGTGCATGGTTGTGTGTCTCTGTGTTGCCCTGCATCAGACTGGCAACCTGTCCAGGATGTACCCCACCTCTCACCTGGAACGTTAGCTGGAGATTGGCACCAGCACCCCCCCCAACCCCACCAAGGGAAAAGGGTGTAAAGAAAATGGATGGATGTTTCACTTAGCTATTTATAATTGTGATTAATAATAAAATTATCTGTTCAGTGAATACAAGCTTAATTTGGCACTATTACAAGAACAGTGAGCAGAGTTGTTTTTCCTAAAACCAACTAACCAGATCGTATTATTGCACTCATTGCTGATGTCACAAAAGTTACATACTACCAAAAATTGTTCTGTGTCCCTTTGTTAGCTCTAAAGGCTAGGCTACATGCCCTACTTTATGACCCATTGTTGTCTTAAGACACACACATACACCTCGCTCTCACAGTGGGGTCATGCTGATCAGAACCATCTTTGGCTCCAGAGCCACAGGTGGCTTTGCACCCTCAGGTTGCAGATCTCTGATCTAGCTAGAGTCCAGGACGGACTCTACTAGAACATCTCAGGGGTCATGTGGAGACGCCAGAGAACAAGAGACATCCTCACAGTCAGACAGATGTGTTAAATATTAGTGCAATACAGAGGACAAATATTACCATTACTGACTGAAACTAAAGACTGAAATTAAATCAAAAGGTGATTCAAAAAGTGTTAATTTATGCAGCCAGATTATAGCAGCTTTTTGTTCATCATATCTTCTTCTTGTTTCTTGTGGTCTTCAAGTCAAAAAAATCAGAAAATTTGCAGGGGTGTGTACAGTTTTGAGAGTACCAACTCAATTCAGCACAAAGGCACTTGTAGTTCTTTTTATTTAAATAACTTGACTTTTTCCCCCCAAAATCAGTAAAATAGGGAATTTCCTGACTGTATCTGTGCCACTAGGAAGTTAACACAGGTCTTTCTTTTTTGCACATAATGTGAAAACAAATCTTCTCCTACAAAGATTGTGCAATAACCAACAACAAAAGCACTGTGGGACTTTTGTTTTGGAGGGGCCAGGGAAAACGTGAAAAGCACATTGAAAAGGCAAGCTTCCATACTAGCTATTCTAAGACCCACTTTAATGAACGTGTGCCAAACCTTCAATGAAAAGCTCATTTTCCTCTTTCTCTAAATTCAAACATGCTCTCAAACTACTTCTGACTCTTCTCTGATGCTAAGCACAATCATGCACTTTTCTACTCTCTGTTTATGTCTTCCCTATGGTTTACTGAAAAGTGCAAAATATGCAAGTTAAGTTCAAAACATAGCATTGCAAATGTACTGGATTAAGGTGTCTGGTGAGAATTGCCTCATTTCTTCACTTAGACTAAAATATTATGGTTCTCAAAATTAGATCATGAAAATATTCTAAGATTATGATGCACTTTTATTAGCTTTCTGCTGTTAATAAATTTGATGGAATTGAAAAATTACTACTTCAGTGACATTTTCAAAAAAAAAAAAGTTAAACATGTTTGTGAAAATAAATTTGAAATGGCAATGCCTTTGAAAATCACTGTGAATTAGCAGCACTGTTGGTTGTATTTAGAAAACTTTTTTTTAACCAAATCCAAACTTAGCTGCATTTAAAGCTGAAGACTTTCCATAAAAACGTAGTAACTGTCAATATATTAAAACAAAACAATACTTATCACCTAACTGTACTTCATCACTTTGTGAAATATTTTTGGGTAAAATAAAGCTAAATTCCAGGAACCTAGTTCATTGGAAACATTGTTTTAAAAACGTATCCATTCTTATGGCTGGGCTAAGAAATAAATTAAAAGAAAAATTACCTAACATGGATAATGATAAGTATTCCTATGCTTAACTACATATACTTGGAGCACAAAATACAAGTATTTCTTATGTTAAGTTTCCTTTGTTTAGTAGCATCTGCTTCTTGGTGCAATATTTTGATTTGCTGGATGTGATTGGTTGTCTGGATGAAAAGAGTTGTGTGTGACTGACTGGCACACTTTATAAAGTTGCAAAAGCCGACACGGATATTAAGTGTGTTTGAGTTATCATAGCACAAACTGCATATTATTGTTTGCGTTCAAAGTTGCCATTCAGCATAACCATATCGCAACACAGAATCCCATTTACTTCCAAGTACACCAGAAAAAAATCTAACCATGTTGAACAGCCTTGTTGCTGAATAATGCTACACATATAAGTTTAAGTTGACTAGCATTTGAAAAAATACATATGAATCACAAAAAGTCTCTTTTTGTGATTCAAAAATTCTGTCATTGAAAAACTTCTGGTGGTTTTATTCTCTAAAACCACCAGAATATACTATTTGTTAAAATACAAGTAGACGCACTAAAATGCTACATAGAAATGTTGTACCTGCATAAAATATACAAATCAACACAAACTTAAATCATATACAGACCTTCAAAATAAACCATCTGAGCATAATATCACATGTTGTATTTCGGCCACTGCTGGCCAACCGTCCAACCCTCCAACTCAACGCAATCACATAACACTACATCTCTGAAAAGCAGAAGAAGAGCCTCCTGCACAACCAACAAGAATGCAGTAAATGGTTTCCAGTTAACAATAAAACACTTGATCTTTTCCAGCAACCATTGAACATTTGGTTAGCTGTGAAACCAGCAGGTTGTGGTTTTTGGGTTTGTTTTTGAACATGAAGTTGTTCATTTGGACTTGACTTTCTTTCCAAAAAAAATGGCTATCTCCCAGTTCCCCACAATAAAGCAAAAACTCTAAGTAGTTAGCAGTGGTGTAGTGTTATATGCAGGTATGCACTGTAAACCACTTTAAATTCTTTTGGATTTGTGTGGTCACCAGTTTGGTTTTTTGGGGGGGCTTGTTTTTATAGAGCTGGTTGCTTGTTTTTCTCACAAGATCTGGCAACACAACCTGTAAGATGTGGTTATTCACATTTTCAGGCTAAGTCAACAGATTTCTCAGAATGCCCTGCAGATCTAAAGTCTTTCTATTCCTGGTGCTTTGTGTTGATTTTTTGGTTTTGTGTTCTGTTCTCTGTGGTTTTTCTTAGAGTCTTATGGTAGTGTTAGGTTTCAGCTTTTGGTTATTAACATCTTTCTGGTGTTCTATTTAGTTATTACTGCTGTCTCAGTGTTAGCTATTCACCTCTCCTTAGTACCAACTGTGCATTCCTCTGATTAGTTTCATCTGGTCTCCATTTAGCTGATCCCACCTTCATAGCTCTTTTGCTTTCATAGTTCACTGATGAATCCTTTCATTGTGCTCTGCTTAGTGTCCTGTGGTCCTCATGCTAGGAAATTACAAATTGATTTCAATTTTTTTTATGTGGTACCAACTGTGCATTCCTCTGAAATGCACAGTTTCTCACTATTCTCACTCTGACATCCTGGCTACATTTGGGTTCACCACAAGCACAAGATAAAAAACAGTAATCAGTAAAGATAATTTCTAAACAGTATTAAAACAGTAATCAGGAAAGTTGTATGCAATAGCAAGGGATGATTTACTGCTATACTTGTCTCCTGAGATCTCTTCATACCATGTAAACAATTGTTTTATATATTTCCAAGAGCAATGTAAGAAATAGAGTATTATTCTTTGGATGTTTGTTGTTTGAGTTAATCCAGTCATCCAATCAACCAATCAATCAATCAAATCATTCAATCAAGTTTATTTGTATGACATTTCAGCACCAAGTCAAAGTGTTTTATACCATAAAAACATAAAAATCTTAAACTAAACATACAGTCAACATATGTGAATCTAGTAAAAGACTTTGTTTTCTCGTTAAAATCATCAATACACCTAATATATGCCTGTCGATGTTCCATTGATTATGTTAAACAGGTGGGTTTTTAGTCTAGATTTAAAGGAACTCGGTGTTTCTGCAGTTTCCTGGATGTTTTTTTTCCAGATTTGTGGTGCATAGAAGCTGAATGCTGTTTCTCCATGTTTGGTTTTGGTTCTGGGGATGCAGAGCAGAACCAGAAGACCTGAGAGGTCTGGAAGGTTGATACAACAGCAGATCTTTAATGTATTGTGGTCTTAAGCCATTCAGTGATTTATAAACTAACAGTATCTTAAAGTCTATTTTCTCAGTGTAAGTACTCGAGCCTGGGTGATGTTCTCTGTCTTCCTAGTTTTAGTCAGAACAACAGCAGCAGCGTTCTGGATCAGCTGCAGCTGCAAGATTGATTTTTTTTTAGACAGAAGATAAACACATGGATGAGTTTCTTTAGATCTTGCTGGGACATTAGTCCTCTAATCCTGGAAATCTTCTTCAGGTGACAGAAGCAATACAATGAGCATCAAGGGATTTGCTGTTTTGTTTGTTAAAAGGCTTATGTAGCAATGGGTTTTGATACTCAGTCTTTGCACGTGTTCCCCACAGTTCCTGACCTCCTAGGCTGAACTGAATGTTTCATGATCTCATTTAAAGCACACAGCAGACACACGTCTACCCAGTAAGGAAATGAGAGGGTACTTCTTATTACAGAGTTATATGCATGACAAACATCTATAATTTCCCATGTGCAGAAACAAACAGATTATCTCTCATGGTTGACGTATCATTTAAAGGTTCCTGCTGTTTAAATGTATCTAATGCCTAAAGATAATATCAAATTTTACATTGCTGTAAACATTCAGAGTATGACTCGATCTTATTTGTAATTGATTCAAAAACTAGTGTTAATGTTATTGCTAGGGCTGCCTCAAAGTCATATATATACTTTTATCCTGGCAAAGACAGACTTGACTGGAAGCAATACACTTCTGAGATTTCAGAAAATTCCAAACAAAGTCGTTGAACCCTTCGGTGATCCACTCAGAAATGTTGCATCTAAAAATGTTTTAATTTCCTGGGGATTTAAGGCAGTAAAGTCGCCATGTAACTTCAATAAAAACAACTACTTTTTTTGTAATCATTAACATAGAGAGAGAGGAACACAGAGAGGATTCCATTTACGATTTTTGGACATGAGAGATTAGTCATCACAAACTTATATTGATGTCAGCCTACATATTATCCAAACTTTATTCCTCTTATATTAACCTAACTCTTCTGGCTAAAGCAGTGAAAAAACAGGACAAAAGCAACCCCTTCTACAGGCAGTAACAGCCAAAAGAGGCCTGCTTAGGGTGCCAGTACCCATGGCATTACCATGGAAGTGACACTCAAAGAACTTGAAATAAACACAGCATTACTTTAGAGGCAAAAGACCCATCTTAGCAACAGATTTGCTATCCCCACTAACACAATTCAAGCAGGACAAACATGCAGATGCATAGTGACTATTAAATACAGAGAACCACATCCATATTTGCTAACATTTAATTCTATTCATCTGAAGAAGTAAGTGTATTTTATGTGAGCTTTTATTCTAAACCCTAATATTTTCAAAAAAGTGAAAGAAGCTGTACATTTGGATAGTGAAGATATGTTCAAGGAGAGATAGAGAAGCATGGAGGGTAGTGAGCTGTGTGTGCTTGTGTTCAGAACACAAACACACTGAAGTTCACAACAGATTCCTGTAGCTCACTAAGTCAGTAGTAGGTGTGGTTAGAGGTTAGCATCTTTCACATGTACAAATTACAAGGACTAGAGAGAGTCACAAAATTATATTATTTTTATTTTTTTGTATTTCCTTCTAATTCATGGAAAACACTTTGAATTGCCTTGTTGCTGAAAATGTGCTATTTAAATAAAATTGCCTTACATTCCCTTAATTTTGTTGTGTTGATAGTCTGTGTGTGTATGTGTAAAAGCTTGAAATTTCCCATGCACAAATTTCATTGGTAACTTTCGCCTCTGGCAAGTTTCATAAGAAAAGAGGGAGCAACATCACCTCCCATGCAGAAACATGCAGAGCGTATGCAACTGGAAATTATCAACTTAATTTTTATTTATCAAGCAGGTTTTAGTTTATTGTGTATCGCAACCGGCCTTAGTAAGCAATATTTTACGATTTTCTACAAATATTTGAAATTGTAATATTGGTTGAAACAGCAATACAACAGAAATGTCTGAGTCATTCAGAGCCAATAGTAGTCAACCAAAGAAACCAATAAGATTTTTTGAACTCCTTAATGGCTCTTGGCTCTGTTTATTTTCAAGCAAAATTGGAAAGTAAGATTATAATATTGTTAATAGTATATTAAAATTAAGTTACATACAATGTGAAATAAGTCATCTTGCATATGGCACCCGGACGGCTTTAATGCTTTCTGATTCCTGTGTTTTCATAATCTCCTCCTGTGTCTTTGTAATTACAGCCATTTTAACCGAGCAGGTGACATCTTTTGAAGTACTATTACCTTCAAGTCTTATTAGCCTAACACATGTCAGCTTTATTCAGCACTGACGGCTATATTAGCCTGAAACATAGACCTAGCCACATTCTGATTTCTGAAAGCTTGAACTGAAGCTTTTGTCTCGATAAGGTTTTGACATGTGGTCATTAAACTATGTCAATAAATGACTACGTTTCTGAAATGTAAAAATTGAATGATACTCAAGCCATACAGTGGTGTGAAAAAGAGCTGGCCCATTATCGGATTTTTTTATTTATTTGCATGTTTGTCACACTTAAGTATTTCAGAATTTTAAACTAAGATCAAACATCAAAGCAATACTACAGATATGATGAGGAATTAATGATTTTACACTATACTGTCCCACTAATAAAAGCATTTTTAAAAAGCTTTGCATGTCCATTTAGAAAATGTAAAACTCCTGAAATGTAACAAAAGCATTTTTTCACACATTTTATTACTGCTTAAAAATGCATTATTATTATGTAAACACCACATAGTAAATAATCTCAATAAGCATTGCATGCTTAATTAAATATGAGTTTATTTTACTATGTTTTCTTGTCCCGTGTTGTTTCATAATGTTCTGGTTCAGTATTTTGATTTGCTGGATATGATTGCCCGTTTTTCATTCCTAGGAATAATCTGATTGGATTAAAGAGACTTGTCTGTGATTGGCTGGTGATTTTGTTCATTTACATGGCGACAGTTGCAGGCAGGCAGAGAGCAGGAAAGTTGGAGTCATCAGAGCTGAGTGTGTGCCAGAGCATGAGAGAGTGTTTGTTTAATTTAAATGCACAAAATCTAATTTTTGTTTACAAAGGTATGTGTGCACAGGTAAATCTACGCATATTAGTCACTGGGCTCTCATCTTAATGAAAACAAAAATCACAGCATAAAAAACAACTCTTCTTGTCATCCCACAACTGGCTTTGAGAAAATATTGGTCTAGCAAAGTGGTTCTCGGTCCTCAGTGGTTCTCAGGACATATTTGCTGTTCCAGGTCTCTCTCTGCTGCAGCTCCCTGACCAGCAGAAACCTTTTGATCACCTATTTAAACACAGCAGGTGTGTGGCCTACGGGAAACACCTGAAACCTGAAGACCCAAGTGGAGAATCTCTGCTCTAATACTTAGGTGACAATGGTTGGAGTTTGCTTAAGTGTGTCGCCGGTTCGATTTCCACTCTGTCCACCTCTGTCGTCTCCTTGGGCAAAACACTCCTACCAACTTACCTGCTGGTGGTGGTCAGAGGGGCCGATGGTGCAATATGGCCACCTGGTCTCTGTCAGCCTGCTCCAGATGTGGCTACAACCCAGCAGCCTGCCATCATCAGTGTGTGAATGGGAACGACTGATTTCATTATAGAGCCTCTTTGAGGATCCTGAAAAACGCTTTAAAAGTCTGATGTCACTTTGTAACATATTCAGAGTACAGCTTAATGGAAGCATGAAACAAAATACACACTTCTTTTCTCACTTTATTTTAATTAAGGGATGCAATAGCTTTATGACAAAGTTAATATTCAACTATTATCTAATAACACTACAAAGAGGTTTTAACTAGACTTATTTTTACACAATAGACATTACTAATCAGAATCAATAAAAGGAAGAATGTCTTTTATGTATGTGCCAGCTGCAAATAACACAGAAAACACCAACACAGCACTATTCATGCAATGAAGTGGAACAGTGTTCCCAGTTCCAGACATCTCTCTGCTTGAGCCTGACTTTCTGTGGAACAGTCTTTCACATGTCCCAAAACTACAGAGACCATTATTAGGTTGACAGCTAGAGACAATTGAAGCCATCACAACACTCCTAAAAAGTGAAGAAACATTCACTGCTTAAAGGAAAACATGCTTATTAACGATTAGTCACTTTGGATAAACCACAGAACAAACTTATTTACAACTGCATCAGTGCAAGGGTTCACTAAAAACAGGCTACAACCTGTCACAAGAACACAAAGGTTCATCTTACTGGGAATGAAGATGAAATGAATGCATGCACACAGGCTTTACTCATCACCCAGACTGCACATGCCAAAAATGACTACACTGAACACTCAGATTCTCTAACGCCAGGACTAATCTGCCTCTGTCACGGTAAGCAGGTGCAAGGTTAGATCTTATATATCTGATGACAGAAAAAACAAGAGATGCAAAGCATGAATCTACAGTTGAGTAGCAGGGAAGTGTGTTTTTTAGTCAAAGTCTCTGTTGACCAGGACCAGTGGAGCCACCAGAGTCCACACATAAAGGCCAATGCAGATCCAGCTGGAGGAGATCTTCACCCACACAGACGGCCACCTGCTGGTCATGGTCTCATATTTGGAGTCAGGGCTGCAGACAGAGAAACATGCAACCAACAGGTTGGAATGAAGCCACTTCATATGGAAAATGGAACTTGCTCATAGTGTTCAGCTACAAGTTAAGCAACGTGATAAAATGTCATTTTGTGTGTGTGTGTGTGTGTGTGTGTGTGTGTGTGTGTGTGTGTGTGTGTGTGTGTGTGTGTGTGTGTGTGTGTGTGTGTGTGTGTGAAGGCATACGTCTTTGAGATTTACATTCACATCTATATCTTTCTAAACTACACACGACAGGGTGTTTGTGCTCAAATAGCCTCCTCCACTGTATACATGACCTCAACAAATCACACAACAATACGAGTTAAATGGAAGATGTGCTCCATGCACACAGATGAAACCAGGAATTTACACACACTGAATGTTTGACTGAAGTCATACATTTTAAACGTTAGTTATCTTACTTCTGAATTCAAAGAAATAACTAACTCGCCAAGTTTTCTAGCATATAGCAGACAGAAATTATTTTGGTAATTCTAACTAAACTAAAACAAGAAACGTTGCATTTAACTTCAGACAGTGAGAAAAAAAACATGTTTGTGTCTTTTTATTCAGAATATGTAAATATGTGATTTCCACTGTATATTGTTCCAATAGAAACAGGGCTGACTGGGTCAGAGAGACAGCTCTGACTCTTTACCAAACATTTCTGTCAAAAATCCTCTGAGCTCCTTTAGCAGTGCAGGATGACAGGAAGTGTGGCAAAGCATCGACTTCAGCACCAAGCAGAAAATGTCTGCCTGTACCACTCTTTTGAAAATAACAGAATAATCCTCAGAATCCTACCTGTACCAGTTGGTGAGCGTCATCATGATGTAGAGTGACGCTAGGAACAGCATGAAGTGGAAAAAGGAGTAAGAATAGGTGACCCCATCCTTCTCATTGTCCACAGCTCTGTTATGGCCACTGCCCTCCTCAAAGCTGTCTGTCTGGGGTCCGTCCTCGATCAGAGCAGACTCATCAGTGGTCAGAGTCAACTTGTTCACCTGGGCATTTGAAGAATTGCGAATACTAATGGACAAACAGAAACACAACAAGTTAACAATGTGCAAGAGCCGTTTTTCAACCACTAATTTACTAATAATCTGAGCATCTCTGTCAGTTCAAAACAAGCTTTTACATAAAGAAGGTTCCCACCTGGAGTACAGGACACACATGAGGAAAAGAATCAATCCCACAATCCCTTGAGCATCCCACCACGTAACCACATGGTCCTGACCTTTAGGGCTGGTGCTATTAAGCCCAATGATGCCCAGAAGGCTGGGGTTACAATCTCTGTCTGCAAAATACACACACACACACACACACACACACAACTCAAATCAAAAATGTCCAAACTTTCAGTTCACTACAAGTTCCTGAATGTTAAAACTGAGTGACACAAAAGATGGAATACTACAGAGGGATCATAAACAAGCATTTTCATTTATTGAGGCATCCTCACAAGTTAATTTGTCAGTTATAATAAACCTGCTGTATGTTTACATACATCAAATAAAAACACATATGTACCTTTTGTCATATGTGTGACAAAAGGTACATTTTGTCACATTCAGAACAAATGTTTCTTATTTTAAGACAGAATTACCAAAGATATTTCTATTTACTAAATGCCACAGTAATGATATCACGAATATGTCATATTTATTAATTGATGTCTTCAAAATCAGGAAACCCAGAACATTTCACCCAAGTCATTCAAAGGCATGTATAACTGAATGTATGTAAAAATCTGATTGTGAAGACATTAAAACATAAATCTGACATTTTCTCTCTCTCATTGTTGTGAGAATACTCTATTTCCTGTGTCCTGCTCCAGAAATCTTTTAAGTAAAGTAGAAAGTCAATTATAAGAAGCTAATTTAATGTGATTTTAACATCTTTTATTTCTCTTCTCTTTTTAAGCGCTGTGTTAACAGGACTCCGTCATTAGAGTAACTAATAATTTGTAGACATGTTTGCTTACCAGGCTCATTGGTCATTGCAGACCAGGTCAAGTACATGGTGTACAGAGTGACCAGGGAGGATTGCAGCAGACCAGATCTGGGCTGGGACTCCTTTATGAAGAATATGCAGCGTTAGGAAGAAAACAGAGAACTGAAAATGTTCACAGCCACTTTAATCTTCATCAAATTGCTCGACCTAAATTTTCTCATTGGTATCTAATAAAAACAAAGTGCATATTCTAAATTAATGGAATGAATACATAAACACATACAACACCTCTGAGATAAATTCTGTATTTATAGAATTAAAACGTTACAGTTTATTTAGCTTAGTTTACTTGTTAAAGCTCCAGTATGTAACTTTAGAAAAGAATTTTTTTTTACATATTTGTGAAAAAACTGTCGTGAGTGATAGCATTATGCATTTTCCAGGCATATAGTGCCATTTCACACCACAATCATGTTACCTTCAGTTGTTATAAAAATGCTATTTATCAAATGTGACTTGATTTTGTAATTTAACACCTTGAAATTGGGTTTCCATCTCTTTAAAAACTCCTGCTCTTTCTTAAAGTCTGCCTTCAGGAAGTCATCACAACATGGCTGCTCTATTAACCCTTTAACAATGTTTTTACCAGCATTGCTCTGAGAACTGCTGAGCTCATGTAATGAGCTCAGCAGTGTTTGCTAATTGCTGTTGGCTAGTCTGAAAGAGCTGAGGGTCTGTGAAGCTAAAGCTCAGAAACCGCAGCTCAGCGGAGGAGCTTTGGCCTTCATGAAACTGATAAAGCCAGGATCAAAATATAAAGTCAGGCACTTTATGTTTTGGTCTGTCTGATGTAATTTTTAAACATCAGACAGACCAACTGATGTAATTTTAAATGGTTGATGATTTGATCAGTTACTCAGTACTTGATTAGACTTTTTACCAAATACTTTTTTACTCTTGCTTGAGTAATTACCTGGCTGGTTACCTTTTACTTCCACTTTTGTAAAAAAAAAAAAAAATATGCTGAACTATTACTTCTCTTATTTGAGTACAACTTTTGGATACTCTGCCCAAATCTGGCCAAGATTAACTTGGTGGTGCTATGGCAACACTGGCTTTATCTCAGATCTTGTATTTCTGAATCCGACTTTTGTGAAAACAGCTCTCAGGTATATTTTTGATGACAGGATAAAACATTATAACATGATGTAAAGCTGAAAAAAATCAATTTGACATAATACTGCCCCTTTAAATTACAAGATGCTGCTTTTTACAAGAGAACTTCAAAATGAAGTGCTTATTACCTGAATCTGTGGTAGAACAGACATGACGGAGGCTGTGACGCACAGCAGCAAGTTGATGCTAATGAAGACCTTATTTTCAGTGCAGCCATCAGAATGGGTGTAGTAAACATAGAACAGAACCAAAGAGACCAGGGACAGGAGGTAGTTCAGCGCAGTAACTGAAAGTAGAGCTGCAAAAGCAAAGCAAAAGTCAATTTTAGATAAAGTCTGTTCAAAAACACAACAGGATGTACAGCGTAACAACAGTATACACACCTCTTCAAATGTTCAACCTACCACAAATTTCAAAGTATTTAATTAGGATTTTATGTGATAGAACACCACAAAGTAGCACATAGCAGGAAAGAGGAAGAAAATTAACAAATTGTTTTCAAAATAGTTTAGAGCAATTTTTGAAATCAGCTTAGCTGAAGCAAGTAAACATCTAACTCAGGCAGGCAGTGTGCCTTAAGGACCAGGGTGGGAACTCTGGCCTGCAGCACCAACAGCAGAAAGTCCATTAAAGTCTGGAGGTGTGTTACAGTTTTTAGTCAGCAGGTGGATCCAGAACATCAGGACCAAAAAACTCCATAACAAACATGGTTTGGTCTTCACCATGGTGAGTATTATTTCATTTACTGAGTTAGAACTTAAGATTGTTAAACAGGGTATGCTCCACCTGTTTCAGAAAGTAATATAGTTCTAGTAATAACATAGTTAATAATAATGCTGGTTACACATCTTACCTTTACCAGAGGTATTAAATAAATATCAAGTTATTTTAGGTTTGCAATACCTAAATCACACAATGTAACTTGATTTGTTTTTATATGCTGCAGTAAATGATTCTTTTGTGGCATTTGATTTACTTGGATTTTGTAAGTAAGGTCCGCTTATCCATTCTACAGAACAAGCAATAACCAATACAAATTGTGCATCTAAATTTCTTTTTCATTCGTATTACATTTTATTCATTTCCTTTTCCTCATTTATTTCAACCCATAAGGAGACAATTCATTTCTAAACACCATAGAATTAATTCAGAGTTTTCAAGAAATGGAGATAATAAAATCAGAAACATCATTTAAGCACTAAGTCTAAAACAAAATCAAATTTTTGGTCTACTGTCCTCAGAGGTCACATTAATGGAATATTTTCCGTATTTGACTGGTTATTTTTTTAAACGACGGGAAAATCTGAAACCCGTCGGTCATTTGACAGGTTATAATTCACACCAATGACAGGTGCACATTGGCAGACATTATAGACTTTACGCAAAGATTTCATCGCAAAAGCAACTAAAATCAATTAATAAAAAATCCTTTCTGAATATCATCTCATGGTCTCTGAACTAAATGCGTCTTTCTGACCGGGACCTGACAGCGTGTCATGGACCGGACGCTTTTGAGCGTCTGGTTAGGAAGCGCTTTCCAAATCTTTGGTTGAAATGGCGCGTTTAATTTCAGTCTCCATTACATACAGAACAGAGAAAACTAAAAAGAATGCAACGTTGAGCTAATCAATTTATAGTCTAAACAGAGGAGCCTGTTGTTTATCTTGAGTAAATAAATGACGATGCATTAGACCGTAACAAGCTCAGTTTGCTGAATAACCAATGCGGATGCGGCTCCGCCGCTGCAAAGAATTAAACTTAACTCATCCTGCAGATTTAACAAATGGAATTGGAAGACGTTACCCTCCCGTTCCCAGGAGAGCATCAGACGTAACATCTGTCAGTTTCGGAAAAGCGAAACCATGTAAAAACAATCCTCGTAAAAGCGCAGGCCCGGACGGCACAAGGTAAAAAAAACTTCAATTGATCGGTTTGGATCAGACAGATCCAACTGACTGATGAACTAGGGCTGATTTCTCTGCCGATGCAACCAGGAGGAATTTGTGAGGCTGTGCGTTCAGACCCAGCGGGCAAAGTGCTAGGGTCTGAATTTAAGTGAAGTCGTTTAACTTCATTTATTATAAGTTAATGGGGCCACAGTTGGTGGTTTTTGTCATGGAGAAAAAGTTAGATGCATTCATTCATCTGCTTTATGTGTGATGGGATCTGGATTCATGGTTCAACTAGGTGAATAAAAATAAATAATAAAAATGGGGCTGAATAGCCGATGATAATATGATTATAATCATATTAACCAGAGGGTTAGAGCCCCAGTTAAACGAGATTTAACTGAAGTCCTCAAAGGGGTGCGGGTTTTAATGTTTTCTCAACTAAAGTTCTACAGCTTTTTATTTCTCTTTCTCACTGTTTAAATCTAATGTTTTTATCTTTACTTTTCATCTAGTTATTAACTTCTTTTTATTTCTTTTTCACACTGTCTATGTAAAGCCCACCTGGAAAATGTCCCAGTTCAACGAATCTATATCTAGGGGTGTGAGAATCCTTGTTAAATGATGTTTAACTAAAGTCCCACGGGGTTTAGAGTCCCAGTTGATGGCGTTTCAACTAAAAACCTAGAGGTTGGAGTCCTTGTCAAACGGTGTTTTTGACTAAAGTCCCAGAGGGTTAGAGCCCCAGTTAAACAACATTTAACTGAAGTCTTAAAAGGGGTTTTAATGTTTTTATCTTTTTTAATCTTTTCAAAATGTCTCTTTCTCACTGTTTATTCAATGTCACATGCTGTTTTTATTTTAATTATGTGAAGCACTTTGAAATGCCTTGCTGCTGAAATGTGCTATAAAAATAAAATGTGATTGATTGATTGATTGATTGATTGATTGATTGATTGATTGATTGATTGATTGATTGATTGATTGATAATTTGACGGGTAAAAATAGAACATGACTGATTTTTTTGAATGCTGTCCGCCAAAATGACGGAGAACAAAAAAGTCTAGAGCGACCTCTGACTGTCCTAGCCAAATTAGAATTTGTCCTTTAAAACTCTAATGTTAAACAGTGTTAAAGAGTAATTTTCCAGTAGACATTTTAATTTTCCCCTGACACGTAAGACAAAACCAAAATATATCACCTGTCATGTTATGTATGTTTAAACTCCTAAGGTTATTATCCTACCTGCATACCAACAGCGAGAGTTGCCCTCTTCCATCTTCTCCACCCAGGACTCGTTCCAGGAATGAGCAAAGTCAATGAGTAAAACCAGCTGGATGAGGATGAAACAAAAAGCTCCTGCCATCCCAATGTAGAACCACACTGCAGAGCAGAGCAAGGAGAACAAGCTTTATATGTGAACTTAGTGATGACTACAGGGAATTCACCTTCAGTTCTCCTTGATTTAAATCACTGGTACCTCTACTTATGGACATAAAGACTAGGTTTTTTTTAGTTTGTTTTCTTTTCTAAACAGGGAACATTGGTAGCACTGGTTTCAGATCATTTCACTTCTGCAAGAAACATGCCAACCACAAAGGATCCCTGCATCTTTTTTACATAATACAAGTGAATTCACTGACGTCACAGGATGTGTGTTTTTTGTTGTTGTTTTGTTTTCAGATTGGATGTGACTGCAGAACCAAAGCTGAGTTTACAGTATTCACCTGAGGAAATGTTTTTCAGGGATGTCTCCTCCCTCTGGCTGAGATCTGTAATTGTGACTGTTTAATGTATTCAGCACCTTCATTAAAGGACAGGTGGTGTTTTCTATCCTCAACATTCATGTGCCTCAAGTTCTGCTGGTCAGATGGACACTGAAGAATCATCTACACACTGTCTGCTATTTGCTCCCACAGACATGCTGGCACTGCTGTTGTCTTAGAGTTGAATCATTAGATGATATTTCCCTTGTTGCACCGTCTTCTGTTACTCTTTATGATTCTGGGTGATTCTGGGTTGGTGACTGCATCATGAGGTGGGTTATACTGGTGGGCCGACTACAACCCTACTATTCCTTGTTGGGACCTTACAGTGCATTGCTGAAGAAGCATGAAGAACAAGTAGAGATACTCAGAGTATCTACAATCCAAAATTTTACCCCAAAACATTTTTGTGTCTGATTATTAACTCCATTACTGACAATGTCAATCAATATTTACTGCAATGCTGTTCTTTACCTCTCAGAGATAAAGAATGAATGAGGATAATTCAGTCATTTATCACAAAAATAACACAATTTCATTTTTTAATGTCCACTAGGAAAACCTACACAGTTAAAAAAATAATGCCCAAAGGAAAGGAATACTTACCAGTAGTGAAAGGTCCCTCTGAAATAAAAAACGAACCAACAGTGATGCCAAGAGCTGCGACAAACTTGAAGAACCAAAATCTGGTACAAAAGAAGAAAAAATGAGAGGGATGACAAATACCAGTCAGTCAGGTTGATGCTGATTACTGTTAAAATCCAGCAAATGCAGCTGGAGTTAAAGCATTTCCAAACCACTCCTAAAAATCATAATAGTAAATGAAAGGAAGATACCCATTTGAAGAATTTCTATATATATGTATATATAGACTCACCCATTGTGAAGTGCTGCTCGGGGGTCTTGGCTGCTCTTTACTTTGATCATAAGCAAAGAGAACAGTAAGAAGAACATGGCCATTCCAAAGCAAACCCGATACACAGCCTTGTAGCCAACCAGAACGTCACAGTTCACTTTGCCATCTAAAGCAGATAAAGATGAACCAATCCCTCCTTCACAGAATCCTGGAATCTACAGTGATACAAAAGAAGAAATCTTAGTAAACATCCGCAGAAAGCATCATAGCAAAACTCAGAGTCTGGAAAAATGTCAAACATGGATAAATGCCAGAGACTTGGCCAAATATGTCTGACACAATGAGAGAAGGACACATAGATACAGTGACAGAAAAGATGGCTAGGCATATATTTGCCAGATTAAAAATACATAGTAAGACTAATAATAATAAAGCTCATAAATGGTGCCGCAGATTATATTTACTGCATGTTCCACATATTGTGTGGACAAAAGATGTCTGAGTGGGACAGATTATTGCAGCAGGACTGCTGAGAATATTTATGCAATAAAACCAAAAACACCATAATTAAACTTCACTATTGTGACTGATTATTTAACAACCAAAAATTAATACCAACAGCCATCAGAGACCAGAAACCAATCACTGAGTCAAAAAGAAATTGAAGATAAAACAAATAAGAAGAATTCCCTCTCTCAAAATTCCTTTACAGGCTCATATGAAACATTAATTCTTTGCAAAGCAATTTAACGCTCCTTACATATTTAAGCTCAGACTCTCGTGATTCAACATCAATTTCTCTGTGGTTTCCTGTAAATACCTTCACGGACCTGATGTATGACTCATTCGAAAAGGTTCTGATTTCTCATCCAAATTCAAAGAAAACATAACCAGATAAAACACTTGTCAAACAAGGGATAACTATTTGACTCCACCTTCTTAAATCTTTTCTAAATGTCATTTCTAGCAGCAAAATTCAACTGTTTTTCCAACTATATGTCACTGACAAATGTTTTTATACGCTAGGAACAGTTTGAAGGCAGTTATTTATGGTGAACACATTACCTTTTTGAGCTGGCCCTCCATGCCAGGCATCAACATGATGCAGGCAACAGCCACTCCCAGCAGCAAGAAGCAGGCGTAGATGAGACGAGTCATGGTCGAGTTATTTCCACTTGGACAGCATCGACACAACAGACAGGGGGCGCTGCCACAAAGGCAGGGGATCTGCGTAAACAAACTTGGTTAGCTGAGGACAGAAAAAGGGAGAGGTATTTCTGATCCTAGTTGTGCAACAGTGAGGCTATTAAATGACTTGTTATCGTGTATAAATAGATGGTGATGTGCTAAACAGCGCAGGTGGAACATAACATCCACCTGTCTTGTATACATTATAAACGAATCACTTAGCTAGCTAAGCGTAGGCTTTTTACCCAGTCACTTATCACCGGAATATTACAGGCTGCGTCACCACTCGATCAAAACAAAGCGAGTTTGCGGCCTAAACCTCCAACGCTGGAATAGATTTCTGTTGAGAACCGTTTGTTCAGCCACAAAGGCGGAAGAGATGTAAAACCTTTTCCCCTAATGGTTTTGCTTTCCTTTCTTTCTTGTTAATGGTTGTTGTCAGGCTTCTGTTCTGCGTGGTTTGTTTTCTTTAAAAATAAACAATAATGGAGAGCCTGAATATCATTGCAACAAGTTAAATAGTTCTTTCGGATGTGTATTTTTTGGATTTCAAAAAGCTTCTCACCCAGCTAGCCATGGAACAGAGTCCCAGAACGGCTCCCATGGTGCAGTCAAGCTGATGGCGGATGTTTTTCTGAAGATGGATGTAACGCACAACAGCCTCTTCTTCTGAAAGAACGTTCACTCATCTGCTGCCCTCTTGAGGACGACAGAAGAACATTTCAGTATCTGCTCAGCTGAATACGTTAATAAATAAATAAATAAATAAATACAGCAATACAAAAATTTTGACCAATTGTAAATAATATGTCTTTTTAAACTTTTAAAGGTGTGATGATGTAGACCTATCAGACTAAAACATGAATCAATATTGATTCCTTAACTTTAATTCAATATAAAATCAACACAAATATGCATGTAATTCCAAATTCAGATGATGGTTGAATCAACTTTGATATAGTGTCAGTTATGTGAAATCCTAACATTGATTCAACATGTAAGTCACCGACCACTTTCAATATCGTTTCAATGTCAGGCTTCAACATGGATTGCCTGACGATATTTTAGCGTTGATTCTTTCATATTTTGCTATCTGGGATCTGAATCATAAACTATTTCAAAAGGCTGTCAGTCACCCCTTTGACATTCTGTTTCTACATGACCACACTTCACCCAGCCTTGTTCTGCATGTTGTTTTATATAAATTCATATCTTTCCATTTCAAAGTTCATTACTCTTTTATTAGTCATCCAAGTTTCAGAAATTACAATTATGCTAAACAGCTGTTGAAATGTCTGAGTTTCTATATAAACTTCGGTTATTGAAGTGAATTAAAGTGCTTAACCACACAGTACGGTCTTTCATGTACTTTGCTCTAGAGTTTAGTTAAATCAAAAAAGGGTTGGGATCATCCACTGGGGATAAGCGTGAATGATGAAGGATGGATGGTTGGGGTCATATGTCCTGATTTTCTGATCCATACATGGGAAGAATCTTGTAAACCCCCGATTTTCTATTAGATTCAAAACTAAATCTGCAGCAGCTTTATAATGACTATCATCTAATAGAGTCAATGAAAAGATTTAAGTAAACTACTGGCAACTTGTTACACTCCATGACCAGAAAATCCAATTAAACAAAAATTCAGTCAATTCAATCACATATACTCTCTATTTTACTTTAGTTATCAAACAGTGTATTAAGCTCAGTTTATTATTCAATTTAGCAAACCCAGCAGATCTCATCAAGTCATTGACAGCTGCTCTTGCTGTGTCATTGAGTTTATAGCTCATGCTGAGCATGCATGTAGCAACGATGGAGAGGAAAAACTCCACCCTAACAGGAACAAACCCCAAGGAGAACTAGAACCTGGCTCAGTAAGAGCACCGAGCCACTGACGGGACGCTAAGAAGACAGAGCAAATATACAAAAATAGAAAAGGAAGAGCTGATGTAAGAGTACTACCCATGTTGATGAAAAGTAAATAGCAGGAGAGGGAGAAGGTTTAGTTGTTGGGAGTATAATCTCAGCATCCCTCCAGGAAGCTATCACAGCCAAATGGAGTGCCTGAAAAAATAATGTCATGTATGCTTTTTGTTTGGATGTCCAATACTCTATCACATTTTTCTTTAAATTACTATGTTATTTTTTTAGGTTGAGGTTTTAACAGTGTCTTGTAGTGAACTGTTGGAATCTTGTAGTTTTTCAATATAGTTGTGCATATATTGTAGGTTTGATCTGAGTTATTTTATTGTGTAGTGTAAATGCTTATTTTTTTCTCTTTGTGGATGATCTATCATCAGTAGTTCTCTGGTGTATTGTCTCACCAGCAGTTATTGCCCACCTTAGCTCTGCTCAGTCCTTGCATTCTGTGCCTACTAGGTTGGGTTGAAGCTTATTTTGTTTTCCACCCCTCCCCAGATTCCATGAGTCATTGTGATGGATCTTCAATAGAGACGTTGCCTGTCTTGTGATTGTCCTACACAGCTCAACAGTAAGCCTAGTATATTTTGACTTCCTCCCATTGCCTCTGTTCTTAAACAATGGAGATCCAGAGGCTCTGGATCTCCTTCAATCTACTATCATCCTTATAATTTTTGTAAATAAACCGTTACCTTCTTCATTCTGTCTCCTTAGTGGTTTTTGAGTGGCAGCTTTTGTAAGTGCTTAAGGTTTTTTCTAACAAAACACTGACAAGGAAAGAGCAGAGAAATTAAAGTTATGCAGAAGTTTAAAACATGATTGTTTTGAAACAATATGAACACTATTTAATCAATTATAGGAACCACAGATTCATACTGTTGGAGAACCCGAGACAACTATTCATCACTCCTTAAGTCTGGACTTCATGGTAGATTAAAGATAATAAGAAAAAGTTATCAAATCTGACAGCTGACAAGGAGAGACAGAGGCTACTTACTGTCTGTTGTTGATTTATAGACACAATAGCACATAAAACCCATGATCAGTGGATTGTTTTTCTGTCAGTCTGGTACCTGGGGAGTTTGTTCTTATTTTCCATGTTGTTACTGGGAAAGACTGCAATAACATTCTAATCATCTTTTAAAAATATCTTTAATAACTTGGCATGAATTATATAGTTTAAAAGTAAATTAAAACTTAGAAATTGGGTTTCTGTTGCTTTAAAGACTCCTGACCTTTCTGAAACTCTGCCTTCAGGAAGTCATCACAACATGGCTCCTCTATTAACCCTTTAACGTTCTTACCAGTGTAGCTATGAGAAATAAATCCTAAAATGACCTCAGTAGATGCACAGTTCCACCAGGTGTTTGCTGATTGCTGCTGCTAGTCTAAAGGAGCTAAGTGGGAGTAGCGGGGGGCGAGGGGGGCTCTGTGACGTGGAAGGCCCAAAATGTGGAAACCACAGCTCTGAGGAGGAGCATTCATCTTGAAGGCGGTGCTAGGTCCAGCCAGGCGTTTTGTACAGCTGAATGGTTGCCATAGGAGACTAAAGGCTTTCTCAAACATACATACATACCTAATACTCCAAGTATTTTTTGAGGTAATAACATGATAATATGACATAAAGCTCAATAAAGTTAATTTTACATAAATATGCCCCTTTAACACAATTGTGTGCACTAATCCCAACCCTCTGTGTTGGACAATCACATCAAATACCTAAAACGATACACTAAGGTTTATAGTTAGAATGAGGCAAAGTGTAAAAATTCAAATGGAGAGGGACTGTACATTTAGACGGTGTTACTGAACCCAATACACCAGCTGTGGCTCCACTCAGAACACAGAAAGGTTCAACCTTACCTGGAGTAACCAGGGAGTCATTCTAATGTGAACTCCAGTCAATGTTCCATCAGACATCATGAACTAAAACACTACCTGGAGCCACAACACTGTGATGTGACCACCCCACTCTGTCAATGTGAGCAAGAAGACTGTGTATATAAATTTGTATTATCGATGTCATGTGACAAACACTGAACATCATGTGGGATTTTCTCAATGCTGCTCAGTCCACTTCTGTCTATTGTACGTCTTTTGTTCAGGGTTTCTCTGCTTATTGGATAGAAATAGTCAAACACTACCCATTGGTGTGCCTAGGTATCTTGAACAGAAGAGGACCAGCATATTAGTTACCAGCTTGTCATTAATCAAAAGGTCAATGCAGTGAACCCTGTCTATTCATCCGGATTTATTTGCAGTGCATATCTAAAGTATCTGGTGGAAAATGCTGCTTGTAAAGCTGGAAGAACTGGACAGAATGTCCCCAGACACACTACTAACTGGCACTCGCAAAACAACCAATCCAGAAGCTGCATTTATTTTCTTTGGCTGTACCTCCAAGAAAAGAGATAAGAAAGACAGCAGATATTACCTTCTGCTGTAGTTCTCAGAAGGTTTCCACTACATGTACTAATGCATATCAATGTATATTCAGTGTGAACTATTGGACAGACTCCTCTAAGTGTTTTTAGAGGGTGCCCTCAGTTGGTTGTTGTCCTGAGTCTTGCAAATATCAGGGGATCCACTGTGACACAAAATATCAGGGCCCAATAACACATGCTTCACACATTGTTTACATCTTATTTTACAGATCTTCACCTGCAAATATCTAACATGTACTTGAGATGCAAACAGCATGCTGACAATGGAGCGAGAATTTCCCTTTCAAAGAAGAAAGTTTCATTTTTTCTGGGTCAGTCACCAAAATGACTGTGCCTTCTTTTTTTATTTCAGGCAAACTGAAACATTTGTCAGTTTCTAAAACACGAATGGAAAGTGACAATTTTGAATTGGATAACAGAACAAATAGACCAACAGACTGCTGAGGTTTCTCACTCAAAGCTAACCTTCTGTCCATTTATTGTCAGTATTGAAAATCCATCCAAAAATAATGGTTGGATTTAACAAGATGCCAAGTGACGACTAATGTAATAGTCTTCTCTGTATCCATTTTTTTTCTGTGGAAATGATATCCACAGAACCCACAGAGGCTGGGGAGACGGAGTCGATATTGCAAAACAGTCAGTGGAGATAGTCCTTATAGGTCAGTGTTCATCTCTGTTCAGCCTTCTTCCTCTGATTTGCAGTATACTGGAAAGTGATTTCATCATGAAACACGAATTAGTGGCAGAAGACGAGCTGCTCATCATTCCTGATTCCTTCATCTTTTAGCCATCCTGAAAGTTTTTAGTCCAGAAGAAAAGGACAGGTGTGGTCATGGTACACAGGAAGGATGTCACCTCCAATCCAGCCTCTGAACAAACATGTTAGACTTGATCCGTGCTCCTCTCTGAAGAGCAGAACAATCTGCAAGTCATTGTCCGAGCCGCTGGTGACAGGCACTGTAATGCTGCAGGGCACCAAACAGGTCTTCATACGAAACGTTTTTGTGGGAGGGCAGGGAACTGATGGGAACAAAAAACATAGATCAGACGATAAAAACAAATAAGAACTGAAGATATCAAGGACACAGCTGAGTAGTGTTCATGCCTCCTGGCTCTGATTGGTTGTTTCTAGTTAGCACTAGAAGGAAGTGGAGCTCACGAATTTCACAGATTATCTGTCTCATAGCATACTGTAATGACAGAGTGACAGTTTTAATAAATATGTAAAACAATATATTTTTTGTAAAAGTTACATAGTGCAGCTTTAAGATCCACCAGTGTAAAATGTTAATTCTTGCCATTTTTCAACTGATCTTAACATTTTGATCAGGAGTGTATGCACCGCTACATTCTGTGTGATGAGGCTGAAGGACAGACAGCAGCTTACACAAACTCTGTGAGTCTGATGTGCCAGGGGAGGAAACCCAGAGTGCTGTTCACAGCACCAAACTTCACCACCAACTCAGGGTCTGGGATATTTTTTGATTCTGAAAAAATAAATAAAACACAAGGCATATGTATTAAATGTCACAGTTTGAGGAAGGTTGGATAACACTACATGATGAAACTGAACAAACTCCAACAAACTGAACCAACAGGTGTTCACCAAGTCTCTAAAAAACAGACCCACTGTAAGACATCAAATGTGCCTGTTCATCTAAAGTTCTAGAACCAGCAAGAAGGAAAAGGCCTGAAACAACACATATCCTTTATATATCAAAATATCTAAAGGAAATAAATATGGATTTTTTTTCAGATTAAAGGTAAGATAATATTGCTAATGCACATGTGTTTGTTAAAGGTATGCCTAATACTAACAGGAAATACATCTTTCAAACCGTAATAGTAATAAGTTTATAAAAACTTCTAAATCTAAGAGGGAATAATCACTTTCCAGACTTTTTGAGGAGTTTCTTTTATGTCTTTATCTTTTCAATCTTATTTTTGATAATAAATGCAGACAACTGCAAGAACAGCAGAAACCCGTGTTAAGCATTTATTAATGTACTGATGCATATGAGTCATACCTCTGAGAAGTACGTCCAACACGGAGACGCTGATGTCTTTAGAGCTCCATTCCTTCTTCTCCACAGAGTGACAAAGTTTTCTTGCTGCCTGGACAATACTGTGTTTTCCATCCTCTGGAGACAGCACCTTTACTATGGGTCTACAGGACACAACTGACAAACATCCAGAGTCAAAGTACAAGAATCAGCAGTGAAAAAATTTGGAGACATCATTTCAACATTCTCAGGACCTGAAAACTAATTTAGATGACTTTCTAACACATGATGTATAAATGGATCTATCATATTTTTTAATAGAAAGTATTATGAGTACATTAAAGCAAGCCACTTACTGCATTTTCAGCTATGTAAAGCACAATCTACTGGTGTTGTAAGCAAACCGGATCCTTACACAACCAAAAGAAATTACTACGGCCTTTCATTAGGAGGAAAAACATCTGAAAAATCTGATAAAACTGTAATACTCCAGGCTTTGTTTTATCTGGACAATATAACAAGGCCTTTTTGAATTAATTAACACTCGTCTTATATAATTATTCCCTGAAAGAGGGAGACCTCCTCACAATCATGGGTGGAGGTAGTGATGAATGTGAAGAGAAGATTTAGCATCAATCTATCAAGATATTAATTATTCAAAGTGTAAATCAAGCAAAATAACATTCAGATAAAAGTTTTAAAAAAAAGCAACCTAAAAGTCCCAACTGAGGTTCTGTTTTAAATTCTTACCAAAGTGTTGGGGTTTGTCTGTGCCGTTTTTCAGTAACTCCATGTTGAATGTAGAGTCATCTCCACCCAACAGGTGGTGCTGTTGCTTCACTATCTCCTCCTGAAGAGAAGAGTTGTTCTTCTGGAAAATACCTGATGAAAAACATGCAAGTCAAAACGTAATTTCACTGAGAATGACAGTAACCGAGGTTTTGCATCTTATTGGGCAAGCATTCAGAAATATTACATTTCCTGAATCATTCAAGTGACTGAAATCCTTCTGTGGTTTGCTCAATTCAAACGGTTTTCCATTAGTCTACGTTTCTTTATAAAAATGTTCAGCATGGTTCTAAATTTTGAAATACTAGTTATCGTCAACTGACCTCATCCCAAACACTCCATTTTACATCTCATTATTTGCATGCATTTACATATTTCGAGATTTTCCTAACAGAAAAAAAACGATCATCATAACAAAATGGTAATAACAGAAACTTAAAAGATTTATCTTCGTTCAGGTCTGGAGTGAGCGAAAAGTATTAGTGAAAAAATACATCATTTTAATCATGCTTCGGCCCTTTTCTACTGGACCTAAAAGTTTAAAGTGTGAACAACCAACTTTTGAGGGAGCGTCAATGACTAAAACTAAGAGCATACACAACGCAAAGAAATGATAAACTAACACTGTAAGCCTGGCAAACAAAAGTTTTTACCGTGATGATCATAGACGCTGACGTAGGAAACACCGACAGCCATACACCAGACCACCATGTTGGCGATGTCCGTGTAGCTGAGCTCCTCCTCAGCCACTACAAGGCCGATGTGGACCGGTAGTTTCTCCAGCGAAATCCCGTCAGATATCCAACGTGACGGACGGCTTCCAGCGCCTTTGCCATCACCATCACCGTCAGAACTCTGGTTAGCATCGGCCTTCTTCTGCTTGAACTCAGCCACAGGAACCGGCAGCAGCAGCGCAGCCATTGTCCGCTGCCAGAAACGGCCTTTCCATGTTCGAAGACGGACTCGGAGCCAGGAAACCGTCGCTCTTTTGATGCGGACTAAAGCTAAAAGAAGGCGCCAAATAAGGCCGTAAAGCAACGCCATTGCTGGCCTTGTAAACGGAAAGGAGAATGTCTATCTACAGAGGTTTCATCAGTTTCTTCTTCTGTATTTGAAAACGGGTGTCACACAGCTTTAAAGTTTATTACCGCCACCCGGCGTGGGAATTAAAATCTCCTCCAAAATCTAAACAAGGCTTTAAAAAGTGATCCACCGACATATTCCAATCTTGGTGTGGAATCACTTTAGCTTAAAGCGATTATAACTGACACAAAAACTAGCCTGTGAAAACAGGCGTTACATCGCAGATTCCTGTATTAATCACAGACTTGCAATCATTATCAATAAATTGTTTTTCCATTCTATTACCTAATAACTTAAATGAAATGTATAAATTCTACTATAATCTGAACTATTATTTCTATGTGATTAAAGACGTCCTCTTTATCGGATCTTCTTCATTTTCTATAGGTAATGAGTTTGATCAAATGTCCATGGGAATTAATTGTTTTTTACTATTATTTTAAATCAAATTGTGTGCATCAGACTTCGCTATTATGGCAAACTTAGTCATGAAAAAACAATACAGTCTTACGTTCTTACAACCAAGGAATTTGACATGGTTTCACACACTCAAAGTGTACAACATTAAAGATATATAAACTAAAATAAAGGTTAAAAAGAACAATACAAACATACACCCAATATTATTTTCTTCTTTTAAAAAAGACATGTTGTGGTAGTGCAAATAATCTCCTCACCTGCTGCCAATACATCTTACAAAATAATTTAATCTACAGAATAAAATCTGAATTTCAGAAATTCCTTGCTGAGATATATAAAACAAGTCCATTTATGAGAGACATTTTACCACATCAAGTTGAGAAGTTCAATGAGACAACATGACATTTCTGGGTAGGTCTGTTCAGTACACCATGTTCTCCTGAATTGTTTCTATAAATTCATCCTGATCAGGTCAGAAAAACGTTCAAACCATGCACTTTCCAAAAGCCTTTTTGAGAATCTCATTGCTGGATAAAAGTGTAAGAAATAATATGCACACATTTAATGTATTTTTAACAAGTATAGTAAAACACTGTTTGACTTGGTTGGGATTTGTCCTATTTCAGTTTAGCTTTATTTGTATTTGTGTCGCTACAATCAGAATGTAAATCTAAGCAGATTTTAAGGGACCAAATAACTGCACTGGGTGGATAAAAAAGGTCTGTTTTTGCCAAAATTCACACAGAATGTATCCCTCAAATTCATAAAATATGGACAAAATATGATGGAAATTTGAAGAATACTGGAGAAATGAAAACCAAAGGGTGAAAGAAAGGAATAAGTAAAACAATATTTACTGTAGGGAAATATAACAAACAAGTGTGTGATCATCGGACAGAAGAGATTGTAACGTTATCACACTGCCAGCAATATGTAATTGAAGCGTCATTCCACTCCACACCAGGTGGTGGCAGTAAGGAGTAGAAATACTCTGTTTACTGACGAATCCGAAAAGAAGAAGGTCCCATCATGTCTGCCTTACCCCTTGTTTACTTCAAATGTCAGACTCAGCTGATCCGTTCAGGTACATCTATTGGATGAGATGGCCACGCTTCTTCTCGTTACATTGTATGAATACTCTCCACTCTTCTACATCGCTGTGGTTTCTCTGTGTTTTCTCGTGACCGCTGCCATCGTGCTGGGTTGGTAAGCAGTGTTCGCTTAACTTCCGTTTTTATAAAAGATATCCTTGTTAGATTTTCGCCTTTTACCTTCGTATATGTCCAACAGAAGCATGTTTGTGTTTTGCTAATGCAAAGACTGCTTGTGATGCAGACGTCTTTTAGATTCTACCGCGCAAAGGAGTAACCGCCCTCATCAAGACCAAAGAGAATGAATTTTCTGACGAATAACTAAAAATAAACATTTTTATTACACGAAATGTGTTTTTTGTTTTTGTGGTATTGTGAAGAGGAATGTTGGTGTTTGCTCAGCACACACACCAACCATCATAAGCTGTTGAAGCTCATATTGACACATTCTGTCTATTTTCCTATCCCTGGGGTCAGCTACCTTTACTGTCAAAATAACTTTTCAAAAAGGATGTGACTTTTAACGAATCTCAACTGAATAGTACGTGATCTCTTTTTATATGTACTAAATGATCTAATCATTGTGATTCTGTGTTATTATTGTTGCCTATTGTATGTCCACCAAACCAGGAGTTTGATATGCAGTCTGTTAAAAGTACATATTTTAAGGTCAGAAATTGTTTGATGTTTTGGAATGCTTTGCTTCCAACTAATGTTAGAAGAAAAATCTATCATAAAAACATTAGGAGTGAGATTTAAACTCTAGCCATTTGTTTATTCTGTATACCAGGTTTGGCTTTGATGTCCCAGTGTTTCTTCTGAGTCATGAGGATTCAGAGTCCACAGTGTCGACTCCTGAGAAACTAATGGTTCAGGAGACCAATCCGTTTTCTCTTGCACTGGGATCCGGGCCAGCATGTGTAAGTGGTGAGTGATAAAATGTAATCAGGTAAGATAATGGAAGTGTGACCTTGTATCATATCCTTCAGCTCCTGAAGGTCTTCCTCCATGGTTCCACAGCGTAGAGTTCCTCTCGCGTTCCACCACAGAGCGATCAGACTCGGTGTCCATCATAGAACCTGCTACTGTTTCTGTTGGACTGGAAATAACCCCGTGGTGCTGAATCTTGGGGTGGAGGGGACCTCCCACCCTCTCCTGTTAACTGAAGGAAATCTTGAGATTCAGGGGATGATTCAACTGAAGATGATGGTGACTGTGTTCTGCGTTGCCTGTCAACGCTTACTGTATGCGAGCTCCTCAATCAGGTCATGCTGGTTAACTGGTGGACATTGAGACTCATCCCTAATTGGCACCTGTGGAGTACTTTCAAGCTGATGTGGGTCCTTGTGACCTCTGGCTGACATCAGTTTACTAGTGGGTTCAAGTGGGTCTGACATCCCATCCTCACAAAGTCCAGATCGTGACTTTAAGATTTGTGATGTAGCATGCTGCGGGGCTAGTACAGGAGAGCTAGAGATCAGTTCTGTCAGGCGTCTAGCTGCAGTTGATCATGTTTCCCTTTCATATTATGAATGTATTGGAAAATCTCAGGATGAGTAGATGGTCTGACCCTGTTCTTGAGGGAGGTGGTTCTTAGCGTGGTAGTCCACCTCATAGTCCTGGAGGTACGACAGCAGCTGGCTGCGTCGGTGAGGATGATCAGACTCTCCATGTGGATCCCTCCTTTCCATTCCGACAATATATTGCTGAAGCAGTCTCTCAGATCCAGCTCGAAGGACCAAATGTCGGGAAGACTTCTGGATCTGAGCTGCCAGCAATCGCTTCAGAGTGTCCGATCAAAACACTTATAAGATTTGTGTGGATGCGGAACAGTTCAGGAGGAGTCCAGTTCAATTTTTACTCTTTATATAGAGGCGTGTGTGCCTGCCGTGTGTGCCAGCACGCAAAGAGACTGGTAATTCTCCATGAGGAAGTGTTTTGGATGAGAGGTGAGATGTTTTCAAGAAGCAGGACCAGGTCCTGCTCTTACATCAGTGCCTTCTACATCAGCACTAAGGGTTGTCCTGCCCTGATGACTGAGAAGCTACACCAGGGAGAAGCTCCAGTAAACTATAAATCAACAGTTCTGTGTTCTTCCTTCAGATGTTCCTCATATTTGTACAGTGTGTCCAGGGATCCATTTCCCCTAACCATCGCATGCACTCCTTTGTAGATGGTGTATTACTGAAACCTTGCTGCTTGGAGCCTTGTGTACTGAGCTGTTTCTGGGGCTGTGAAGTCGGCGCTCTGCAGGACGTGCTGCGAACCCATCAACAAAACCTGAGGCTTACAAGTCCTCAACACTTCCTTGAAGCACTGCACCATCGCTTCCACTACCATCAAACTTTCTAGTATCCTTTTTTATTGCAAGCAAAGAACCTAATCTGAGAAAGTTTTTATTATGGAACCCAGTATTGAGTAATTTGTCGTAGACGGTGGGGGAACTATGGCATGGATTGAATGGCAGCCTCATTTCTGCAACATAGCTTATCCCCGTCAGAGTAAATGTGTGTATGGATGGGTTGAATGATAGATTGTGTAAAGTGCTTAAATTGATTATGCTTCACGGTGGATGTCTTAGATTCAATTTAGTCCGTTTCTATCACTATTTTATAAAAATTGTCAGCAATTTTTCATTCATCTCAGTAACAAGTCAGTCTGAGTGCAAAGTGACCTCCAGGGAATGTGGAACAGTCAGACTTGTGATGTGTAATGTGGTTTGATTCCAAGCTTTATTTGTAAAAATAATAATGTGCAGTTACATTCTGGAAAGTCAGTGAAGAGTAACTTAATTATACTTTATTCTGTGTGTTAGATGCCAATTATTTTATCACATTGACTGAGATAATAAGACAGATACCCCTTTGACTTCATCCTGCCAGTATCCACAGCGAGGACGAAATGGAATGTCACACCTGCATCCCTGCTGACCAGAGGATTACAGATTTTGGGCCGTTGCCAAGGAAACACTATCCTCTCGTGGCTGTCCTGACTCTGGCAGAAACTGAGGCCAGAAATCTATACAATATTGTTAGTTCTTTTCATTACAATTTAAAATGGAATATGCAACACTGTAAAAGAGCCTCAGTAAAGATTGGCATGTGCATAATTACCACTCGTGATTTCCTCTGACAACGAATTGCTCTGTTCTCTTCCAGGTGGCAAATGTAATCGTTATTCATGTTCCTGATGGGAAATACAATCTTTCTGCACGAATTCTCTTCCAGTATCTTCTTACCTCACAAGGATACATGCATGAATTAAAAGTATGTCAAATTTGTCTTTACGGATATTTTCCTGATTATCTTGACATTGAAACAAGTTAAATAAGAAACAGATGTGGACAAAATTACTGGTACCCCACAGTGGTCACTGAATTAATTGATAAAAGTAATCATAAATATACTTTATGACTATTGTAACCATTCATTCATTCATTCATTCAATAGCCAATGAAAATCAGACATGGCTTTTAAAAATGTGGTTCAACAGAATCACTATAAAAACAAACTAATGAAAATAGGCCTGAACAAATGATGGTACCTATAACTTAATATTTTGTGGCAAAACCTTTAGAGATCACTGCAGTCAGACAGTGGCTGCCCATGAGAATTCAGCATCTGTCCACAGGTTTGCTGGTTCTTCTACAGATGTTTAGGATTATTCTGTTGGAAGACCCATGACCTGCAACTGAGACCAAGCTTCCTGACTCCAGGCAGCATGTTTCTCTCCAGACTGACTTTGTCTTGATATTTGGTCTTACTTCAAGACTTCAAGGCCCCCTGCGCCACATGCAGGACAGCAGCCCCAGAGCATAACCGAACCTCCTCTATGTTCCAGCGTTGCTTTCTTGGTGTGCTTCATTTTTACGTCTGAAAAAGGCTCTAGTTTTTCTCCTTTGTGGCTGCTCAATATCTATTGTGAAATTCCAGACTCACTTTTTTATGTTTTGTTTTCAACAGTGGTATCCTCTTTGACTCAGTGACTGGTTTCAATCTGACACTGGTGTTGCTTGACTTTGGAGGTCACCTTTAATTTCTTTAGTAGTTTTTCTGGGCTCTTTGGTTACTATTTATATTATCCTTCTCTTCAGTTTGTCATTGATGTTTCTGCCAAACCCAGAAACATTGGCTTCAGTCCTTAAACATTTGAATAATATGTAGAACTGTAGTTGCAATATGCAGTAAATCAGTTAAATTAAAATGAGCTTGATAATTTCCATTAGCATGAATGTTTATTTTCTTGTCTCTCTCTCGCGTTATACCAAAGACTGGATGGATATTTGTTATTTTTGGTTGTTTCATTTATTTTTGAATATTTAACATGTCTTACAGAAACCTGTTAAATGTTCTATAGAAATTGGTTATTGATCTTTGAGGGGGTGTATTTGGATTATTATGCAGTTACCTTTACGTAAATAGTCTCAAAACAACAGTATGATTGTTTATCATAACTTCTGGGACAATTTATCATTCAGCAAAACTTGTTACCATGACAGGCCTGCACAACACCGTCATTCTGCTTGGAGATGACCTTTAACATGCTCGAAGCTCAAAGACAACTATAATGCTAACCACAGGACACAGTCTCTGCTGAGCCATTTTAAAAGTATGATTTGATTTTCGCTGGTTAATTTTTAGTGTTACAGTTTGTAGATATTTCAGTAACTATTGTTGGATTTTTGGTCATTAAAGGGGTACCAACAATTTTGTCCACATGTGTAATGCATAGAGTTTTATTTTACTAGATAATGTAACGAAATGCATAATGTGTGGTAGTGTTGTCTCTTTGCCATGAATAGAACAGAAGATACGTTACTTACGTTTCTGGCCCCATATTGAACAATAAAGCATCACACACAGCAGCAGAGAACCAACATGGCAGATTGTATGGAAACAATACAGAGAACATGTTAAGCTCCCCACTCATTATCCTCAGACAACAGCTTCTACCTGTCAGTATAAGCAAGTTAATAGGACAAGAACCTCAGTTTGAATATGCATGATTCCATTTACCTTTAACTTGCTTCTGGTAAAGCTGGACATCCTTAATGTAGCTCATTAAAAAGTATTCCAGTGATATTCTTATATCCATATATCCTTCAGTCAGTCATGCAGTCATGTTTCATTTTAACTGCCTCTTCATTGTGTGCTTCTATTTGTCTATCAGTTTGATGTTGATACAACTAAATTTTACTACTGTGGGACAGGAAAAGAATCAGTTAAAATGTATTAAAATGAATGGTTTCAAAACAAACATGGTCCATGCCAATAAATATCAGCACCCTGTGGAATTTCTTTCTGTTATGTTAAATATTTTCTGTACAAAACAACACCAGCAGGGAAGGATGAACTGATTTGTTTTGTTGCTTTATTTTCCAGTTTTTTTTTTGAGAAGAAAAGAAAAAAAGTAATTGTATAAATTACAACACAATGCATCAGAATAAATAGTGCCTGCATGGTTCAGCTATGTCAGCTGCTCCGTGCCTGTCTGGGCTCTAACAGGGTTCTCTCTGTGATTGCAGCCGCTCTTTATGTCGGCTGAAGGTTCTGGGGAGCCGGCTGGAGAACAGATGGAGAGAAGTCCTGACCGAGGGGAGAGCGACTGGTCAGAGGAGATGGGTAGAAACTGTGTGGTATGTCAGAATGCAGCAGTCAACAGGGTGCTGCTGCCATGCCGACACGCCTGCGTCTGTGACAGTTGCATGTTGCACTTTCAACATTGTCCAATTTGCAGAGCCTTTGTCCTGGAGTCATTTTCACTTAGACCAACATTACAAATATAATATAATTTGTGTCATATAGATGGTGCATTACAAACAAGATTGCTTATCTTCACCTTTATATGGCGTTAAAGATCCTGTACTTACAAACAAACACACTGTGATCTTTCAACTTAGCCTTTATTTCCACTTGTATTAACACCTTCTAATAATCTGGTTTCATAGAACTGATGTCAAGATGTCAAATATTATCCAAGTTTTTTTTGTTTGTTGGTTTGTTTGTTTTTGTGACTTTCAGAAAATGAAACTCGTGTATTATTTAATTTTATTACAGATATGTAGAATGAAATATCTTAAACCCTGTGTAAATTAATGCTCATCACTGAATTATTTGATTCAGGCTTGTTAAATTAGAGACAACTACAAAAATGCAGGACCTTGGTCTAAATACACTGAAAAGAAACTATTAAAAATAAACTACAGCCAAAGGATCTGTAATACAGGCAGATGTCAAGAAGAGCGGTCCTCTGATAAACTGGTTTACAGACAACCTAACAGTCAAACACAAGATATTAAGAGGATATAATAATAGAGGAAAAAGGACAATTCCCACATAATTAGTCCTTTAACTCAGTAAAATGGAAGTGATCTCCAAAAGCTCCACTGGCTGGCAATTTATTTAACAAGAAAGTGAGTGAGCAGCTAGTTTCAGAACACCAAGCATCATATCAGAATCCATGGGCCACATGCAGCCAGAGCAAACAAAAGGAGAAGTGTATATTTAAACTGCTTATAGCAGATAACATCACAGTCAGTATTTTAGCCTTTGGATTATCATAAAGAAATTCTGCCAATAAATATATTACCTTTATGAAATGTTACTATTACAGAAAAAAATTGCAGTCATTTTGATTGACTGAATGCTCTTTTCCTCAACACAATCACCAGATCTTTCAAAATTTGATTTAGGTGCTAGGAAATATTTGGGAGCCTCCACTGGGACATGAGGGGGAATATTTTATTTATGTTCCCTCGCAAAAGTATTGCGTTCCCTCACAATAAATTTGCAAATACCCCCTGTCCATTTTGCATACAGTCACATTGATGCAGTGTAATGAGGGGAAGCCCATGTTTGACTTGTTTTGCTTCTGCATTCTGCGCCTGAGTTTGTGGAGCATTTAGCCAAAAGAAAAAGATGCACAACTTTAGATTACTCACAAATGAGATATTAACATTTCTTACATGAAAGTATTCAAGATGCTGCATGAACTAATTACTAAATATATTATTGCGTTAGAATGCAGTACTTTTGTGAGGAAACACAAAAGAAAAAATTCCCCAATGTGCCCGTAAAATATTATGCCTGAAATTAGAGATAAAAATTTGACCTGGAATAAAAAACAGCTGGTTTTATTCCAGGTTAGTTGTTGGTCAATAAATGTCTTAAGCTTATTCGACAGAAATGTGGACAGTATTTTCTGATAAACTTTGTATCCCTCAGCTTCTTCTGGGTCTTTTCCTTATTTTACAGTATTTATGACAGAAAGATAAACTGTTTCAGGAAGATAACCTTCTGTACAAGTCTAGAACCCTACCCTAACTCTACCCTAACCCAAGAAAATTCCTGAATATTTTTGAGAAGACTAACCAGGCCAGGAGCCTTAAATACCTTTAATATGTTGCTTATCATTTAGCTTTTGTTGTGTAATGTCTTTATTCAGAAATGTAGAGGCTTCTTGTGGAAGGACCTAGAAGTAATAATTAGGAGTTTTTGCAACTCACAAGCTCCTGTATTAATTTTTGAAGAATAAAGACCTTTATAAAGGTTTCTTTCATTTCTTGACCTGAATAGAGAGCATTGCATGGTCACCACTACGACAGATAATGTGCCAGAACTCACCCTCAGCAGCTTCTCACCTTGTATACAGAGCTGAATGGTAATGAAGACTCTGGAAAAAAACAAACATGATTCTTTCACTACCATTCAAATGTGAATGAGGATGATGCAGATGTTAGCTGACAGCATGAGAATTATGACAGACCTTTGAGGTCTTCACAGTAAACAAAGGGAGATATTGTAAGTATTTCAACATTCAAAAATTTTTAGAATTCATCATCCAGTCAGTTCCAGAAGATTGGAAACTAATACAATTGAACAAGAAAATGAATGGACTGACTTGGATAATGTAAACTTGTGCATGAAAAAAGACTAATTACAAGATGTGGGGAAAAAAAACTGCCAACAGTGAATTAAGAAAAACTTACAACTACCTGCAGGAATGTTAACTCTTACCGAGTTTGATGAGAGCAGTGATGGGTGTATAATCTTACTTCTGCTTGGACGAAGGCTCTCCGGGACGCTTTTTTGTGCACCTAGGATCCATCAGTCTGTCACTGAAGGATCTCTCCAGTTCAGCAAGGGCTTCAGAGATGGAGTAGGAGACATCGTAATGTCTCTGGGCCAAGGGGCGCCTTAGAGCCGGCCGTCCTGATCAACTTATCCAACTCCCTCTCAGCTGTAGAGAAGCTGCTGCTCCAACACACGACACCAGCTGGTTGAATCAAAGACAGAACTAAAAGATGGACATCCCTGCCATAGAACAGAACAGGGGTATTTGGCTCTATTGGTTCAATACACCTGAATCAAGTGGCAGACAGAGTCCTGCTGATGACCTAATTATGTGACTTGGGTGTGTTGAAACTGAGACATTTAAACGCAGCAGGACTCCGGCCCTGGAGGACTGGAGTTGAAAACCCTTCCATAAACGATGCCTGATGTCATCTCAGGGTCATAAGGTCTCAGCAGGTAGTCTGCTCTGTAAAGAGCATCAGTGACTTCAGTCCACTTTACTATCCAGGTGGTTACCAAGTCGCCAGTAAGAGAAGAAACCCTGAGTCTTGGATCGCTGCTGGTGGAGGCTGCAGCTCATTCACAGCCTACAAAGCCAAGAAGTCCTGTCCTTTGTTCTCTTGGTTTCCATAAACTTGTAGTTTCACCTGGTTTTGGGAATACAACTATTGGTAAATAGTTGGCTTCATTAGCGGTAATTTATTTTTCACCTCTAATTGTTGATGCTGTGCAAATTATAAATGTGCCATAAATCTGATCTTCCTTTGAAAATAATTTCTCAGTTTGAAAGAAACTGGTTTATCAGTTTACCGTTTTCAAACAGATTTAACTGCAAAGTGATGGTTTTGTGCTGTTTTTCTGCTTTAAGGTTTATGTTACATTTACTCTCAGTAAATTAGTGTAATGTTCTTTGGTTTGTTGTGACCAACATTTTCTGAAACCTTACACATTTTTCTGAATATTTAAAATTAAATTACAGTCAAATAACTGCAGTTTAACAAAGGCAGCATCAAATAACAGTTACTTTAGTGATTTCATAATGCATCATTAAGGCATGAACATCAGTGAAATGAGCTGCTGTAAAAATGGAATCTTAAGGAGCTGTCCTTGCTTCAAGAACAGGTGGATCTTATTACTGATGCTAAATATTCACAAACCATATTTCCATTAGTCTCTCCTAAGCCACTGTGTATCAGTTAGAGCAGGTCCATCAGGAATGTCAACAGCTGGAAACATTGATCAGCATCAGGAGGAACAGAATCATGTCTACACTTATTAGAGTGAGAGGAGGAAAATATCTACATACAGTATCCACAGAAACCATACGAATATATTCATCTTAACCTGTGCTTAGGACAACACAACAGTGCTGATGCAAGGTGGATGCACGCATTTCAGGCTCAGCACAACTGGTGCCACTTTACACTTTATATGCCCCATATAGTTTAAAGCAAAGAGATATTATAGTCAAGTTTGAATTAGGCAGATATGACACCAAATGTAACAGCAGGTTTTTAATATCTGCAAACATTTTCAGTTAGTTGTTTTACATTGAAACTGCATCTGTCAGGCCACCATGAATGAGGAACTGTAGATCTCTGGGAAAAGATCTGCATCTTTCTGCTACAGGAACAGAAACTCACAGAACCTTCATTTCAGAAAATCCATACTAAGTTCAGCACAAATGACACCATCAGAAACAGACTCAAAAAACAGAAACATCAATACATCTGTAATAGCACTTTATTTGCAAACTACCGTAGTTTTACACAATTGGTTTATAGAAGAACAGAATGATCAGCAGAGCTGAAGAGGTATAAACAACAGAAAGCAGTTTTCATTTAATTTCTCATTCAATCATCATTGATATTTACTGCTCCAAGTCTTTGTGGCTTTGAAGCAGTGAAGACAACAAGCCAGTGAATGAGAAGAACATTAAACCAGAAAAAGATCTGAGACGAAGGGTTTAAACAGGTTTGTAGTCCAACTTGGACTCGAGCTTCTTTGAGTCGGCCACTTTGCGAACAGCTTTCATGAAGTCTTCTTGAGTGACGTACTCACGATCAGACCGGATCGCAAACAGTCCTGAGAAAACAAAAGTCAGCATAAAAACCCTGACCAAGGAGGTAAGTGTGCGAAGGACTCTGGGTTTTAGCAGACAGTGGCACTGTTACCTGCTTCAGTGCACACGTTTCTCAGATCAGCACCATTGAAACCATCAGACAGTTTTACAATGGCTTCAAAATCTGGGAAAATATCAAAGAAATCAAGACAATTAATGCTAGAAGATTTTGTGTGCTGGACTAACTTTGAGTAAACAGAAACTTACACACAAAAAAAACAGATTTTTTTTTTAGATGGTTATTGAGCACACAGGTCTTACTAAAAGGTGTATCAAAGTTCACCTGGATGCAATTTGTGTACCAACCTATTTCGCCATGTTTGGTGATGGGACTGGAGTGGATCTTGAGGATGTCCAGTCGAGCTTGTTCATTTGGCAGCTCAATGTCTAAAGAGGAGAACACACAGAGCTCTTGTTGTGCATTTCCACATGGAGCTGACAGATGAACACAGAAAGTAATGCTCACGTATTTTCCGGTCCAGTCTTCCAGGCCGCAGCAGCGCTGGGTCCAGGGTGTCCGGCCTGTTGGTGGCCATGATCATCTTGACTCTGTGTAGAGTATCAAAACCGTCCATCTGGTTCAGCAGCTGACCGAACACAGGAAAGAGAAGAGTCATCTTCCAGATCTCAGTCAGAGGTTGAATTAGACTTTCTTGATGTCAGTTATTTTGACTGACGCCATCAAGGAAAACAAGCCTGTCGTCAATCATGAATCGGCAGATCAGTCTTTTTAAAAACTGCAGTTGATGCAGTTTTCTGTACGATCGCCACTAGTTTTGGTGATTTGAATTCAATTAATTGCATTTTTGTTTTGTCAGATTATGTTAAATAAAAAAATACATGATTAATGTAAATATTGATATTTTTACTAATGCACCATGTTAGTTTCTACTACCTGAAGCATTAGTTCTGAGAATGTCTTCTATATCCAAGTAAAATGGTGACTGTGTAATATCCTTAACTGAATGAAAAATCAATAAAACTGAATTGTGAATCAAATTGATTTTGGCAATCTGAATTGACATCCAGTTATATCCAATTATGTCCTAATAATGCATAATTCATATACAGACTCCAGTAAGAAAAACCTGATCAGTTTCCTTTGTCAAGTTTGTTCACACAAACAGCAATTTGACTTTGGTTTCATTTTATTCTCAATGAAATATTTTGACTTAATTAGGTTTTTATAAATAGAGCTCTGTGGTGCTGACCTGAAGGAAAAAATCTAGACAGATTATGATGAGAGGATTTCTCCCAAGTGGTTATGTCCTACCCACCAGACCACAGCAAATGATATTAATTGCATACCTCCATCAGAGTTCTTTGGATCTCTCTGTCAGCTGAAGTACCTTCTGAGAAACGACGGCCACCTGCAGAAAATGAAATGACAATATTTGGGGCCATTGTATTTGATCCAATATAAATCAAGTTTCTTTGCTCAAAGTGATTTACACAATAAAAACAACATACTGTAACCAATTGTTAAAAATTACAACAGATTTCTTGTAGCAGATATTTATCATAAATAATAAGATGTCTTTTTTTCCAAAGGTTAGGTCATATTTGTGGCTCTACATCCATTTTATTTAGATGTGTTGGGACATAAATGGTTCATTGGCTGCAAAGGTTGCAGACCCTCTGTTAACATCAAGTCCAGCCCGACTGATTAACTCTAATCAGAGGTCCGAAGACAAAATGAAGCAGACATATTATTTTAAACTGTGGCCAGTTAAAACTTCCGGACCCGAGTTTGAACCCTACAGGCTTAGTGATGTTTGGAGCTGCATGCACATGCACAGCGCTAGCTTATTACAGTTCAACTCCTGCACTTTGCTTTTCCTCGACAGGTTAAAATACCTACTCCTCTGTTTAGACTACAAGTAGATTAACAACTTTATGTCAGAAATTTTTGTTTAGTTTTCTACTATATTTTGTAGGCTTATTTAAACAGAACCCCCTTAGAAATTCAGCTGCAGTCCAGCCAAGATTGATGGGTGGATTGGGTTTTATCCTCTCTACATTATCAGAATATTATTACTCAGCCTTTGAAGGCAGTTTGGCTTATTTAAACCTCAAACAATAAGTTGTGCTTGCTGCCGACTCTGAAGTGAGCAGCTTGTTTACCAAAAACAAAAGATTCAGCAGAAATCAGCCAGTCTGCTGAGAAAACACACTGTGGTTTGTAAACCTAAATAACTTAACTAGAATATGTACAAAGTTCATTATTTCTTGTCACTTGTCTCAGAAAGTCAAACTCAATTATGCCGTGGCATGGAGGGGGTCAGTTAAAGGTCAGGGGAGTTTGCTAGTCAATCAGGAACAGGAACACTACTGAAGCAGCTTTTGGTACCTTTGGCAGTGTGTTCAGATTCTGCTGGAAATAAAAACCAACAACTCCATACAGCTGGTCAGCAGAGGGAAGCATGACGTTCTGTAGAATGTCCTGCTAGATGGCCATGTTTACTGAGGAGGTGATAAAACCCAGTGGATCAACACCAGCAGATGACCTGGCACCCCAGACCACCCAACAGCACCATGGATCCTGTGCCCCTCCACTCCTCCTCCTGGTGTCTCTGGTTCACAAGAATGTGACATTTGCAGCCCATGTGTATGATTTATCTCAATATAGGGGATCTTGGTCCACTGAGATCCTCAGTCCATTTCTGGTGAAGCTCCCCCAAGTTCTTTAAAGGATTTTGCTCTGCAATCCTGTCAAGCATGCAGGTATCCATGCTGCAGCTTTTACTACCACTTTTGGTTTACAACATGCAGGCTTTACCTAGTTAAATGAAAGACTGCAAAGACTGACCTTTTTAAAGAGCTTTTTGAGGCGCCAGTGTCTTTATTGAGTGGTGATGGTGAAAGGACTTTGTTCTGTAATGGGTGATTTGCTCTTTGTGACTGAACTTTTTTGGCTACTGTCTGGCCACAAACATTGTGCTTAGTGTAAAACGCTGATCTTTTTGGCATGGTTACAGATGATCTTCCTATAATGTGACCCCTGCCCATCCACACAGAGGGACTTTATATAATTTACAATCAATCAAATAAGCAGAGAGCTAGCATGATTCCTCACCAATGGCATCAATCTCATCCATAAAGATGATGCACGGCTGGTGGTCCCGGGCATAGTTGAACATCTCTCTAATGAGCCTTGCACTTTCACCAATGTATTTGTCCACAATGGAGCTGGACACAACCTGTAATGTGCAGACACGTTGTCACACGGCTGTAGAATGGAGCTGAACACTGCACAAAGGACTGATGCTCACCTTCAGAAAGTTGCAATCCAACTGACTAGCCACGGCCCTAGCAAGAAGAGTCTTCCCAGTGCCTGGTCCAGAATAAAATTCATACCATTAAATGTTAAGAAACATTCATGAAAAGCCAAAAACAGTAGAAAATGAAGAAAAATGCCTACTTATAAATGTTTCTGAACTTAAATTAATATGACTAAAACATAAATGTGTGAAGTTGGCCAGCTACTACCTGGAGGCCCATAAAGCAGGCAACCTTTTGGAGGAATAATTCCCACTCTTTGAAAGAGCTCAGGGTTGGTCAGAGGAAGTTCAATCACCTGCAAAGTAAGAAAAGGCAGGTTTTTCAATCCGCGATGAGTCAAATGAAATTCCCTGAGGTTCTTACAGTACATAACACAATACATCCACAGTTCATCTTGGTCTTAAGTTCTCTGCATGGTCCAGCCAAAATGTCAACGTCAGTTATCGGCGTTGATGAAAATTGCACCATTTTATTCTCATCCTCATGTTATCTGCCCCATCTTGTCACAAACTTCAATTGTAAACTCCATGTGTGATTGGTCTGAATTTTTTAAACAGTTATCTATGTGGAAAACAGTGCAACTCAACTTCCATGAGCTGTTGTTCTGACCATGTGTGCAAGATAGGGCGTAACCATTTCCTCCTCTGAACCTGTTGACTCACAATAGTCGTTTCTCTGTGCCTTGATCACGGTCTCTATAATATGCCATTGTAAAACACACACATTACAAAATACAGTGATGTATACTGCAACAGCTCGGTGTGTCTTGTGGACCCATGAAACCTTTGTGCAAAAAAGAACAAAAACCACATCGACAGTATGTCTTTGGTCCAACAACAATTACGATGAAAGAACCCCTCTTCTGTGATTTTTGTGCCAAAGTTGAACAAAATATATTTCCACTGCCGACACACAGTTAGCCACCATCATTACATATGTGACAGAGTGTTCTAGTGAACAGCACAGGCTTTGCTGCTGAGTGGACATCAGAACAGATTGGAAGCATCTAAAGAGTTATACCAGCAAGATCTAGAGAAACTCATCCATGCGTTTAACTTTAGTCACAACAGTGTCTGCACATAACTGCCAAAAAATAAATAAAATTCTCCAGCTGCAGCTGATCCAGAACGCTGCTGGTGTTCTAACTAAAACCAAGAAAATGGAGCACATCACCCAGTTATAAAGTACTTCCAACCTTGAACAGCCTTGCTGCTGAAAAGTGCTATACAAATAAACTTGATTGATTAATTGATACCTCTCTCAGCTCACGGATCTGTTCAGACAGTCCTCCAATCTCAGAGTAGGAGACGCTGCCTGGATCTTCATGGGACATGTTGTACACTAGAGGATCCACTTCCCTGGGTAGGTACCTTTGCCCAACAGACAGGGAGACATCTTAGATACAAAGGACAAACTGCCATGGTGGGAAGAAGGAAAACTCTCCTTGATTATTTTCTCAAAGTTGATTAGTCAGAGCATAAAACATAAACTCAGATTTGCTATGAATCACTGAGAAAGTAAATATTTAAACTCCTATGTCTCAGCTACAAATCTGACTGCACATAGGAAAATGAAAATCTTAAATATTACATTCCAAAATCAATTTCTTCTGTTCCAACTTTTTCTCCACCACTGGTAGCAATAATGAGCAGTCAAATGAGAAGAAAGTAGATCTGGATAAGTCTGGAAGGGGCTACTACTGGTTGGAATATTTGTCACTTTCATATTAGCTTATTTGTGAAGATAATTTTGCTTTATTAATTTTATATGTTGCTTTAGCTAATTGTGTATTTTTTCTTCCTTTATGTTGTACCTCCTTCATGTGGTAAGTTTAGGTCAAACTGCAGTGAATAGTGTTCAAGTCTGTAGCCCACCTCATTATAGTGAGTGTAGTCATGTCCAAAGCCACTCTGGTGCCTGGCTTCAGCTGTGATTTGTCCAACTGGAAAGATAAATATTGTAGTCATTAAATTTTTTCCAAGTTCTCAACACTGCCATGGTCTTCAGAAACACAATCAAACTGTAACACAATCTGCATGGATCATTTTAAAGATCCATCCATCCATACACCCCAGTTCCTTTGTGGGGTTGGGAGATGCTGGTGCCTATCTACAGCTAACATTCTGGGCGAGAGGCAGGGTCACCCTGGACAGGTCGCCAGTCTGTCGCAGGGCAATACAGAGACAGACAGGACAAACAACCATGCATGCACACACACACACACACACACACACCCCCCCTAGGGACAATTTAGAGAGAAAAATTAACCTGACAGTCATGTTCTTGGACTGTGGGAGAAAGCCGGAGAACCGGAGAGAACCCAGCATGCACAGGGGGAACATGCAAACTATGCAGAAAGACCCCAGGCCGGGAATCAAACCCAGGACCTTCTTGTTGCAAGGCAACAGCTCTAACCAACGGCGCCACTGTGCAGCCCGCCAACATTTTAAAGTTGATAATGATATATTCTACCATAATAATGTTAAAATAAAATACTAATTGACTTAATACCAAAATGAATTAGTGGTATTTTACTGCAGGGTGATGAGACCAAAACAGAAAACATAATCCTGGACAAGACTCATTGATTTCTGATTATTCGGTCAGAAACTTAACTAAGCCTGGCTGTTAGCCTGGTCAGGAGCAGGCAAGCTCTTTTTTGATACATTATCTATTTAATGTCTGTATTAAATAGATAATGCCGACATTATCTATTTTTCTTTTCAATGCACAGGATCAATCACCATGGTAACTTATATGATATTGCTTCTGAGAAACCTAATCAAGGCTTAATTAAACCAGGATATCTGGAAAATCCTGGCTCAATCCGCTATCCAGGTTTTGTGAAACAGGAGTGAAAGATGCAAGAAATGACTCAATGACTCTCTGCTGGGTTTCCTTAAAGAAATGTTTTAAAATGATTTGAATAAAAAAAAATGTTTAACATCTATGATATATTGAGATATATGCATTAATGAACTGAAATTATTTTTTTCTTGTGAAGTGCCTTGAGACAACATTTGTTGTGATTTGGTGCTAAAGAAGAACTGAATTGAATTCAAAGATGTTACAGAACTAAATGAAAGGCTTCATTACAGGAAAACAAAATCCAGATTGGGGAGTGATGATAAGACCCTTCAAACAACTAGGACTGTCTTCATTGAGTAGGTCTGGCGTAAACTGATGTCAGCTCATTATCATTAATGGGTCTGATGATGAACAGTCATTGTAAAGGCCTTCACAGGGTGAATGATTTGGCAAGTGTATGGAACTATTTTAATATGACCATGCTGTCTGTAAGGCAAAGTCAGACTTCCTTTTAAATAGGCATAGGACTTCAACTGCTTTGTTGATATGTAGCCAGAACATATTTTCTGGCTACATTGTAACCACAGGTTAAAAAACAAACAGAGGACACCCTCTCACAAAACAGTATGTTATTAAAGCTGTTCTTCTAATAACTCCTCTCAGAAGTCAGTGCTCACCTTATGTTTACTCTTTGTTTTGACAGAAAAACAAAAAGCAATAAAATATTATGTGGAAGGAATTTGAATCCTGGGCACACGTAGCTCTTCTAAATGGAAGACATTCATAAGCAAAGTGCCAAATTATTTAGGAATTGCCTTAAAAAAAAGGATTTCAACTTTTTGGAGTCGCCATCAAAGTCCTGATGTCACCTGGTCAGGATTTTGACATGGCCTGAATGATGTAATGCCAATAGATATTTTTTCTATTGATTATTGAGAAACATACACTGCTCAAAAAAATAAAGGGAACACTCAAATAACATCCTAGATCTGAATGAATGAAATATTCTCATTGAATACTTTGTTCTGTACAAAGTTGAATGTGCTGACAACAAAATCACACAAAAATCATCAATGGAAATCAAATTTATTAACCAATGGAGGCCTGGATTTGGAGCCACACGCAAAATTAAAGTGAAATGTTCCCTTTATTTTTTTTTTAGCAGTATACATATTCAAAAAATGAAATGTAATATTTACTAAAAAAAAAAAGATAACTAAAAGTTTTTCAGAACTGATCCTAGACTTATATTGAAATAGTTTAATACTCCTGGATGATGACTATGTGTGCTCACCTGTCTGCGACATCCAACCACATATCGGGGACCGTTGGTGGCTTTCACAATGACTGGTAGGAAGTGCAAAAAAAAACTGTGAAACATCAAATGTCAAACTTCAACAAAGGAGTAGTCTGTTTTAACCCTTCTGCTGTCCAAACAGGGGTCGAGTGGCCCCGTGTGAGTTTAATACCCTGTACAGGGTCTGGCAGGGTCACATTAACCCTGCATGCACTTTTACATGTTTTTACCCCCTGTGGCTTCAGGAAATTACTGGAGACTCCCAGCAAGTTCTCGCTGACTGACCATGACATCGGCCGCGCTCTTCCTGAGTGTCATGCTAAGACTGCAGGAGGGATAAACCAAAGTAGGGTGGGAAAACTGTAGACAGAAACTGCTTCAGTGCAGCAGAGAACTGGCACTGATTGCAGTTTTCTGGCATATCACCAATCTTTATAAAGCCTGACCTGTTGATTCCAATTTTAGCCAATACCAATTTTTTTTCTCTGAAATGTAGCTAAATATAGGAATAAACTTGCTGAGTTGGCAACAGTGTGGTGACTATTGTTAACTGAAAACATGCAGACATTATCTATTTTTCTCTTCAAGGATCCAAGGCATAGAAGAGAAAGATGTGCTGCAGGTTCTGGGTCTGAGGTAGAAATTTCAATATTTTCTAACAGCTGTACATTAGTAACTGTCCTACATTTGCCACATGTTTAGAATGACATACAGGGTCAAATGAGGTAGTAAACTAACTGTAGACAGGCTTATAACAGTTCAAGTGGCATGACAGAAACATCATCAGAATAATGCTAGACAGCTATGTTACAGTAGAGCAGTTAAACCTTTAAAAGTTTTTGTATACAGTTCCAAAGTAACATTATAATTTACCTTTTTTCATTATATTAATATACTTTTTTATGCTGAATGTCTTTTTTACATGAGACACCTATTCACTCTTGGATGAAAACTAGCATGTCTTAAGTGGACATATAACTATGAAAAGACATGAAATATCAAGAAAAACATCAAGATGCTTACATTTTTCTTCGGTAAGCTGCTTTAGCACCTCTCCAACAATCTGCAAAGAACAAATGTACGATGAGATCATGATGTGGTTTAAACTGTCAGCAAAGTTACACATTAAAGACAAATACTAAAGTGCTTTTAATATGGAAAAAAAATGTAACCATTGATCTCACTGGTCCAACTATTTCAAATTCCTCTATTCCTCTATGTCACTGATATGTGAGAAAAATGAGATCAAAACACAGCAGGGGCAAGACTGCCCAAATAAAATCTAATAAGAAAAACAAAATTATAAAACAGAATTTTTCACTATTCGACTTAATATCTAGCTTTAGTTATTTTTATGTAATTAACTGTTTTATTTATTAATTATGAAGCCTGACTTCATGCTGCACCATAATTAAATAAATGTGAAAAACTTATTGCATGCATGAACAGTTTAGCTCCAGTAAAGCGCACTGAATTCAATCCAGTTTGTAACGTCTTACTACTGAAAGGATTTTCCTTTATAAACTCAAGATATAAACTAACCATCAACTAACACATGAATATAGTGCAATGCAGAATCTTACCTGACCAACACTTTGAAGAGCCTTTAAGTCATTCTCTGACTTCTCGTATTGCTTCGTTTGTTCCCTCAGCTGTTCCCTTACTAGAAATGAAACCAAAACGCCAACAGGATAGAATTTACAATTCACAAGTTAAGATATAGAGACAATGTTTTCACAGTCTGCCTTGCTAGCTCACTATTTATATGGGCCGGTTTCGTTGTTGGAAACACATAGATACAATGTTTTTCTCACCAGCATGCACAAAGATAAAGACAAATACGACACTGAATAATTTAGTATATGGCGCTTTACAGTTCTTTGTCCGTTGTTGAACAAAAAAACAACAGTGGAGTTTACGGATGACTGAAATGAAAACGCTGAACTGCATGACAAAGCAAAAGCTAGCCGTCGAGCTAAACTAGTAGCATTAACTATTCCAAATATACAATCCGACTGTACAAAACTACAAGCTCTATGTCGCAAAATATACAAATGTTAATTTCAATTACATTCTTTCAATCGTCCGTCAACCTCCTTATGTTCTAGTAATTTTTTCCTGTAGTCTTGCAAAGCTTTATCTCTCGTGTCCGCCATGACTCCCAAATTCTTCTTCTTCTTCGTCTGGTATTAATTGGCGGTTGGCAAACAACTTACTGATGCATTACCGCCACCAACTGGTAGAGTGTTGATGAGGATTTTAACATCTACTCAAAATGTATCAGTACATTTGGAGTACACTTTTAACCCTGCATAAATTTCATAATTTAAATAAATAAAAGTTTAAAAATTATACATATATATATATATATATATATATATATATATATATATATATATATATATATATATATATATATATATATATATATATATATATATATATATATATATATATATATATATATATATATATATATATAGCCGCCTAAAGAGATACACAAGAGAGAATGAAGCCAGGAGGATCAACCGGCTCTTCTCCACCCAACCAGCTAAAGTGTACTCTCAATGGCAGGGTACTAACAACAGAGCAGACCCACCAAGGCTGGAGACTGAACAATACTGGAAAGGCATATGGGAAAGGGAGGCGTCCCACAACAGCAAGGCACAGTGGCTAACCTCTCTACGAGAGGACCACAGCAACCTCCCTGAACAAGCCCCGGTAACCATCACTGTGGCAGATGTCCAAGAAAGAGTCTCGGGTATGAAAAACTGGACAGCTCAACTGAACCAGCTGCTACAGAATGGGACTCACCCTGAATGGTTAACTGAAGGGCGCACAATCCTGATCCAGAAGGATCCCTCAAAGGGTTCAGTCCCATCCAACTATCGGCCAATAACCTGTCTCTCTACAACATGGAAGCTCATGTCAGGCATCATAGCGGCTAAGATAAGCGGACACATGGATAAATACATGAGCACGGCACAGAAGGGCATCGGCATAAATAGTAGAGGAGCCAAACACCAACTCCTTGTAGACCACACAGTCGCCCGAGACTGCAAAACCCGACACACCAACCTGTGCACCGCTTGGATTGATTACAAGAAAGCCTATGACTCAATGCCACACACCTGGATCATTGAATGCTTAGAGATGTACAACATCAATAGGACTCTAAGAGCCTTCATTGCAAACTCAATGGGGCTGTGGAAAACCACCCTTGAAGCCAACTGCAAACCGCTTGCACAAGTGTCCATCAAATGTGGCATATACCAAGGAGATGCTCTGTCCCCACTGCTGTTCTGCATAGGCCTGAACCCCCTCAGCCAAATCATCAACAAGACTGGCTACGGATACCGACTTAAGAATGGGGCCACAATCAGTCACCTCCTCTACATGGATGACATCAAGCTGTACGCCAAGAGCGAGCGAGACATCGACTCACTGATCCACACCACCAGGATCTACAGCACTGACATTGGGATGTCATTCGGACTAGAGAAGTGTGGCCGGATGGTTACAAAGAGAGGGAAGGTCGTCCGCACAGAAGGGGTCTCACTCCCAGAGGGAACGATAGCAGACATAGAGCACAGCTACAAGTACCTGGGAATACCACAAGCAAATGGCAACCTCGATGAGGTCACAAGGAAAGGAGCCACAGCCAAATACCTCCAACGAATAAGGCAAGTCCTGAGAAGCCAGCTCAATGGCAAGAACAAGATCTGTGCAATAAACAGCTATGCCTTACCAGTAATCAGATACCCTGCCGGAATAATTAGCTGGCCAATGGAAGAGATGAAGGCCACGGATGTTAAGACTCGGAAGCTACTAACCATGCATGGAGGGTTCCACCCCAAATCCAGCACCCTGAGACTGTACACGAGCCGTAAGGAAGGAGGCAGAGGACTAGTGAGTGTGAGAGCCACTGTCCAGGATGAAACATCTAAGATCAATAAATACATCAAGGACAAAGCCTCAACGGACGATGTGCTCAGCGAATGTCTCAGGCAATGGGGAACAGAGGACGAGGTGCTGGAGGAACCATCATGGGAAGACAAGCCCCTACATGGGATGTACCACCGACAAATAACTGAAGTGGCTGATATCAGGAAATCCTACCAATGGCTGGAGAAAGCTGGACTCAAGGACAGCACGGAGGCCCTCATCCTGGCCGCCCAGGAACAGGCCCTAAACACCAGAGCAATAGAAGCTCAGATCTACCACACCAGACAAGACCCAAGGTGTAGGTTGTGCAAGGAGGCCTCTGAGACAGTCCAGCACATAACAGCAGGGTGCAAGATGCTGGCAGGGAAAGCGTACATGGAACGACATAACCAAGTGGCGGGCATAGTGTACAGGAACATCTGTGCAGAATATGGACTGGAAGCCCCGAGGTCAAAATGGGGGACACCCCCAAAGGTGGTGGAGAATGACCGAGCTAAGATCCTGTGGGACTTCCAGATCCAGACAGACAAGATGGTAATGTCGAACCAACCGGACATTGTGGTGGTGGATAAAGAACAGAGGAAAGCCGTTGTGGTGGATGTAGCAATACCAAGTGACCACAACATCAGGAAAAAGGAGCATGAGAAACTGGAGAAATACCAGGGCCTCAGAGAGGAACTGGAGAAGGCCTGGAAGGTGAAGACCACAGTGGTGCCTGTGGTCATCGGGGCCCTCGGGGCAGTCACCCCCAAACTGGAGCAGTGGCTCAAACAGATCCCAGGAACAACATCAGACATCTCAGTCCAGAAATGTGCAGTTCTAGGCACAGCCAAGATACTGCGCAGAACCCTCAAGCTCCCAGGCCTCTGGTAGAGGACCCGAGCTCAGAGGATGAAAGAGACCACCCACGGAGGGTGAGAGGGGAATTTTTTTATTTTATATGTATATATATATATATATATATATATATATATATATATATATATATATATATATATATATATATATATATATATATATATATATATATATATATATATATATATATATATATATATATATATATATATATAAAACTCTTCGAATGTTATGCTCCTTAGATTATATTACACTGAAAGCACCTACACTCACTATTGTTTAGGTGTTTTGAGGTTTGTTATTGTGTACTGAAAACGCTTGAGTGGCTGCCACACATTTTGACGGCAGGCACGCCACGTTAATGTTTATACATTCCCGAATTGTGTGAGAAATATGCGTTTATACACGGCCTCAGAACCTGTGTGTGTGCACAAGTTTCCAGCTCTGTTTTGTGCATATAAGCTAGAGGATAAAAGAGCTTGGTGAATATTTAAGACCAAGACATGTGCCAGAGGGAGAAATCAAGTGAATGGAACAGGATAAGGGGCCTCATGTACAAAAGAGTGCACAGCTCTCCTACTGATAGTTTGCAGTAGAAAGAATCTATGAAACTGCACGTGCAAAGAATTTAGATGCATAAAATGCATAATACCCTGTGTTGTCAAATAAGAGCCACAGTGAAGTCTAGTTTTTATCACTTAAGATAGCAAAGATAAAATCTATTCTTTCAAGGTAACTCGACTTTTAATGTTGTGGGGGGCCATGCAACAAGAGGCCAGTGCTACCTTATGATAAATCTGGATTTATGTATAATATCTCTTCACCTTAAATGGAGAGGTTTTATCTCTTTTCACGCTAAAAGGGGATAGCACAAAATAGTGTTTGTACTATTTTGGATATGCAAAATAGTATAAATACCCAGACAGCTCCCACCACACGTCTGAATAACCATATGATCTCTGCTTGAGTCTGTTCAGGGGTGAACTGGCATATCGGATAATTTCCCTGTGGTCTGCTTCATTAATAGGCCGGTGACCCTCTGGGGTGAACGCTGTCCCATCCACCCCTGCATCATGCAGGACCCTCTTGTTTTGTGGCACTACTGTGTTTCAGATGTTTTAGAAAGTAAACTCGCAGATAAGTTTGCTAAAGAAGTAACTAAAAATACTTAAATTATTCTACAAATCTCATACAGCAGATCAGAGCAGTGTGCCTTGAGGACCAGGGTTGAGAAACTCTGGTCCTCAATTCTGGTTCACAATACAATTCAGTAGGTGGCAGTACACATTAAAATGCTGTTAGAAAACCGTCAGTAAAATCAAAAAAGAAAATGGTAATTCAGCCATTTGACTGAGATGTGCTGAATCAGAGATACATCTAAAAGTTGCAAGACATTGGCCCTTGCTTGAAGACCCCCACTTTAGACTCATATTGATTTGATCTGATATTCATTTACAGGTTCTTTTTCTACTATGACATATGAAAGTTGATTTGGAGATTATCCTGTCTTCCTCGGCTCTTGTCTTTTAATTAGTGTTGCTATGGCTATGTTCTAGAAAACTGTCCTTCAAAGAATTCTACAATTGCGCTGCTCAGACTGGCAGCATGTTGGAGTAGCTGTACTTTCATTGAAATTTTCACAGACTGGACTGGAGACGTAACAGTGAAGCCTCTATAAGAAGGGACAGAGCAGACTGGACTTCTTCAAGAAGTTAAGATCCTTCAAGGTTTGTATCAAGATGCTTCAGATCAGTCTGTTACTGAGAGCATCATCTCTTTTGCTGTCATCTGTTGAGGCAGCAGCATCAGAACCAGGGAGCTAAAAAGGCTCAACAGCCTTATAAAGAAGGCTGATTCTGTTCTGGTTCTATACTGGAGACCACTGTAGAACCTCTCTAGAAGCAAAGAAGCATCCATCCATCATCCATCCATCCATCCATGTAATTTTGAAATTATTTAGAAGGATGACATAATGATATATCATAATCTCAACGGCTGCTGTGAATTAGTAGAGAAGATTTTAACTTTTGAGATGTTTTTCTTTTATGCATAAACATATCTCGTCCTGCTGTGACGTAATTACGTCGATTCCGTTATGACGTATGAGTCGTACGCGCTGAAGTAGTGTATGAAGATGGCGGACGAGGAGGCCGAGCAAGACCGTGGTCTTGTGGACAGTATCAGCAAAACAATTGGGGAAGTCAGAAATTTGTTGGAAGGGCTACATGAAGTTGTGATTCGAGAAAGCGCAAACTCACCAGTTCAGTCCTCTTCTGACTATTGTCAGGAGTTTTGTAGGGTGAGTTACATTTCAATCATCTGCAAAACAGGCCATCTAAATACGGAGCTAACATGGATAATGCTGATGTACACTGAGTCTTGCATTGTCTGGTAAAAGGTCACTTTTCAGACCGGATTGTGTGTTTCATAGTTAGCTTTATGTTAATACTAGCAAAAGAAGCTAGAAGCTGTTGCGATTTGGTAACAACACACCACACACCCATCGATATGTCTTTTAGCATACGCTAGTGAGTTGTTTCTGTAAGGAGAAATGAACTGCAATGTTGACTCGTTGGAAGGGACGAGGTCTTGCTACAATGTTTAAGTGCAGACTCCACTCCATTTATATTGGTCCTTTTAATTTGGGCTTACTAAATTCGCTAGCTGCACTGTAGCGTAACAGTTTACAAGCAGAGTCTGAAGCTAGCACAGTGTTAGCTTATATCCGTTGATTGTAAAAGGTTGCGTGCAGGATGTGGACAGAATGTGGATGGTTGTCTTGGGAGACTGGTTTTGTGACGTGTTCATTATAGTAAGATTCACAAATTTTACTACTCCTCTCTTAATTGTTGCTGGTTTTTTCAGACGTATCGGAGAACAAAAAGAGAATTTGCGAGTTATAGCCATGGTCCGTTCTGGTGTGTACGTGCTGAATAAAACGTATGAGGATTTTTTTTTTCTGCGTAGCTTCACAAGGCAGCAAGCCATTCATTGGCTCCCATCTCCACTTTGTCCTGCACGGTTCACGTTAACCATCTGCACCATATTAAGGATGTAGAGTAATGATGGTCAGGGCGGATTCCCACTTATTGAATTTACCCAAAGTAAGCTAACACACACTATCGCGATATAAATGATCATTATGGTATTCCAACTTGTTTAATAAATTAGACTTTTACTTATCAAGCTAAAGTCACCAATGGGATTAAAATGTTCACTTACATTCACATGTTCTTTCGCATTATATTAGTTTAATAAAGTACTTTTAAGTGCATTTTGGATATTCAGTTTTAGTAGTACTTTGTTTCTTTGACTATAGCAAAGTTTTCAGTACGTGACTATGACTTTGTATTTTTGTGTTTTTCTGATGTAAACCACTTTGAAATGCCTTGTTGCTGAAAGGTTCTATACAAATAAAATTTGATTGATTGATGTTTTTGCCTTTTACAGTCCACAATATATTGCATACTATATTAACTTTTTCACCGTATTTTTATTTCAATGCCAAATATTTTCATCTTCCAACTTCTTTCCATTGTTGGATCAATTTTCCTGATTCTCAGTGCTAAGAACTAAGAAGGTAATTGATGACAGTTCGGTCTCACATTTGTAATTTATCAGTTTGAGCATTCTGCATTGTCACTATGCTTCCAAGAAAGGTGTGGTTTATTAATAAAAATCATAGCCTTCCATTGTCACTACCACCACTGGAAGATTTTCTAAATTGAACTTCATAATCTCTGAACTAAAACTCTGATCATCATTTTTTTTTTCTCTTAACACCTGGATTGTTTTTGTATGTTTCTACTATATTTTTTATATTTGTTGAAACATATTTGTTTATTATCATTAATTAAGAGTTGATACTTTTTAAATTTCCATGTGCTTTCTTGCACAATGACAAAGAAATTCTGGTTCTCGAGGTGGACCTGGTTCTACTTTACTTTCTAATAAAGTCTTCTAGGGGAGGTCAGGCTTTACCCATTACAGACTCATCAGTGACATAATTGCTACTTATAATAGTAATACATTTTACTTGTAAAAAAATAAATGCACTATTTATTTATTTATTTATTTATTTTTTACAAATAAATTTTATTGCAGAAAATAAAATGTATTTTCTTTAAGCGGCTGCTTAGTTCATGTATGCCTTGGGTCAGCTCTAAATGTGGCTCATTACCTGTCACAAAACCATTTTTAAATAAAAAACCATTGGGCTGCTAGTGGACTGCCTTGGCGCTCCAACCAACCAGGCTTAGCAGGTTTTCTGGGGAAAGCCTGGAGCTAATCCATTTGTACCTCTAAAGTTCAAACTTTAAGCTCTGATCTATTGGTAATGTATAAAATGTAAATTTTAAAACTGATTTAGATTCTTGTTCTTTCAGACACTCTTGGAGTTTGTAGGCCGTTGGAAGACGGAGGAAGAGCCTTTGCCGCTCGTACAGGTGTACATGGTCGCCCTGCTCAGCTTTGCGAAGGCTTCAGCTTACCTCTCTCTGCAATGTGAAAGTGTTCCACTTGTGGTTGAGAGACTTTCACTGTAAGTGAAATTAAACATTTATAATCCAAACGTCTGTCTGTCTGTCTGTCTGTCTGTCTGTCTGTCTGATATATATTACTTATAGCTTATATCTTTGTCATTAAGTCAGTATTGGTAAGTCTTATCAGATGAAAATTGATCAGTATTATGTTTGTGAATTCATGCCTTTCCTTTGACAGGAGCTTTTTGGAACTGTTGCTCTCACTTAAGACCCTTCCAGATGATTTATGGCAGTATTTCAAGTCGTCTGTGCAGGTAAAGATGGGAAGACAGCAATAGTCATTTCAGTCATTGGGTTTTGAAAGTACTAAAAGTGTTTCCTAAAGCAGGACTAGTCGAGAACCCCTGTCCTGAAATTTTTTGACTTCCCCTGCTCCAACACACCAGAATTAAATAATTACATTAGATTAGATTGGATTTATTGTCATTGTGCAGTAAGCAGTGCAGTGTGATTAATGGTACAGTTCTGCTTAGGGCCTTTATAACAATCAAGACACAGAAGACCAGACAGAAGTATGATCTGGGAAAGAAAGAAAACAAAAAACAAACTATTTTTCAGCAGTTTGTCTTTGCCTTATGCTCCTGCTCTGTTTCCCCAATGGCAGTAGGGTGAACAGGTGCTAGGCAGAATGATGGCAGTCTTTATTGATGCTCTGGACTCTGGAGAGATATCAGGAGCTCTGACCTGATGACCCTCTGCCTCACTCTGTGTCTTGATGGTTGGAACTTTTCTACATAGGCTCCATGAAGTAGAGATTAGATGGCTCTGCCCTATTCCTTTGTGGCTTGTCTTACACACAACAGCCACAGACACATTTGTTTGTATATTGAAACATTTCCACTTAATTCAAGCCTGTTGTTTGAAGAATGTAGAGTTTGTGAGCAGCAGGCTCACTGTTCTCATTTCTGTTAATATTCACAACATCTGAGGTCGACCATAATCCATGGAGACCCTGGTAGTCTTGATATCTCCTCTGGATGGAATGTAGGGCTGAAACGATTCCTCGAATGATTCGAGTACCTCGATTACTAAAATTCCTCGAGGAAAATTTACCTGCCTCGAAGCTTCGTTAATTTATGTTTTATTAGTTAGCGCACCGTGTTCCGGCCGGGACTTCATTTGCGTTGCGCGGAGCTCTCACTTCCGCCTCTGAGTTGTTGACAAAAGCTAAGTCTCAGCGGCATAAAGTCCAATCTTCAAGATTGGCCCGTGGGGATTTTATTGATTGATGATAATGCCCAACTTTTTATCGTTTTTGGGGAACCAATAAGCATCCTTAAAATGACTGGGGGAATGCCTGGACTACGGCAGCATTTCTCCTCCGGGGCTGCTGGTTGAAAGCGAACGGCGGGAAGAGCGCTGAGGTGAGCGGATAGACTGAACAGGGCGGGCGGCTGAGTAGCTGATGCTTACCGTGTAAATGTAGCTTTACCGACGAACCGCACAATAAATTTCATATCCCGGTCTGAAGAAACGGGTGGCGGAGCGCATCGTACATGGCTGGTAGATGAGTTTCTGAGTGTGACCAGTGAAGGTGTCGTAAATATCCCGTATTGCTTCCCCCCGTGTTCGTCCCCCGGTCTAACGGTTCGTCAGTCCGCTGGTCTATTTCCTCCCCTCCACCCCGTCTTACGTTCGTTCATTCGCCCTCTCCTCCCAGTCCAGGCGGCATTTCCCGTATTTTCAAACCCAAAGCGTGACAGGTTAGGTGGCAAGGTGAGTTTAATTAATCTATTAAACTCACTGAAGATGAATACATAAACTAAAAGCTGGATTGTAGACATTTTTTATAAGCATATTTGTGAGCCTGCCTCTTTGTTATTAAATTCAGTATAATTTCAGATTTTTCTATAACTTTTCTTCTGGTTAACTTAGAAAGTGAGCTATTATTGTTACAGGTTAGTTTTCTAAACTACAAAAAAGCAACTGTTAGGGATGCTCAAATATGAAAAATTGGACTGATATTGATATCTGATAGTAACACCGGTATTATGCCAGATTTACCAATATTTCATTTTAGAATTTTTTTTTTATCCGATTACTCGATTAATCGTAAGAATAATCGATAGATTACTCGATTACTAAAATATTCGTTTACAACAGCCCTAATGGAATGAATTATTATGTTAATGGAAATGGTTTTCCATTAAAAACCATGGTTTCATTTAATGGTAGCCATTAAATGAATAATTGTTAAATAAATAAAAAAATGACTTCATAATTAATTAAATTAATTAAAATTAACTTATCAAATTCTTACCAAATTTCAGGATGTGCAACTTGTCTGGTTGTTAAGAGAGCAGAAAACCGCTGCATCCGTGCACACTGCCATGGTAACCCTCCTGAGTGTTATTAGTAGCAGGACTCTGGAGAACCGAACTGGAAACTGACATTGTTCAGTCATTTCATTTAGGTTTGTTTGACCATGAACTAGGGCTGTTGTAAACGAATATTTTAGTAATCGAGTAATCTATCGATTATTCTTACGATTAATCGAGTAATCGGATAAAAAAAAATTATAAAATGAAATATTGGTAAATCTGGCATAATACCGGTGTTACTATCAGATATCAATATCAGTCCAATTTTTCATATTTGAGCATCCCTAACAGTTGCTTTTTTGAAGTTTAGAAAACTAACCTGTAACAATAATAGCTCACTTTCTAAGTTAACCAGAAGAAAAGTTATAGAAAAATCTGAAATTATATTGAATTTAATAACAAAGAGGCAGGCTCACAAATATGCTTATAAAAAATGTCTACAATCCAGCTTTTAGTTTATGTATTCATCTTCAGTGAGTTTAATAGATTAATTAAACTCACCTTGCCACCTAACCTGTCACGCTTTGGGTTTGAAAATACGGGAAATGCCGCCTGGAGTGGGAGAAGAGGGCGAATGAACGAACGTAAGATGGGGTGGAGGGGAGGAAATAGACCAGCGGACTGACGAACCGTTAGACCGGGGGACGAACACGGGGGGAAGCAATACGGGATATTTACGACACCTTCACTGGTCACACTCAGAAACTCATCTACCAGCCATGTACGATGCGCTCCGCCACCCGTTTCTTCAGACCAGGATATGAAATTTATTGTGCGGTTCGTCGGTAAAGCTACATTTACACGGTAAGCATCAGCTACTCAGCCGCCCGCCCTGTTCAGTCTATCCGCTCACCTCAGCGCTCTTCCCGCCGTTTGCTTTCAACCAGCAGCCCCAGAGGAGAAATGCTGCCGTACTCCAGGCATTCCCCCCAGTCATTTTAAGGATGCTTATTGGTTCCCCAAAAACGATAAAAAGTCGGGCATTATCATCAATCAATAAAATCCCCACGGGCCAATCTTGAAGATTGGACTTTATGCCGCTGAGACTTAGCTTTTGCCAACAACAAAGAGGCGGAAGTGAGAGCTCCGCGCAACGCAAATGAAGTCCCGGCCGGAACACGGTGCGCTAACTAATAAAACATAAATTAACGAAGCTTCGAGGCAGGTAAATTTTCCTCGAGGAATTTTAGTAATCGAGGTACTCGAATCATTCGAGGAATCGTTTCAGCCCTACCATGAACAAAAGGTTACCAGCCAAACCAGGAACTAGAACCTAGATTTATGTACAAAAGGTATTGACATTGTTCAAGTTGGGAGTTTGATCTTATTAAATTTCGGTATCCTAATTATTGTGTACAAACTTATCCTGGTTATCAGGATCATAGTTTAGTAAAACTGCATGCAAGAACGGATTATGATTTGAAATGAATGCACAGAATGTACACTGTGTTTATATATGTTAAGCTTTTTATTATTAATAATTATATCTAATATCACTAACCCACACAGAATGTGCTCAATTATATTAAGGATATCAGTACAAATATTGGTTTAATTGGATATAATATAAAGTTCCTACCTTCACCATTTGCATACAATTATTTTTCACAGGCACAGTAATTGCTCCAATAAAATATTTACAAACACTCCAGATTTTTTTTAAGTCTCAAATTATTATTATTACATACTAAATTTATATTTAAAATGTTAACCAAAATAATTGATTCCGATTGGAACAGATATTTCAAAAGAAAACAAAAGGAGTAAAAAAAAAAAAAAATATCGGATCAGAAAAAAAATGTAGCTGTTTTACCGTATTTTCCGCACTATAAGGCGCACCGGATTATAAGGTGCATAGAATAGACCCTACAGTAGAGGCTGGAGTTACATTTTGCATCCACTAGATGGAGCTCCACTAAACAGAATGTCAACAAAACAGTCCGACTCTGAGGAGAGCCTTCCACGACTGGGCCGGGTCGTGGCCTGACGATGGTCACCCTTCTCCGTTCACACACAGCATGTTCGTGGAGAACGTGGTGCTAAATAACCTGCAGACGACCTGATTCTAGACGGTCGGTAGGTAGATAGGTCAGTCAAACTTTATTAACAAACCAGCGTTCTGACAACTATCCCAGCATGCACCGCCCGCTTCTTCTTCTACAGGCGAAAATGAAGTCAGCGGCTGCTTACTGTAATTGCTAGAAATGTTGTTGCTCAATATTGGTCCATATATAAGGCACACCGGATTATAAGGCTCACTGTTGGCTTTTGAGGAAATTGAAAGTTTTTAGGTGCGCCTTATAGTGCGGAAAATACGGTAATTAAGATTTTATTTACAAACTGACTTGTCAAAAATATTTTTGCACTTCACAATCATAGCAAAATCTTTGACATTGCAGCACCCGGAGCCTTATATTTTTTGAATAGCTTTATACTTGCTTTATTTTGACAACTCATATCGTTATGTGCTCTAAGTCTTTGAAGTTGGAAAGCATCCTTTCCATCACCCTCATCTTTTGCTCCATTCACAGACTTTCTACCTATTTTTCATATTCAGAAAGTGTTTAATGATAAAAGACCATATGCTGCCATATTTTTGTTCATCACATTGGTTTAGCTAAGTATTACCTGGTTTCTGTTTATTACAAAGTACAAACATGCTTGGTAATTTGATTGCAGATTAAGACTGTTGCATGTTTCACTGCTGAAATAAACTCTGTTGTCTTTAGTTTGCACATGACAAACTTCAGGAGAATGGCATCACCCAGCTGTCGCTACTGTGTGTCCTGAGCCAACATGAAGGCATTTGGAGCCACAAAGTTCTGCAAAGTATTTTGTCTGATGAGAATCCTGCAACAGAACATGGTAAATTTTAAGATAAATATAAAATATATGAACAGTATGATAAGCGAAAAATAAACACGGGATGTCTTTTTGCTTTTGCTTCATAGCAAACACAGACCTAGATAATAAAGAGTCTGTCCAGGTCCTGGAAAAAAATAATCATTATGGATTTACAATATTTAAATTTTAACACTGAGATCAATAAAAGGAAGCAAAAAACAAAGGAATTTGCTTATATTTTGTTCACCGTATAACAGGAAAATTTATCCTGAATGCATTGAGTTTAAATAATTACGGTAGCTAACATTTATTTAAATCCAATAAGTTTTTCACATACTGTGTGCAGTGCTAATAGAATAACAAACAATATTTGTTCCTTATGTTTTTGTGGACTTAAAAGTGCACAAAAACTTAATTTATCTGCACTAAAAAACTTATAGTTTGAATTGAACCTTTGGCTTCAACCTCAATTTAACTCAAGCCATCAGTTTCCCCAAAGAGTCACTGTAGATGGTGATTGTGTGCGCAGGAAGCTCTTCTATAGCCGTCTGTGTTTCAGTAGTTCTGGAGATGCCTCAGACTGAAGATGCTCTGTTATTAGGGATTCTGGAGACAGATGTATGATTTGCCTGTTCATCTGACTTGCACACAAATGGAAGGTTGAGACAGAGGGAGAGCCGGCTTCTCCTGATCTTGTGAAAAACAATGGTGGGGAAGCAGCTTCATCCCAGAGAGAGCCCAGTAGAGACTATATTTCACCATCTACTGTTGATGACCGCTACTAATCCATTTCATTTCTTTTTCCTATTCTTCAAATCTGCCTGCTCCTATATTTAATTGGAATTAATCTTATCTGACCTCATAAGATGTTGATCAGGTATTCCTGGTAGCTTTAGACAATAAAATAAACACCCTCTTGCTAGCGGCAATGTTTCCATTAGAAAAACTGAGAGAAAACATTTTGAAAAGAAAAGATTGCAAGGCCACTTTATGCAGCACAGTTACTGAACCATTTACCAGTGACGTGAACAAGCTGATGATGAAGGTTGGCTGAGTTCTGGAGGACCATTCTGAACCCACTGTCCTGCTCCCACATACTTGAATGGCACACACGAACTGGAGTCGGAGAACCTCACTACAGAAATTGTTGTGCAATTTATCTGCACAACAATCTTTATGTTCTTTATTTCCTTCAGAAAATAAAGAACATAAACCATGGTGCCTTGATTCCCGCTCCCTCCATCTCTTGTTGTGTCCTTGGGCCTGGTGGTGCCAGTGTGTGGCAGCTTGGCCTCTGTCAGATTGCCCAGGGCAGCTGTGGCTACCATCTAGTAGCTTACCACCATCAGTGTGTGAATTACCAAATATAGTGTGAAGCGCTTTGGGGTCCTCTGGACGTCATAGGTACAGGTTATTTACCATTTTGCCATAATGGACCATCCCAAGTATGTTCTTTATGAAACTGTAATATAACAGTGGGTCTTCAGTAAGCAGCATCTGCAGTTATACAGACTGCTACAGGAGATCCTTCCTGCTCACAGACTTCCCCATCCATAATTACATAAAAAAATTGGTATCTACAATATTAAATTTCCTGTTTGGTATAAAATATTTTTAAAATAATGTGTAAACTCACTGTAAACACAACCTGTGTGTATTCCAGTAGGCTAAGTTGCCTCTACCTTACTGTGAGAGTTCAGTGAAGCTACTTTTGGATTATAGCAGAGTCACTTACATTGTTACAAAAAGTCTAAAATGAAAACCTGCCTTTGTGATTTAACTTTTTCAGTGGAGAAGTTCCTGGAGCATGAGGGCCCTGTGTTGCTGCAGATGAGAGTGAAGCAGCTGATAAAGGAGAAGCAGCTGGAGAAGGCTGCACTTCTAGCAAAGATGTGCACTGACTGTTCCGCCTTCCAAGCGAAGGGGGATTTCAAACAGATGTATCTTGTCTGCCTCTGTGGCATTTTGGAAAAAGATCAACTCATGGAGGAGGTAAGCAGATTCTACTTCAGGAATGAAAATAATTTTCATTCATGAAAAAATGTCAATAAAACTGATTTTTGTGCTTCTGCATAGATTTTGGACAGATTAAACCAAATATCAGCTTAAATCAGATCAATTGCAAATTCATATGGACAGATGGAATTAGTCGATCTCTTGTCTAAGAGAATCTTCTGGCTTCGTAGTCATGACTTCATGGTGCATGAAAATTATTCCTTATTTACAAGTTTCCCTTCAGTAGTACAGCTAAATTGATTAGATTTAAAGATGACACAGGTTTAGTTGGCCTTGATCAGAAAACTGGTCCCTCTTGTTCAGGGTCTGTGAGAGCTACTATCCTGCAACTTCTAGAAGCATCCCTGCTCCAACATATCTGAATCAAATTAAGTGCCTAGCAGTCCTCTGCAGAGCTGAATTACTCTTGGAGAGGGAATTTAGCCTTTTGATTCTGGTTTGTTGGAGCACTTGTGTATCTAAATGTTGCAGCCTGGTATCTCTGGAGGACTGAACTTGGTGAGCCCTGCTCTGTTTTTCTACAAAGCATAAAGCCTCTAAATAGTGGTTTAAGAAGTGCAAGCTAGAAATGTACCCAAACAGTAAAAAAATAGGAACTAATAGTTGTCTACATTAAACGGTACACTTATTGTAAATATGCAGACCTCTAAATATCTGCACATTTTTCTGTTGACATGAGCTTTGCTGAAAATGCAGATTATGTTTTAGAAAACCATCTTGAGCTATTCTCCTTGCCAGAGATGAGTTCTTGAAAAGCAAAAACAGTGTAGTTTTTAGAATATAGGACATGCCCAGATTCATGCCTTATGCTGTACTATTTTCTTTTTTAATTAAGGAATGTATCAGATTGTTACTGAGCTGTTGGCACTTTAGCTGGTGAATATCTACACTGTCCAAAAGAATATCTTAACAGAGAAAAATGAAAGTTATTCAAAAGTTTAAAGACATTATAAGACTTACTTCTTGGGTAGTTTCTTGTGGATAGCCAATCAGCTGCTCCGTGCACCTTCATTGAAGCACTGCGCATCTGAAATTTCTTGGGGTTAGCAGTGACAAAATAAATAATATTTTTAATATGCTTCTAATTAAATATTGTCACATAAAGTTGGACTGTAAATATAATTTGTGTGTGTGTGTGTGTTTGTTCAGCTTTCAAAAGAGGACTGCCACGACGCTATAGAAATGATTTGCAACCTGGAATCAGATGGAGATGATAGCGCAGCGTTCAGTTTATGTTCAGCCTTTCTAACCCGTCAGCTTCTCCAAGGAGACACATACTGTGCTTGGTAAGAACACTAAATGCCCCATCATGTTAACTGGTAAAAATGCTGGACAGGAGTTACCTTTGAATTATCTTAGTTTTATGTATTGTTTTCCTTTTTTAAATCCAGGGAGCTCACTCTGTTTTGGAGTAAGCTGCTAAAGCGGTTAGAGCCATCAGATCACGCCTTCCTGGATAGATGCCGGCAAATGTCAGTCTTATCCAAATCCGTGTATCACATCCTGTTCTTCATCAAGGTCATCCAGTCGGAGGTTTGTTGGTTGTCCCTAATGAGCTCACTGAAATATTTGAGATCTTGCTGTGTTTGTGTGTTGACATTCATTTATAAGCAGCCAGCTAAGGTTATGTTTTCCTTTGTAGCTTATTTTGAGTTGAGTAAGTTTAATGTTTTTGACCAATGACTGGGCTTCTTCCTTCTTTTGTAGATAACTCACGTTGGTCTACCAGTGTGTATCGAGTTGTGCATAATGGCGCTACGGATCACATCGGAGGATGACAAAGGAAAGGCCACAGTCTGTAAAACAATTTCCTGTTTGCTTCCAGCTGATCTGGAAGTTAAGAGAGCATGCCAACTAACAGAGTTCCTTCTGGAGCCCACTGTGGATTCATACTATGTTGTGGAGACACTTTACAATGAACCAGATCAAAAACTAGAGGAGGAAAATATGCCTATTCCCAACTCTCTGCGTTGTGATCTCCTACTGGTTTTAAAGACCCAGTGGCCTTTTGACCCAGAGTTCTGGGATTGGAAAACACTGAAGCGTCATTGTCTGTCTCTAATGGGTAATGAGGCTTCTATCGTCTCATCCATTGACTCTCTAAATGATTCTGAGAACACTGAGGAAGAAGAAGACTATATGAGTCTAAAGGACTTTAATTATATCCCAGACAGTATAGTCAGTGGCACATATGATCTTCAAGATGCAGCACACAAGAAACAGAAAAATCGAGAAATGAAGAAGCTGAGGGAAAAGGGCTTTGTATCTACCCGCTTTAGAAACTGGCAGGCCTACATGCAGTACTGTGTGCTCTGTGACAAAGAGTTTCTTGGTCACCGAATTGTTCGACATGCTCAGATTCATTTCAGCCATGGAATCTACACTTGTCCAATTTGTGCTGAGACGTTCATATCAAAAGACACATTCCTTCCCCATGTGACATCACATGTTAAACTTTCTTGCAAGGAAAGATTGACTGCAATGGAAACCAGCAGAGCACTGGTTAATTCCAAAGTGGCTGCCCCTTCCATTGCAATATTGAAAGCAAAAACACACAATGAACTTCAGAAGCTTAACAGTTCACTGAAACAAAACATTGCTAGAGTTCAGAGAACTCAGTCTCAAGTGAATAGATGTGATGTAGAAGTTAATGACGACAACATGTGCCCAGTGGGAACATGCAAGAGGAGGTTCAAGTTTATCAAAAACCTCATTGCTCATGTTAAAGACCACGGGGATAATGAAGAAGCAAAAACATTTCTTGAACTGCAGAACAACAAGGTGGTTTGCCAGTACTGTCGTCGCCACTTTGTTAGTGTCACCCATCTTAATGATCATTTACAAGTCCACTGTGGCGCAAAGCCTTATATTTGCATACAGTTAAACTGCAAGGCAAGTTTTGTGTCAAAAGCCAAACTCCTCTTACATAAGAAAACCCATTCAGATTTCATGGCTAAATGCATGTTTCCAAATTGTGGAAAAATCTTTAATGCCCCTTTTAAGCTCTTTGACCATGAGTCACATCATTACAAAACCTTTACTTGTAAAGCTGTTGGCTGTGGAAAGGTATTTCATTCTCAACAACAGCTAGATTTGCATGTAGAGAACCATGCTACCCAGGATAAAGACAGTTCACCTCGTTCACCGTCCTTTGCCAAGTCACAGCCTGGTTCTTCAACTAATGAGCTTTCTAGTCAATTTCCTGTTAAACAAGAACATTCCCAAGAAAACATCAACTCTGATGCTTCTTGTTATCCAAATTCGGGAGAATTTATGACCATACAAGGTTTGTTGAAGACTTCACCAGAACCTGTAGATACCATGGATGGATGCCAAGTCAAACCAGACCCTCCAAAATCACTGTTTCCAACCAGCAACATCTACAATTCCAATAATTCTCTCATTCAGTCTGTGCATTCCCATTTACTTGATTCCAGCAAAGAAAAAGATGAGGTTGGCGATCAGTCATTAGATCATAAGATTCCACCTCAAAATTATCCAGTACATCCATTTGAAGCCAGTGTAGGACAGCTTTTACAAAATCTGCCCCACACACTCCCCAGCAAAGTAAATACGGATGTAATGAATTACAAGTCTAACCATAACTTTATGTTACCTATGCTTCAAGGGCCAGTGTCTTGTAGGAGTAGTTTAGCAGTATCATTCCCCCACATTTCTTCGGATCCATCAGTGCCACAACCAATACCACCAAGAATAAACCCTCAACTCACTGAGAGCAATCAAGAGAACTTTGCTGCTCCCTCAAATGTCACAGCTCTCCCTCCAGAGCAGAGGCCAAGGTTCCACTGTGCATTTGGAACGTGTACAAAAACCTACAGCTCTTATAGAAGTGTTTCCAAGCACATGAAAGCAGTTCATCCAGAATTCTATGAGCAATGGAAAGTTGCCCGCACTGAAATCAAAATAAGCCACATTCCAGTGCTGAACACCTCATCAGGGCCTTTGAGTTCAGTCTCCTCACTACAGAAGAAGCAGGCTAGTCGTCGGGTTCAGGGAAATGGTATTATTCAGCCACATTCTTGTCTTAGCACAAGTACAACCTCTCAATATAGTGTCCCACAAAATCTCCCTTCATTTCCCCACAATCCAAACAGTTCGCTGCTAATGGCAAGTGTTTTAAATCCCATTGTCCTTTCTCAGTTAGGTGCTGATCAAAGTCCAATAACAACACAGTCTCAACTTTCAATGGGTCAAAATCCTGTTGCTGCTGAAAGTGAATTTGTTCCTAACCGTAATTCTTCCCAAGTATTCCCATCTAATCAGCATATGATACATGAGATTGATTCATCTAGTGCTCTTTTCCCACTTGGTATTTCTTCATCCTCTGTAATGGAATCAAAAGTTTGCCATTCAGAGTCCTTGGACTCACCACTTGATAAAAGTAGAGCCCAGTCTACTACTACTACTATGAGCACTCAAAGATCAATTGAGTTGTCACAAGAAATGGCAGCCTCCCAAACGTGTACTTCAAAGATGCAAAGCTGTGTAGTCTCACTTTCCAAGACTCCAGAGAAAACGAAGCCAAATCATGAGCTGTCCGATTTGTCAATTTTGGAGGAAGAGCAAAGCAGAACCATCCAGCCTAACTATTGCCCTGCTATCTCTGAAATTAATCTTGAGACTGAGAAGCAAGACAGGAAACACTCCAGGACCAAATGGCCTGCAATAATCAAAGATGGAAAATTTGTTTGTCGAAGGTGTTTTAGACAGTTTGATAATCCTCGATCTCTTGGTGGTCATTTGTCCAAGCGTGCAGTTTGCAAACCATATCAAGAATCGGCAATAAACACAGATTTACCGCAATCATTTCTTGATCTTCTAAATTCAGAACAAACGGTTGCCACATCCCAGACACAATCCTTTTACAATGGTGTTGCTCCATATCAGAAACCTGAAAAGAAGGTAATTGGTTTTTCTTCAGCTTCAAAACATTATCCCACTTCCCATTATCCTCAAAATAACATGCCATCATATGAAAACAGTCCCTCAAAAAATGTCATGCTTAAGCATCTTATGCCGGAATCCACTATGTCTGATCAGTTTGTTCCTCCATCGGACACCCAAACATTGTTCCAAAACAGCTATGTTTCTCATGCTGCAAGTGAGCATCTACTTGGTACCTCAGTTATACAACATACAGAAACTGTCCAGCTGAAGCAGAGAGTCAATTCATACTTTGCAACCCAGCCTCCTGAGTCACATGTGGAGAGGTTTCCTGTGAGTGAATTCTCTGATTCACTTCTTTCAGAAATCCTCACTGAGAACTCTGCTAGTGCTCTCCTGGGCAATACTCACAAAATCAAAAAAACTCCTGAATTAATTTTTCATGAAAGTTATCCCTCTAAGAAAACCATCTCAGCTCCAGATTCCTGTTCAAATGCCATGAAGCAAATGTTACCCGAGTTTCACTTTAGCCAAGCAGTAACAAGTGGTATGCAGGCCATGAGTCCATTGAAGACTACTGATAAAGATATCAAAAAGCGACTGCGTGAGCAGATTTTGGCTGGTGACTTTCAACGCAGAAACATTTGTCCTTCTGGAGATGTGAATCTAAAAACTTCGGGCTCAATCTGTAGTCCTTCCAATAATTCTGGATTTCAAAACTTGTCCTACGACGCAACAAGTCATTCAAAACCTCAAGGTCAAGTCCTTACAGGAAGTTCTCCAGTTACTTCAGAATATTCTGGTAAAATTGAAGACCTGCTGAACACCCAGAGCTTTACTGGTTTCAGAGAGACTCCCAGAATCCTCATAGATCTACCAAGCCCCCCAGTTACCGCAGCAACTGAACTTGATCCTGGACCTTCAGAGTTATCAGCCAGCCAGCAGCAATGGATGACTGACATTCAGTGTGCATTTGAAAGGCTTGACTTGATGAGAGAACTTCCTGATCAGTTGATAACTCCATTAAAACAAACTGGGTTTGAAAAAAGTAGACCTGTATCCTCTAAGGTGAAATCCCAAAATTTCACAGGAGTCACTTCAGTTCCATCAAAATCTGTTGTTGTTAAACCATTTACTTGTGAAGACATTGATTGCTCATTTAGTTCCGTTTCTAGTGATTCCCTGTGGAGGCATCTCTCCAAAGCTCACAACTACACAATTGGGATGGTTAATGAGGTCAAAAAAAGATATGGACAGTACGCTCCTTTCAAGTGCGAGAAATGTCCAAAAGCATTTACTCGAAACTCAAATCTTCGCATTCATTACCGGTCAGTTCACAAATTATCAAATAAAGAAATTGCTTTCCTGGATGAAAAGCGAAGGCTGGCGAAAGCTGAAGTATCTAATGCAAGTCAAAAAAAGCCTGTGGCCATAAGCCAGGTTCCATTGGCTCCAGTTACCACAGTTAACCATACAATTTTAGATAACAGTGCCTGTATAGATCCTCTCCAGGCTTCATTGAATCAGACATATGTTCCTTCGGCTAACCCAGCTGTAGCTAATCATGAATATCAAGGTCATAATCACTGCTCAGTTATCCATTCCTTAAAAGCTGTTCCCATGCAAAATCTAGAACAAACTCCACCTGCAAGGCCTCGGACCTTCCCAGCCTCACAGACAGCACAAGCAGGGATGTCTACTGAACAATGGTTCAAACAAGAAGGAAATCTGTCTGAATTGCATGCAGAAAGTCAGAATTTTCCTCTATTCCAAAATCTGTCTACCCTACCTCAAGCTCCACCAACTTATGAAAATGGCCCTTTCAAGATGCAAACAGTGGTTAAACAAAACAAAAACATTGTCAGGAAGTCTAAAGGGAAGAAGCCAAAATCAGAAGATGCTGTGAGTCCTTATAGACCATATCGCTGCGTCCATCAAGGTTGTGAGGCAGCCTTCACGATCCAGCAAAATCTGATCCTCCACTACAGGGCTGTGCACCAGTCTGCTTTGTCAGCACTGGTGGAGAGTGAGGAGCATCACCTGGGTGAGGAGAATGACCAAAGTGAGGAAGCAGATGAACTACTGGCCCATGTTAAGGAAGAGCCAGATCCCGAGTTGCTGCAGATTACAGAATTCAGATGTCAAGTCAAAGACTGCTGCTGTGTTTTTCAAGAAATCCCCAATCTTTTCCAGCACTATCTGCAGTTGCATGAATTCACAGATGATGAGGTGGAAGCACTATTGTTTGGTATAAGACTTGGCTGGTTTGCTTGTGGTCACCAAGGCTGCACAGAAACCTTCACTGCTTTCAGAAAGTATAAAAGTCACGTTAAAGAGCACCATAAAGACCTAAACCTTGCCAAACCTGAACAATTACAAGTTTTCAAGTGTGAAATCGAAGGCTGTGATCGTTCTTATGCTACAAAGTCAAACATGCTCAGACATATGATGAAAAAACATCAGGACTTGTACCAGCTTAAACTACAAAATAAACAAGTAGAAGAGGATGAAGAGAAGCAAAACTCAACATCTTCACATTACCAAATTACCAAAATAAGTAATGGCAAAGAAAATATAGAGAGCAACAAAAAGATTCCCCTGAGAGCTCATGACAGGAAGAAGGTAGACAAGTCAAAAAGCAAACACTGGCTTAAATATGGAAAACCTTCCTTGAAGTCTAAAGTGGATGCATCTGCCTTGTGCACCAAGAAATTTCACTTGCAGTATCCTTGTATGATCAAAGGTTGCACATCAGTCATGAAGTCTGAAAAGAGCATACTCAAACATTACATTGTACATGGACTGTCGGAAAAGTACTTGGAACAGCACAGGAGTCACTTCATATTCTGCAAGAAGTTCTCCAGGCATAAATGTCGTTCCATCAGGAGTGATGACTCCAAATCTGAGAACACCTCAGAGCAGTCGGACGTTGAGAAAACAGAAGCTGTCACAGATGAAGGGAAATATGAATATTCGAAGCCGGTCCTACGCAGAAGAAGCCCAACAGAGATGCCCATGACTTTGTTAAAAACTAAGTTATCAAAAAAGAAAAGTTCTGATGGACTTGTACTAAAACGTAAACGAGGACGACCAAGAAAATTTGGCGTAAATTTTGTTGGATCTAAAAAAGTCATTCGGCCAACTAAGACAACACCTGTTCAGGTCAAGGAAGAGAAGCAGACCTGCTCAGTAGTTCCAGAGGAGACAGAGCAGAGTGTGCCCCTGGCTTCCTTTAAACCTATGGGATTTGAAATGTCTTTCTTGCAATTCTTGGAAGAGACCAGAGAATCAGAGCAACACTTGATGAGGCCAGTTAAAGCAGAAAATGGTGAGAGCCAAACTAGTTCAAATGGCAAAAAGACCTGTGTCTGGTTCAGCAACCGTCAGAACTTAAAGTCACTTTGCAAAGTGAAAATAAAACTAGATCCAGCCTTTGAGGGTGTCATAGAGCCCATGTTGAAACAGCTGCAGGACATGGACCCAGCTGTAGTGTTAGAGAGATGTGACTAACTTTTTTTTGGAGGCTTTTTTTTTTATCCAATAGCTAAATCTCAGGATCTGAATTAGTCTGATTTGATGGACTAAACCAGTCTGTTTCACAGTACTATCTGTACAGGTTTTTTTCATATTGTAAAGTGTAAAGCATGTTCAAATGACATCAACTTATGGCGTCTAAATTATCCCTGTGGGAATTTGAGACAAATGAGCTTAATTCTGTGTGTAGTTTGTGAAGATATTGATCATTGCTTGTCGTGTGTGTGTATATATAGTTTTAAAAATCCCACTGCCACCAGCAGCCCTATTAAATTTTTGTATTATTTCAGTTGATTTTTTTGTCTTTTATAAGATCACAGAGCCCTCTTAAGTGCTGTTGCATGTGGACCTATAAAATGATTTTGTTAAATTTTTCTGAATTAAAGTCATTTGTTAAAATTCTCAGTGGTTTACTTTGACTGTTTAGTCATTGCTTGAGTACCTATTATCAAGAAGTTTTTAAATAAGGTAAAAAGTTGAAAAAACACACGCTGAGACTGTAGTATGGGGGTCCAAATATTCTTTTCTTAAAATTCTCTGGAACGGATAAAAAGACGACTCATTGCCTGTGGGTACTTTAGTAAAGCAGAAAGGAAAGAACTCGTTTCAGTGCATGTTATTTAGCAAGATTTGCCTTAACATCAATGGCGGTAAACATAAATCCCACTCTGCCCACAAAGTAAAACCTCACCTCTCACTAGCTTTAGCTTACTCTCTTAATCCTCCTGCGGTCTTAAGATGCGCTTTTACAAGTTTTTTTTTGTGTGTGCGATTTTGGGAACTGATGGTCTGATGGACACCACCCACCGTTTCCCTGCTCTCCAGCTGTGACATCTGCCAGGCTCCTCCTGAGCATTGTGCTAAAAGGGTTAAAATAAGACTTTGTTGCTAAAGGAACAAAAACTGAAGAGACAATTTACTGATCTACAACTGATTTTTCTAATCTAATTTCTAGGAATGGGACAAGTCAGTCAAAGTAATGTATGACCATATTGGTCATGCACTAAATTTTTTGATGTTACCAGAACATCAGCTATTCTCTTCAATTTGATACATGAATACTCATTACTTTTAATGATGTATGTGGCGAAGATTTACAGTATATTAGAGAAGTTCTCACCAGAGAAGGACTTGACAGTCGACTGAGGGATTTTTTTTTTTTTTTTTGGAGGAAAACATGATATAATTTTAAGATGCTGGATCAATTCTGCTCTGAATGGATCAGCTCTTAATTCTAAAAAAAATAATGGAATGTGTTGATCTTCCTCACCCAGTGTGCAGACCAGGTAGCATGCTTGGTCAATCCTGAGTGAAGTTGTCCTTAAGCCATCTTCAAATAAAACAAAATTGGTGTCAGACGTTTGTACTGGTCTGTGCAGCAACTATTTTTGTGCCCCTATCATTTTTTAAATTTTAGTAAAGGTTTCCAGAGGTTATGAAATGTCAACCAGCCTCCCACCTAATTCAAGTTCTCAAACACAATTGGTATCAATCAACTGTGCTACGTTTGTGCTGATAATTTTCCATTTGTACAGCTTTTGTTTAGAAAATATTACTGAAACAGGTCCTGGAGTGGCCTAGCTGGTCTCCAAACCTCAACCCCATAAAATTGTGGAGGGAGTTGAAAGTCTGTGTTGCCCAGTGACTGCCCCAAAGCATCAATACTCTAGAAGAGATCTGCATGGAGGAATAGGCCAAAATTCCAGCTACAGTGTGTGCAAACCTCTGAAGACTTTCTGGAAACATTTGACCTCTGTTATTGCCAACACAGGTTATGTTACAAAGTATTGAGTTGAAATTTTGTTACTGACCAAATACTTATCTTCCACCATAATTTACAAATTCTTTACAATGGATTTTGTTTTTTACTCATAGTTTAAGTATACCTATGATGAAAATTACACTTTCATCTTTCTAAGTAGGCTGATTAAATTCTTCTTTGCCCCACTCTATGTATGTAAATATGTTGCATGTATGTACCACATTTCCCCCCCTTTTTCTCTACATCCCTCACATTTGCCTTTTCTGTTTGTGCTGCACAGCACCAGTGCTGTTAAATGTGGCTCATATTTCGGCCCCTTTTCCTCTCCACCGTTGATTCATTTTATGGACTGTAACAGAAATATAGCCCGTCCAAATTCTGAGAATATATTCTGTTACCGGAACCTACTGGTATGATTGTTTAAACTCCTTTGGTCTGTGGTCCCTGAATCTTTCACAACAAATACCAGTCTGGTATTGTGAATATTTAAAAAATCTGTCACGACTGTGAGAGATTCGGTTGAGATCGAGTCGGGCCTGTTTCCATCTCACACAGAATCTAGTCTCCCTCCATTCTCAGACAAGTAGATTTTAGTGCCAACCCGCCCGACCCACTGACCGCGCAACTCGACGTTTTCCGTCCGGGAGTTGGGGTAAAATCGGGCTTTAAACGGAATGTTGTTTAAATCCAGCAGATGGCAGTCTGCACTTGGTTAGCATGAGGAAAACCAGAAGAAGAACAAGTGACAATGTTGTGAGGCAAACAAATCTGTCATTTGGGATAGTATTATGATCATTATAGATCCTTTGTCAGGTTTCTCCCGTTGAGTTCTGTGTGCTTTGGAGGGAACATGTTGGAAAAAGAAGCCGATAAGGGGAAGGAGAATGCCGGGGAGAAAGGCTTCCGGACGCCTGGGTTGAGAGGAGCACAGACCACCACACTGTTCCGTGCTGTCAATCCTGAACTCTTCATAAAACCGGTGAGACCCTAACACACACACACACAGAGAGAGAGAGAGAGAGAGAGATAGAGAGAGAGAGAGAGAGAGAGAGAAATAAAGTGTTATAGTTTTACAACATGGTAGCGCGATTTCAGAAAGTTTTAGATTAACTGTGTGGAGCCTCTGCTGCTGGCTCGCTAATTTTCTCGGCAGTTTTGCACACTTCTGTAGTTGACGCCCACTGATTGATTGATTGATTGATTGATTGATTGATTGATTGATTGATTGATCCCCCCACCTTTCTCAATGTGGAGCATTTATGCAGCATGAAACAGGAACTCTACTCCAGTCTGACTCTGAGACTTCCTAATCTGCTGGCCTGACCATGATCGCTGGCTCTCAGCGTTCATCTCCTCTAACGGCAGGTTTCAGAGCCATGACTCTATTGAAAACGTTAAAACTGACCCAATAAAAGCTCTGTGGATGGCTGATCTTAGTAGGATTGTGTTATGTTATTACCATGTGATAACACCCCTGTCAGGCTTTTAACATGGAGCTGTGTTGTTTTGCAGAATAAACCAGTGATGGTATTTGGGCTGGTGGCCATCACCTTGAGCGTGGGTTACCTGGGCTATCTGCACGCCATGAAAGAAAATGACCAGCAGCTTTATGAAGCGATAGACAGCGAAGGAGAGAGATACATGAAGAGGAAGACTTCCAAATGGGACTGATGGAGATCCATGCTGCACTGCATTAAACAGGCTGTTTATTGGTGTTTCAACAGAACAAACAACCAAGAAGATGTTCACACAAATTGTATCATGTCCACATATCTTCTGTGGCTCTTAAAAGCATAATATATGTGGAACCCACAAAGTATTTTTTGAAGTAATTCTAGAAGAAACATACAGGTAGAATTGCAGGTGTTTTTATTATATGAGCTGTTAGGTAAACATCTGTGACCTTCATATGTTCCATGTTAAAAAGAGAATATATATTTTGGTATCATTTCAAAAGTAATTATTTACAAACAAGCAATATAACTAACTTGGTATAACTTAATGAAAGTCCACTTGCTGGCTTGAAAATGAAATTAAAGTCAACAAGAAAATAGTTTTGGTTTTAACTCTGAAATTAAAGTTCATGGAATTGATTTAACAATCAGAAACAAATGTCTAAATTTAATTGGAAGGATTAACACCTCAATACTTGTAATAAAAATAGTAACTATGTGTCATGAAGAGGTGGTGAGGATGTTGCTGAGGACCCAGGTTGGAATGAATAAAGGGTGATGAATCCAGACATACTAAAATCCAGGCAGCACAGATTGAGTGGAAGGTTAATGCTCACAACTGGCAACCATCAAAAATACAATGACGGCAGACTCGAAAGCGACAAGGCAACTAGACAAGGACCCAACAAGGTACACGTGGGATTAAATACACAGGATAATCAGGGAAACGAGACACAGCTGGGAACAATCAAGGGGTAGACAGGACAACACGGAGACTCAATAGAAACAGAAACCTAAAGTAAACACAAAGAAAACTCAAATCCTCACATTATGATTTTGCAGTAAAATAATTGCACGTTTTTCTGTATGAAAAAATTACAGTATGTAAATTTTAAACATGTTATTTTTATTAATAAAAGTAGTCTCGGGTTTTTTTTTTAACATCAGTTAAGACCGTTGATATTATTATTATTGTTATTGTTATTATTACTTATTATTATTGTTGTTGTTTGTTTGTTGTTTGTTGTGTTGCAGACTTCTGCCCAGGTCCCTCTTGAAAATGAGATCTGGATCTCAACGGGATTTACCTGGTTAAATAAAGGAAATAAAAATATATTATTATTATTATTATTATATGTCTGGTGTATATCTGCATTTTTACTTAATTTGCAACTTACAGTATACAATGAAACAGTGAACGTGATAAAATAAACTGTAGGTCTATTTATTTATTGTTCCAGCGCAAGAAGGTAGACCAGAGAAATATACTGATGGGATGAAAAACCCTGTGGAATTACTCATCCACTGTTCGTACTGTAGCCAACAGGATTATCAAACTGTTGCATAATATTCTATACACCACTTATTGGTAATTGAAACAAACTGGGGCAAAGCAATGCCCTAATGTGTTTTTGATCATGGATCATAAGGTCCGAGTCCTGGTGTAAGACAAACTGAATCTGAGGAAAGATCAACGAGGAGGGGCGTGGAGGTGCAGCGGTCAGCCGCGTCCTGCGCTCTCCTGCTGCAGGCGTGGGGTTTCCACGGGAGCTCCGGGTCCCACCCACTGTGAAAACAATGCATCTTTAGTTGGTGTAGAAGTGGTGATTCTGAAATGACATCAAGTGACTGTAACTCTGTCCAAAGCTTTCCACCTCTCTCACCATTAGGATCAACGTGCTCCGCGGTTTTATTGACTCGGCGCTCACAGAGTAAATCCGTGCCATTTGACTCGTGCAGATTTGCAGGCTAACTGCATCCCTATCGTCTAAGAGATTAAAGACTTTGACGTTTATGTATGCATTCTTACTATGTTCTCGGTGCGAGTCATGCTCGGAGCGTCCGGCCTGTGCACTGACAGACTCTGGAGTAGGCTGCACATCTGAGCGTTCTGGAGCAGAAGGCTGTGGCTGTGGACGTCATGCATACGGATGTGGTTCTGTTCAGCGTGCTGCTCTGGATGGTCGAGGTGTCCGGACACAAGCGCACCGGAGGGCAAAGTCTGCATCCGTATAGACACATCAGGTCAGTGCAAAGTGAACGACATTTCAGAGATAATGTCTCTGATTTCCAGTTGTATGAAGGTTTAGGATTGCGTTGACAATAATATTCTGAAAAGTAGAGTGCTTCACTATAGAACCAAAATTACGTAATTTCCAGAAATAACTCAATTAAATAGAAATAAATCACAGAACAAATAAAGGTCGCATCTTCCTAATGTCAGAAAAAAAAAAAAACAGTTAACATGCAAACCAAAGCTTTGCTCTGTTTTAAACTCTAGACAGCATCTATAAGATGTCGCAGTCCCAGTGTGGCACTGCATTACTTTTTATTTACATTTGATCATTTTTACAAATAGAAGAAAGAAACACAATGCAGCACAGATTTTACATTTACATTCATCTAATGGTGATGTCTCCTTTACTGTGTCTGTCATCTATAGTTAATGTCCACTCAAGTCTACAATTTCTGTTTACACCAGGTTGAAAAACAGGATGTATTTCTGGACTAGTACTTAACTAAACAATCCGGGATAACTTACAATCCACTAAAACTCTGTCCACTGTCATATAACAAGTGTATCATTTTCTGCTGGTAACAGAGTTCTGCTCCATTCTGATGGTTGCTGTCTATATTCCCCCAAAAGCTAATACTAATAGCTCTGGAGGAGCTTTACTGTCCGATAAGCAGACAGATGAACTCTCACCCTGAGGCAGTTGTGATCGTGGGAGGAGATTTTACTCAAGCAGTACTTAAGACTATGCTACCCAAATTCATAAATTTTTGAACAGACAAAAATATCCTGGATCAGGTCTACTGTAACATCAAAGGTGTATACGAGGCTGCTGCAGGTCCACATCTGGGACTGTCTGACCACATCACAGCTGAACTCATCCCCACCTACTGACAGCTGATCTGTAGTTCAAAACCCGCCATTAGAACTATTCAGTTCTGGACTGAGGAGGCCTCCTCATCACTTCAGGACTGTTGTTGTTTAAAACTCAATAATAGGTTTTTAAAGAGAGCTCAGATCTCTAGATCTGAGGTTCTGTCTTATGTGCAGTCTTGCACAGATGCTGTCCTACCCACCAAAACTATCAAGGGTTTACCTAATCAGAAGCTGTAGATGGATGGAACTGTGCGGTCCCTGCTCAGAGCCCATGATGCTGCCTACCGGTCATCTGACAAGTTAGCCTACAGTAAAGGCCAAAGAGATCTGAAATAAATCCCAGTCACTTTGAAGTGCTTTGAGAGGCTCATCCTAAAACACCTTCCTGCTGGTCTGGACAGGCAAAAGTTTGCCTACAGGAGGAATCGGTCCACAGGGGATTACACAGCCCTGACACATCTGCAGCATCCTAACACTTATGCTAGGATGCTATTCATCGACTTCAGTTCAGGATTTAATACCATCATCCTGGTGAAGCTGATAGTGAAGCTCCATGATGCAGGACCTTCAACGTAATGTGCCTTTGGGTCAAGAACTTTCTCACCAACCGGCATCAGGCAGTGAGAATAGGGGGCACAACATTTGCAAGAAGTGTCTCCTACTGTGCTGAGAGAGTGATGATGAAAACTGAGTGGATCCCAGTTTTTTTTAAGCAACTCAAGCTAATTGTTTGTCTTCTTGTAAGGTGCAAAAATATTTTCTGTGATTGATGTTTGACACTACAAACTGCCCGCACATAAAGATAGCACAGACCTGACAAGTTTTACTACAGTAGGTATGATCATTTCACATTCTGCAGTGACTGGTCTCTGTTCTTTCAGCTCGTCAGAACCTGATGATGGAAATCCTTAAAGAAAACTACGTGGATATCATTGCTGTCAAGCAGCTGCTTGGTAGTGCAGTGCTTCATGGGAAGACATCACTCTGGTTTTTAGGTTAGGTTTCTTCATCCTAGGAATTAAGGACAAGACACATTCTAATGGACATTCAGATACACAAACAAGCTTTAGAGAAGTTTAAAAAAAAACCTCCTTGTGATTAGTCTCCTCTGGCACGGTTTGACCCTCCTTTGTGACCTCTACTGATGCAAGTGACTGTGGGCTGGGCGCTGTATGATAACCCAGGTGGCACAGAAGGAGGCACACTGTGTGCAACAGGACAAAAGTACTCTACTGATGGAAAAAAGCTATTCCTTCTGTGTCAGATGCAGAGTACTGGAGAACATATTTATGGGGCTGAGGTTTCACTCTACGCACAAACCACCAAATGAATCAATAGGACTGGTATGCGTACCATCCGCTGCGCTGACTGCCTGCTGTGTTTCGATCGTGATGTTATTTGACAGTCAGATTCTCAGAACTACCCAGCTGATTTCCTGTCTCATCTCCCCCACCTGTTTCTTCCTGTCTCACATCAGATGCTGATCCTGAAATAGTAGACTGTCTTTACTTCCAGTTGCTGATTTTGGGCTCACATCTGAAAGTGGATATTCTGCCTTCATCAAATCAGCTGAAGTCACTCTTGAACTGTAGTATGACATCTGGAATGAACTCTCAATTCTCAGTAATTATGCTACCAAAAGCTCAAGGCTGATTGTGCCTATCCCAGAAAGACCCAAAGTGATCAGGTCTTTCTGACTTGCACTTGTAAATAACCAAGAGATTGTGTGCACAAAATTAAGCTTAAGAGATCCCTACTTTAGAACAAAAATAGACTCAGGTTCAATCTACTGTAACTTCATGTATCCTGTGATGTAGCTGCAGCTCAGAGATGTGGGGCAAAGAAAAGGTGCATGGAGGAAAAACTGCAAGAATACATAAACTCTTTAAAACTTTCCCAACCTTTCTTTCTTTCTTTTCTCATTTCTTCTTTGTCTCTGTATCCATTACATATAGTTTCACATATATTTCAAGTGGAGCATCATGATGAAAGCTTGTGAAAGTAAATTTATTGAGTGTCATTTTGGCACTCAGACAATAATTCTGAGTGCCCTGCTGCCAGACAGGACCCTTACAGACAACAACAAAAAACACACAGAACCATGCAACAATAATCTTTAAACTCAAAACAAAATGCAGCAGAGGCTCGACTCTGAGTTCATCCTGCTGACCAAGTTTCTGACCCCATCTGTAAGGAGAGCCCAGACACCCTGCAGAGAAAACTCAAAGCAAAATACAGTACAAGGTAAAATACGGAAACTCTAACCAAGAGTAAAACTCTTTCCTTATTCTCCAGCTGGGAAAATTACAGAATGACCCACACAATGAACTCTTTAGTAGAGTCACAATATCATGAAGCATTGCTAGCATCTTCCTGTCTCATAACGGGTCAGGTGACATTCAGGGACAGAGGTTGTTTTCCTGAGAATAGGAAAGAATAAATCCTGTATGACAAATATAATTCCTGAATAAGAAATAGACTCTGAAATGAGAACAACCATTAAGCTTTTACACATTGTAGTTTTTGAAACTGACTGTCAAGTATTGACATGATTGTTACATAGATTCCTGAACTATTTCTATGTATCTTTGGTGCAACTGTTGGAGGAACAAACAATCAGAAGAAGGGCTAAAAATAAAACCCTATTTTCAATCTACTTGGACAAATCAAAGATCTTTAAAATATTTTAATGGCCTGCCACAGTCAAAGGCTGTCTGTCTCCCTGCAGTGCAGTTGTCAGAGGATTTCAGATTTGAGAAGATTAGACGATTTTACTGGTTTTAACTGGAGATTTATTCAGTGAAGCTGCAGCCTGCTTCATGGGGTTAATGGATTACTACAAATTGTTGCAGTTCTATTTCATGTCATCCTGAACCTTAGGAACTTATGTGGTCACAACTATGGTGATGTTCTTTGTGATGTGCGCCTGCACCCTAAGGCTCTGCATGTGAGGTATGATGGAGTGAGTGAAGGGAGTTGTCCAGGGTATAAATGCCCTCCTGTCAGCTCCCCACCGACCTCTGTAGGAAACCCCATCTACAGATATCCACCCAGGGAGAGAGGCCCATGGTCCATCAACACTATGGCAACAAATTAAAAAGTATTAATGACTTTCTTCCATTAACACAACAATAAGACGTCTATTGGTTTAAGAATACATAATAAATTAAGTTTTCTTAACAGTTGTGTCTGATAAGCATATTAACAATAGTTACTCTGCAGGGTTACACTTGAAATATGCTTTTCATGTGGAGTGTAAATGGCAGTGGACAGTAGACCAACATGATCCTTAGTATCAATACTCAGACTTCTCTGTGACTAATGTGAAACAAGAAATCTGTGTATGGGAGAGCTTTGGGCCTGGGCCTGTCTGCATCTCAGATCTGTCTCATGTTGAAAAGGTTCAGAACATCACAAAGTGGAGAATCAGATGTCAAATAGACTTCAGAGCAGCTGAACATCTAATGCTGCTTCTATAGAGCAGATCAAATGTTTTGCATTAAAACAATTTAAAGGGTGGCTCATTTAAAACAACTGTCTCTTCCATTCTTGTGCTTTTTGGTGGCCAAACGTTCTAGATTTGTATTTACTTTCTAAAGAATAAAGTAGTTTTTCTAATGTAATGTGACTGTTAGAGATTTAAATAAATTAATAAACAACATAAATGTTACTGTAGTTTATAAATTCTGTTGAGTTTCTCAGAAATACATGAATGTTAGACCATTACTCTTCTAGCTCCCTTATTGCTATAATGTTATCTAATAGTGCATAATAAAATGTTGTCTTTTTTCTTATTTCAGATTGACACAAGAGATGTCTCCACTAGGACTCAGTCACAAGACTGGCAGGTATTTTTATGTATTTATCTATTTTTAGTTCAATTAGGAGTATAACTGAGGCTAGTTGAAAGTGGAGATTAAAGAAGCATAGTGGACTTTGAGGCATAAGGTCAACATTTTAATCACACCATTGTTTTTGGTATCTACAGAGACAGATGGCCCAGTTTCATGTTTCTCACTAAACCCTATATAATCCTTCCTCAGCCTTTAGAATTAGGAAATTCATCAGATTATTTGCCTGTGAAGAACAACCTCAATATGGAAAGCTATAATGGTAAATACAATGAACTAGTTGAACAACTTTATGTGTAAAGAACTAGAAAACACTCACCTTAAATTATTTTTGAAGAAGCAGCCATTTTGAAAGAATAAGTAAAAAGTTAATAAAAGTATCAAAATGTTAAACATCCAAGACTCAGTTGAATTGTTATTAGGTTTGCTCACCAAAGAACATACTTAGTTTTTGGTTCCTCTGTAGCCCAGTTTGACACATTTTTAGAAACTGCTGTGGGTTCAGGTCACTACTCTAATATCAGTCTAATTATATGAGAAAAGCTGAATTAGAAAAAGGAACTTCAATTGTTGAGGGTTTTTCTTGAAGTCAGAAGATTGAAGGTTGTATTTTTACCCACCCTCTCTGACACAACATCAACTCACAACCCCTACTTTAAAAAAATAAATAAATCAGCTATGGCCTTAAAATGATTAAAATCCCAGCAGATTCTGAAAGGGCCCAACAGGGGAAGTGTGTTGATAAAACAAAGGCCCTAAAGACATTTTTTCTCACTCTTTCTTTAAAAATTTAAGTTTCCCTTATTTTTTCTCAGCCCAATATTCAAGAGAAGTCCAGATATAACTAAAGCCAGGGCTACGAAGTCAGAGCAGCTGCTGAGGATAGATGACCACGACTTCACAATGCGACCAGGGTTTGGAGGTAAGGCGGCTCACCTTTTGGAAACTTCTGTACAGAAACTCGTAGGTTATGATGTGTTTTCAGGTGTGTTGCTTATAAATATCCAGCTGATTTTCTAGACTCGACTGTAAATACACTCTCCAGACTCGGTTCTTTATTAACATAGTAGTGAGAGCGCCCAGTCCTGGCTGGCGAAGATGACATAACAGTGTGGGATTACGATGGAACCATGCTGTTGCAAGCCAGTGATTAATTACTGAGCAGCCTGTCTGTAGCTTTCGATTTCAATAACTGCCATCTTAATCTGCTCTATGACTCAAAGCTGGAGTCATTGTGAATTGAAGTCTCTCACTTGGATTCCTCTATAGATTCATAATCTCAGATGGAGTTTTTGAAATACTTCATTCAGTTAAAGGCTATAGCCTAAATGACTCCACAGATACTAAAACTACCAGCTAATGAGACTAAGTACATATTTTATAAGAAGACTCCTTATTTGAAGCAGTCAGTTAATCCAGGCCTCAGAGACTCTCTTGGGACATTCTCCATATTTTTCGCAGCATATTGAACACTACTGAGGCAGTAGGACAAAGCAAAGTTTGTCCTAATAAGGACAAATTTTGCTTTGGGAATGAACTGCACAACTTCAGAGCTGGATGTTCCTGAAGCACTGCAGGATGTGAGGAGAAGCTGTTGTGAACAACGGCCTCCTTACGGATGTCACTGGCTCTATAACTGACCGTGTCATATGGGTTGTTACTGGCCACTTGGACCAACCAGAAGCAAAAGATGACATGAAGCATCTAGAAGATAGAGATAGGAATAAACCCTACATTTTAAAAAAATTGAAGGTGGTTTAATTTGAAAATGAAAATCCACCTGCTGCCTTGAACATGAAATTTAAGTCAACAAGAAAACTGTATTGTTTTAACTCAGAAATTAAAGTTCATGAAGTTGATTTTACAACAAGAGACAAGTTGTCTAAACATTGTGTTTTAAGTTCATTAATCTTGAATTGTGAGTTTTAATTTAAGGCTGTGTTTTATACCTAATAATTATTTCACAATATGCAAGGAAAAACTTTCTTCACCTAGTTAAAGGGCACACATTTCTCTAATATCAAGTTAAAATAACTACTTATTTTACTTTGGGATAATTCAAATTCTTGTTTCAAACTACAAGAACAAAACTTCTGAAATGATAATAAATTCTGTTAAACAGCACAGAGCTAACCTAAAAACTCTAGTTTATTACCTTTTAGAGGTTTGACTAAAGTTAACACAACTTACTACTCTAAGTTTGTCTTTCACAAACTCACATTTAGGTTCAAAATCTAAACCTCACTAAATTTATTTGACTTATAGATTAGAAGATAGTAGACACAAATAAATGTGACTCAGATGTTTTACAGTGTATAGTTACTTGGGTCAGCAAAACTGACCTCTTCTTAGCCATCAAGAAACCAGAGAAGAAGCAGACAGAAAAAATCAGGAGTACATTCTGTTTTCCAGGGAAATAAAACATGTGGCTCAGGACAGAAGAGCCACAACTGTCCTCTACCATCTGCCACACTTTTGGTGATGAATTTAAGTCAGTCTACACAGGACAGGATGATATGCCAGGTCACATGTTTAATGGACATATTTAGTGTTTCTCTCTCTAACTTAAAATTGCCACCACATCCCTGCCTTAGAAATCACTGTGGCCTTCATGAATGTCTGCAAACTTTTAGTGTAATATTTAATCCAGTTCAATTTATTTATGTAGTGCTATTTCACAACAAATATTGTCTTAAGGCACTTTCCAAAAAGTCATTTCAATTCACTCATGCACACATCCCAACTGATCTTTGTGATATACCAGGACAGTGAGCTCAGTTAGTTTTTTAAATTATAAAATGTTTTCTGTCTAAGACATACAGTATGTGTCAGACTAAAGGCCCTGGGGCCAAATCTGACTCCCCCATGTTTTCATGTGGTCCTACAACAGGGGTGTCAAACTCAATTTCACCGAGGGCCACTTCAGCATATTGGCCACCCTCAAGGGGCCACATTGACGGTACAAATCAGGAGTGCCCAGCTGCAGTCCTTCAGACTGCAACTTTTAGATGCATCCCTGCTAAAACACACCCCGGACAAAAGGTTGACTTCCCTCATTAGCAGCAACTCAGTTCTGTAGAGCCTTATAATGAGTCAATGATCCAAGTGTGTTGGAGAAGGAACGCATCTAAAGTTGCAGATAGTAGCTCTGGAAAACTAGACTTGGGCACCCCTAGCATAAAATGTATGAAAATACAATGTTAAAAATAAATTAAACACCTCATATTGTTAAATAACGCTTTGGAGCTTCTGGTTAGGAAGCCCATTCGAAACCTTTGGTTGAAATGGAGTGTTAAATTCAAGTCTCCATTACAGACCAGAGAAAATTAAAGAGAATGCAACGTTGTGTTAATCCATTTGAGGAGCCGGCAGTTTATCTTGAGGAAATAAATGACGATGCAAAAGTTAATTAGACTGTAACATACGCAGTCCGCTGCTCAACCACTGCGGACGCGGGTACGCCGCTGCAAAGAATTAAAAACCGCTGGAAGTAACTCATCCAGAAGATTTCAGAAATGGACCCTTGGTGCACGATACCCAGGAGAGCGGCGCTCTGGAGGAGCTCTGCAGACGTAACATCTGTCCGTTTCGGAGAAGCGAAACCACGCAACAAAAAAAAAAAAATCCAGGCGTTACGAGCAGGGTAAAACACTCACAGAGTTCAGTTGATCTGTTTGGACCAGACAGATCCAACTGACTGATGAATTAGCGCAGATTTTTCTGCAGATGGGAACCAGGAGGAAGTGCCTTCAGACTCCAGGGTGATGCTAATTTAAGTGAAGTCGCTTAATTTAATTTATTAAAAGTTATTGGAGTGTTTTTTGTCACTAAGAGAAAAATGTAGATACATTTATCTGCTTAATTTGTGATAGGATCTGGATTCACGGTGAATATGATTGTAATTTCACGGGTAAAAATAGTACAGGACCGAGTTTTTTTTATGTTGTCGGTCAAGATAACAGATAACAAAAAAGTCTAGCGCCATCTGCCGCCCTGACACCAACTCGCACATCTTCATTCACAGTCTTACTTGTAAATCGATTTTTCTTTTCTTGGACGTTTTGATGTTAGCTTGTCAACGTCTCAGTTTTATTCGCTGGGAAAATCAATAAGCAGCTTGAGGTGACTCTGCTGCCCTCTAGTGGCGAGAAGCCGTAATGTTGGCTGGTAACAATCGGAATGCATTATGGGAGATGTAGTTTGTAGTCAATTCGTGCTCAAAACCTATTTTAAGTCAGTCATGGGCCTATAAAACGCTGGGGGGCCACATAAAATGACATGGCGGGCCTTGAGTTTGACACATATGTCCTACAAGGATACATAAATTGAACCTTCAAAATAACAGTTATGTTCTTAAACTTTATTCTATTAATCAAACCAAAACCGTTGCTATTTGTGTGCTGTCAAATTACATCAGTGTGTAAAGATATTCAATATGATTTCATTTGAAGAAATACTCATCAAATGGGGAGGCAGCTATTTATTAATATTTTAACAGTTTGTTTATGGGTTTTATTAATACATTTTGGCATGAACTGAACCGGCCGTCGAGGATGTTCATGATCTGGATATGTCTCAAAATAAAAATGAAAATTAGTTTGACACCCCTGGTCTAAGGAAGCTCAGCAAATTGCATCAAGTCACTGACTTGCAGTACTCACTGCTCCTGGATGGGTAGTAGACAGTCACTTGAGTTGTGACATTGACTTTACACCAGCAATCCATCCTACCTGGAATGAATAAAGAAATTCATTAAATGGCCATGGACCATGTTAATACAAGGCCACAAACTATTTGGATCCCTACATTTGAAGCTAATGAATATTGAAGGTACCATTTAAAAATCCACTGTCAGTGGGCTAACTGCAGGGTTAATGACTGGAATACTCACATGGTAAAAAGGCTTTAATGAGGGATCTGATCTCTCTTTCCTCCTCAAAGATCATTTTGACAAAAGAAATGCAAAAACTGTATGTGTTAGTAGCAGTTTCATCTGCCATCCTGCTGAGAACAACTCCTGACTACAACAGCATCATACTGAATCAAGAACAGTCAGAATGCGTATCTAACAGTGCTCCCTTTACACTTATGTAGACTGGAGAAACTTAGAGTGTAGAGTAATATACACGTGTTATTTAATTTTTTATGCTCTACAAATGCTCTACAAATATCAAACAGTTGATATATATATATATATATATATATATATATATATATATATACACACACACACACACAACAGTTGGTTTCATGTCTGTTGGGATTACAGCACTTATGCCTCCGATTCGGTGCTTAGGATCCAGGGATCTGCACACAGCAGCTTTTAAGGGGATTTGGCAATAGAAAGCAGAAGTCATTGTCTAAATCAGAACAGTTGGAATAAAACAAAGATAGATAATCCAAGCTGCTCCAAATGAGGCTCCTGGGTTACATCTGCACCCTTTTCATAACACTGATGTAAATGAGAGGTCAGTGGATCTTTATAAATAAACAGTTGTATCCTGTTTTTCTAGGGCCTGCTGTCCCAGTTGGAGTGGATGTTCAGGTTGAAAGCCTGGATGCAATTTCAGAGGTTGACATGGTATGTAATTGTGAAACAGCTCTCTGCACTTTACTATGTGAAGCAACAATGAAAAGCAATTTTTCATTTCCTTTCTTAAGGATTTCACTATGACCTTGTATCTGAGGCATTATTGGAAAGACGATCGTTTGTCATTTAAAAGCAACACCAACCAGAGCATGACCTTCGATGGCCGCCTGGTGAAGAAGATATGGGTACCTGACATGTTTTTTGTCCATTCTAAGAAGTCATTCACACATGACACGACCACAGACAATGTCATGCTGCGAGTGTACCCCGACGGCAAAGTTCTTTACAGCCTCAGGTAATCCATTTTATTTTATCCAGTTTAGTTTAATAATGTCAGTTAGTGGAACTGGCTGTTTTTCAATATGCTAATATCAGAGCGACATATTGACAGATTAATCAAAAATTATCCCTCTTTTTGAAAAAACACAATAAATGTGTTTCTCTAATGAATCCTCCTCCACTCCCCTCTTTAGATGACATCCATCCATCCATCCATCCATCCATCCATCCATCCATCCATCCATCCATCCATCCATCCATCCATCCATCCATCCATCCATCCATCCATCCATCCATCCATCCATCCATCCATCCATCCATCCATCCATCCATCCATCCATCCATCCATCCATTTTCTTTACACCCTTGTTCCTTAGTGGGGTTGGGAGGTGCTGGTGTACACCCTGGACAGGTCGCCAGTCTGTCGCAGGGCGACAGACCTTCAACAATAAAAAGCACATTTATTGTGTTTTCTATTGTGAAAAAACACAATAAATGTGTGTTTCTCTAATGAATCCTCCTCCACTCCCCTCTTTAGATGACATTTGAAGCATTAAAAACAGTCTTGTTGCATTTTTCATAACTGACTGAGAATAAAAATGTTTACACATTTAGTGGAAGATTTTATGAGACCAAGACTTTATGAGACCAAAAGAAGCAAGTCTGTGAAGTAAAGCACTCTGGCAGACCTATGGGATCTGGTTGCATTACCATGTTACAAGAACTGGGAATAAAATTGATTGACTTCTTGAATGGAAATTAGAGTGCAAAATATTTGCTGCTTCATTGTTGACTTGGAAATTAAAAGTAGAAGAATAACTTGTTGTAGATTGTAATCCAGCACAAGACTAACATAAGTACTTATGTACAATGCTACATGGTTTCTTCTCTTGTTACTCATCTCTTCATCCAAACGGTTTTCCTGGGTTGTGATCATGAACTGGGTGTTTCAGGCTGAAACATGTGAGGACAGTCACATCAGTATTGATGTTAGAATCATGAACTATTGAATGGATCAACTTCCCCAACCCTGTGAGTTAATTAACTGTAGTTATCAAACAGAACCAAAGGTCGTAACACTTTATTTGAAGGGGGTTGAATAAGACTGTCTTGACACTTTCATAAACATGATATAACACCTGTCATGAACATGAATAAGCCTTCATGAATATTTATGACTGTTGTCATAAAGAAATCATTACTGTTTAAACTTTACCTTATTAACATAAAGTTACCTAATTTTTAAAGTGCAATCAGTAATTATTTTATAACAAATTTATATCAGTAATGATTTCTTGGTTAATGTCAAGTTGTCATAACAAAGACATTTTGAATAATGTCAACTTTGTATTAAAAGTGTCATAATTTACCAAATGACACTTTATGACAACAGTCATAAATATTCATGAAGGCTTATTCATGTTCATGACAGGTGTTATGTCATGTTTATGACAGTGTCATGACAGTCTTATTCACCCCCTTCAAATAAAGTGTTACCCAAAAGGTTTCTAGCTGGAACCCAGCAGACTGAGCATTGAGTCATTGAATCGCTGCGTTTATACCTTTTGGACCAGCATGTGATGACAGCAGGCAATTGCCTGGGCTTCATCACTGATTTTACAGCAATCCCTCACACAACATGCATGTAGAGACAGTGGAGAGGAAAAACTCCCCCTTAACATGAAAAAACCTCAGCAGAACCAGAAGCTAGCTCAGTGTGAGCTGCCATCTGCTTGCCATAAACAATTGGGGGTTTGAGAAGACAGAGCACCGATCCAGGAGTTCTTCTGTTAGAGAAAAGTAAGAAGTTAACAGCTACAGTTTATCTTCCTTTTCAAGTAAAGGCCACACAGGCACACCCACTACACCAGTGTTTCTCAACCCTGGTCCTCACCGCCCCCCTGCTCTGCATGTTTTAGATGTGCCTCTATTCCAGTACAGCTGATTCAAATGATTGCATGACCATCACTTGATGGTCACTGCAGAAGCCTGTTAATCACCCAGAGATACAATTCAGTTGTGTGGCAGAAGGGAAACACCGAAAACATGCAGGACAGGGAGGTAGTGAGAAACACTGCACTAAAAGGAAACAAACACACCCAGTATAACACTGGGTTGCTAGGCGACGGTACTTTTTTGTTCCAAGACAAGGTACCGTTTCCTTGGTACTTTTTCTTGGTACCAAGAGAGGTTTGCAAGCAGAGATTTGATCCGAGCAGAGACAAGTTTTGAGAGCAAAGAGAAAGGTTTGAGAGAGCACAGTGAATGTTTGAAAGAGAGCAGAAGTTTTGAGTACAAAAGACCTGCTTTCAGACTGAAAATGCATGCTCTCGAAATATGGCAGAAAAATTCCACCATACACAGCATCCAAAACAAGAAGGAACTGTTGTCCAAAAAAACACAAGTTTTCTGCCACAAAGGCAGAAATTAAAGTTTTAAAAAAGAACTTATTCATCTTTCCTTTTAAAAACAAGAAACATCTTCAAGACAAAAAGTCCAGTTTCCTCCTGTTCAAACCTCTATAACTTTATGAAACCAAATGTAACTTCAGGACAGTGATGATAAGCTACAAATTGTATCAGACAACATTGATCCAGAATTGGATTCAGTAAAATAGCAGAGATCAAATTGCAAAAATGAAGGCCAACCAGAGAGAAGCTTACTGACATGAGACTGGCCGGATAATCCTGGTGAGAAATAGGAAGTCCTGAACTAAGACAGCTATTTTTTTATTTTTTTTAATCCTCACAGGCAAAGATTAGCAGCCGACCAGCTGCCTTTTAATTTGACTGACTTGGGTACTGTAAAGTCCTTCTGACAAGGAGATGCAAGTAAAACTGAAATGGTGATATTTCAAGTCTGGGTTATTATTTCACGAAATCTGGTGTTTGACTTGAAATATTTAAATGTTTTACACTTTTTTTCTGCTTAACTTTGATGATGAAACAATAACCCCTCATAACAGATGAGGCATTTTTCTGCAGTCAGAAATTATGTTACTTTGCTATGGGATGATCATATACTGTATTATGAAAGACTTACATATGCATAAAATGGCCAGGGTTAATCTGCATTGGGTCAGGGCTAGTGCTGGTTGGATATTTTCCAGAATAAAACAGATTGGAATATGATTACAGTTTGCTGACTGCACTTGCAAACCACTCCATCCTCTCCTCTCCAATCAGTTGGCTTAACACACTTCTGTTGGAAACCTGCTTCCTGCTGAGATCCTGTCCCATTAATAAGGATCGGGTAATATTTAGCTGAGGGTTAGATCTACATTACATGTAGCTCAACTAACTATATGAAGTTGGAAAGCTCCTGCTTCTGATAATTTGTTAATCAGAAACTGTTGTTTTTATTGAAGTTAAATACCAAGGGTTATTTATGCTTTGGATTTTTATGAGTTTTATTTAACCTTGTCTTTGTTTTTATCTGCCATTTCTTTCTTGATTTTCTTTTGACCTTTTTAAGAAGCAGCACTAATCTTCACTGACACTACAGGTTTATGTTCTGTGTCTTTATGAGTATTTCAGTTTGTTGACTGGAGAGAGTTCCCTACTATGTGACTCATCTGCCATCTTCTTTTGCAAAACACAACTTTAATTTCATAGTTAAAATCACCAGATAGCTACACTTTCTGATAGAAAAACAATAAAATTCTATCAAATGAGGAAAAAAAGCAGTGAATTTATAGTTTATTCTATTGCCTTGCTGTTTGATTGTAAAGCACTTTAGCCAATCAATTATTGCCAATAAGTAAAGAGCACTGTAACAACAAGTAAGAACCAAAAAAAAAAACTGTTAGATGTGCTATTTTAAAGAGCTGATAGATGGAGCCAAATACAAGGTAGAGACAAAACCCTAAAGACTAGCAGCTGGAACTACTGCTAAAAGTGACTCCACAAAGTACTGACTCAAGGGGTATGGATACTTTTGCACACCGCACTTTTCAGTTTTTCATTTGTAAAAAATTTTCTGAATCACATATAATTTTCTTTCTACTTCACAATTGTTTAACACTTTGTGTTGGTCTTTCACATTAAATTCCAATGAAATATATTTATGTTTGTGGTTGCAATGTGACAAAATACGGAAAAGTTCAAGATCCTTTTGCAAACCACTTACATTGTCAAATGATTATATTGTTAGAGCTGGTTGTAATAGATGGTGGTTAAAGCAAAGTCCTAAAACTGAGTGATGGTCACAAGAAAAACAGCACTGTCCTGCCCGTCTGCACAAACATTTATAAATCTGCACGAATTTCTCAACATTCCCACAATACCTTGTTTCCAGTAAATATTCAGGCTTCTGAAGATTTTCGTCTGCGACTCGACAAATGCTTGCTTTGTGATTGCAGAGTCACAGTCACAGCCATGTGCAGCATGGACCTGAGTCGTTTTCCTCTGGACACACAAACGTGCTCTCTGGAAATTGAAAGCTGTAAGTTACTAATACTTTTGATGAACTTCAGATAACATGAGGGTTTATTTTAGTACTTGTTCAGTTTGTAATTTTAAGAATAATCACTTTTGTTATGCTTGCGTCAAATGTTTATTTAATTTAATCAGACATATATATTGTGTATACTGTTTTATTTGTTCAGATGCCTATACGGATGATGACCTGATGCTCTACTGGAAGGAAGGGAACAGGTCTTTAAACACTGATGAGAGAATTTCTCTCTCTCAGTTCCTCATTCAGGAGTTCCATACGACCACAAAGCTTGCATTTTACAGCAGTACAGGTGCTGCAGGGAAAAGGGGATCTGTGTCTCAATTCATATAGAATTTGCCTATATTGTTTTTTACTCTTGTCTCCAGGCTGGTACAACCGGCTGTACATCAACTTCACCCTACGACGGCACATCTTCTTCTTCCTGCTGCAGACATACTTTCCTGCCACTCTGATGGTCATGTTGTCCTGGGTGTCCTTCTGGATCGACCGCAGGGCTGTTCCTGCCAGAGTGCCACTTGGTTAGTCTTTGTTGGTCTTTGTTGCACATAAATGACCCATGGTAATCTAAAGTAGAACAATATATTAAGCACTGTTTAGAGCAAAAATAAAAGCTGGACTTGTTTTTTTTTCTTTTGCTTTTGTTTAGACTGTGACTTTCAGAATCAATGCTGATTTTTATGTACTGTCTGTATGAAGAGTTTTGAAGCTTATAATGGGACGTTTTGGTGGAGAAAGGTCACCATAGAGATTTTCTATGTGTCCTCTTTGTATAGCTTTGACTGTGGCTTTGTATTATATTCAAAGTTAGAAACTTCATTTGGTCTAACTGTATTTCTTTTCTGTTTTAGGTATAACTACTGTGCTAACCATGTCAACCATCATCACCGGAGTCAATGCCTCCATGCCAAGGGTGTCTTATATTAAAGCTGTGGATGTTTACCTGTGGATCAGCTTCGTCTTTGTCTTCCTTTCGGTCATAGAATATGCTGCTGTCAATTACCTGTCTACTCTCCAGGAACGCAAGGAAAGGAAACTGCGGGAGAAGGTTGGTACCATGTGCTATCACTAACAGGTTCCGAGAACTGGCAGTTTGAAAGAAAGATTATTAGTTAAAAAGAGAGAATAAAGTAATTATTACTGGATTAAGTCACATTTTTAGATCTAATATAGAATACAAATTAGTTTGACATTGTAACTTTATTGTTTAACCAGATCTTTTCTTTTTACAGTATTTAAGTAGAATGTTGAACGTTAGAGTCTATTATTTGCCTCTTAATGTTCTGTCTTTCTGTAGTTTCTTTAAAGTAAATGTCTTTTCTTTTCCTTTGTGGTTAAAGGACGGTGAAGTTCATGATTCTGTGACTGATTGAGGTCCTAACAGATTAACAACTAGAATCAGTTTTATTGAATTATTTTGTACACACAAAATCATTACATGCAGATATTTAACGTAAATAAACTTCAAAGGAGATAAAAACAAATATGTTTATGGATGTACATGTTGTGTTCATCAGAGACAGCACGGAAAAAGAACTGGTCCTCTGATGGTTCATTGTTGCAAACTGTTCTGTTGTGATAAATATCTAGTCGGTTTACGTCCAGGATGTGTGGGGTCTGCAGAGCTGTTGGCAGCCTGTTTCCTGACCTCAGACATGTATTAGTCCTAATTAACTGAAGCTCACACACTTCAGATCACTACAAAAGTTAGATTCTAAGAATTTGAAATGATCCTCTGTAAGCTGAAGATGGTCCAGTCTTGTATGAGATAAGCTCCAGAGCTCCAGGTGATTCTGATTGCACCAGTAGACCAAGCTGGTCCAGCTCTTGTTTATCATTGCTACCTCGTTGTTCACTGACTGATTCTGCGTGTGGGTTGAGATTTCCTATAACAGTGACATTCTTGAAGCATTTATATTGCTTGTCCTCCCCTTTCACCTGGTATGTACATCAAAGCTGCAGACTTCTGATGGCTTACATTCAGCAGGTAGTGAGATTTAGAGAGTAGACACTGATCAGACTGCAGGATTCTGGTTGGACAGGTCTCTCTTGTAAAACAGATATTTTGATCTCATTGGGACAAATCTGACTAAAGGTCATGATTATAGATATGAGCTTCTCATTATCAGGTCTGTTATCCCTTACTAATTCTTTACAGGTATTGCAAGTTATGTTCTAACTTATATTGCTTATACATTTCTGACTTTCATTGCAGTTGCCATGTACTTGCGGCATAGCTCACCCTGGCATGATGTCAGATTGCTACAGTGAGGTGGACGTCAACACCACAGGAAATTACGGCATGCCAGAGGAGAATGGCATGAGAAGGGAAAGGATGCTGGTTGAACTGGCCATGGAGTCTGACCAGATGACAGGCCATGTTGGCTCCAGGGCTTACAGCAGCATCTGGATTGACACACACGCCATAGACAAATACTCCAGGGTCATCTTTCCTGGATCTTATATCCTCTTCAACATTATCTACTGGTCTATTTACTCTTAAAACGTAAAAGCTTTCGACTGGTTAGTAAAACACCTGCCGTCTTAACAGGTGCACCTGAAGTGAAACATTTTAATTTGTTCATATAAAAGTTTTGCAAATATAAGTTTTACACCTTAAGATAAACAGAAGGACGGACTGAATCAAAAATACTTTAAAGTAAAGCTGAATCTAGTATAAACAGATATGTTTGTATGATTATTGTTACATTTTACTTTAGTAATGGAGTCAGGTCAAGGATGCTGAAGGGCAGTACTCGAAATGTGCTAAAACAATGACAGCTGTTATGGGAAATTGAAAAATAACCATCAACTATTATTTATATGAAGCTAATCTTCTAGCTTCACTTCACTTTTGCTAGAAGATTTTCATTGAATATTTTTATTTTCACATTTTAAGCTGGAGCCGTATTATTAAAATGGAGGGCAAACAGTTAGCTGGATTGAACTAGGACTGTATGTGTTTGTCTGATTTTACTGAATTTATTGAAAAATGACATGAGTTGGACCATGTTAAAAGGAATTGCAGTTTTTACTTGTCAAGGGTGAATAAAAACATTTTTAAATGCTGGTTGTTTGCAGAAGGTCTTGCTCTTATTCCTACCAGTAGAAATGACAACTGCATCAAAGGTAAAAGGAAGGTTTTTGACAGATGAGCAGAAAAAAGGAGAAAATTGGAACCAGAGACATTATCAGTGTGCTAATGTCCAAGCAAAATAATGTAAGCCTTAATGGCATTAAGATTACTTTTAATTACTGGACAACCAGGATCTAACCTTGCATAAACCATTGAAAAGGGCTTGAGTTTGTTTTGGGGATAGTTATACATGGACACTGGCCTTGTAGTGAGAAAAAGTCAAGTTTAGTATTGAACCTAAGATGGAACCTCAGGGTACAGAAGAGGAGAGGGAAGCTGTAGCAAGAATTCCCCTCATAGGACTGACAAGCTTTGACTATACACCATTCTATAACTGTCAGAATAGGATCTGATGAACCACAGAAGAACCAGGACCAAAGAGTTCACAGTGTGTGAGATGCCACTGGTAGCCTGCAGAACTGAGCTGTGCTGTGCTGGGGTTAAAATCCAGACATCAGACTGGAAGACTGCTGATTACAGACACAAGCAGAAACTATATCAAGTCTCCAGATGCTGTGTCTGTGTGCTTAGGCACACACAGTCTAACGTACCAATTCTAGAAACTGTGAAATTGCATTTGCTGAGGAAATACGTTCTGTACAACTTTACAAGGAAATGGTCAGATGGTCAGACGACACTAAAGTTTAAGTCCAACTTATCTGAGTTCCAATTCCATTAACTGGTTAGAAGAGACACAGGCACAAAACAAACCACAAGCATAAATATATAGATGATGATGATGAAATGATGAAATCATTTGCTCACAGTAACTTTAATTTCATCAAAGGTTTGTGATCAAGGTTTTTCTTCAACGGGTCTGGTGAGGTCTACTTTCAACACCGTTGCATCTCTCTGCCCCCTCAGACCATGCAGGTATGTCTGAGGGTTGGGGACATTGCTTCCGCTCTCTCTCATGGTTTGGGAGACAGCTTCCTTCGGCAGCCATGTTTGGCTAACGTTGTCCCGTCTCATGTGGCTCAGGTTGGTCTGCATTGAGTGAGTAACTGTTGTCCGAATATTAGCCTTAGATTATGGAGCACAAAAGAGGTTTATTAGACTGAAAATAAAAGAATGTCAATCTGTGCTGCAGCAGCGGCAGACATTCAAGCTGCTAGAGATACATTAATACAAAGCAGAAATCAGTTTGATCTTAAACACCTACAACTCTTAACTTTATAATGCATTGGAAAATATAGATATAAAATTTCATACACGGGAATATATTGCTTAATGCATTGAAAAATATATCCAGTATACTGCGCTACATGCAGTATACTGGTTTCATGCCTGTGGACACTATTAAACATGTTTGGGTCTGGCTCACCAGTTTAATGGCTTTTCGTCTTAGCTCCCACTCGTTCCACTCGTATGACTTGTCAATGTGTGTTTCCACTGGATGGGTGTCAGTTTGTATTCCAATTTCCCGCTTGTTGATGTGCATAGGCCATAAACTTTGACCTGGTTCTCTCTGCAAAAGCACAGCAGAGGCAGCAGCTGAGATCAGGAACGCTGTGTTCCTAAAGCTAACAAGGGAACAGATCATATGCACTCAAGATGTTCACTATGAAACTGAAGAGTTCAGTTGGTGTTACACTAAAAGGGAAATACATTTTACTGTGGAGTCTCATTTTCAAAACGAAACTACTTTCTTGGTGAAATGTTTCAAATTTACAGAAAAGAACAAAGAGCCATATTACCCTGGTAAAGATACCAACCTCAGAGTATGAGCGCGCACTGGGAAGCTGCTGATGGAGTCTGAGAAGCTGAAAAAGTTCTGGGAAAAATTTGGATTTTTCTGCCACCTGAGCAACAAAGTCATCTGGAGAGGAGGCAAATGCCAAAGCTGCCTCCCTGGAGCTGAAAGCATAGAACCTCTCCTTGTGTTCTAGAACTCCAATAGATGGATTTCCTGCAATAATAGATATTTACTTTATTTTAAGTCCCAAATTAACTATACCTCCAGTTTGTTTCTGATATGAAATGGGGGCATGGATTAAAAACAAAGAATTGCTTTTGTATTTACACATCCATGTCAAAAGCCTTTGTACTCTTGACAACAATAAATGGAACAGCTTACTGATGATACAACAATCAAGCTTCTTATAATATGAATAAGTGGAGACAAGGTTCTCTAATTCTGTGATTTACTGATCAAAGTGTTTGGCAGCCTGTTCATTGAGGCCAAATGAAACATCTCAACTACACATGAACAATAAAGTCCACCACATTGAGAAGCAGTTTTAGCCATTAGCCATCGCCATGCTGAATGCTGCTGTGATCAATTTGACCTGCTCAGTTTTATGTCTATACTTTAGTTCAGTTTTAAGTCAACTTTTATCAAAGGATAGGTAATTATTTATTGTTGTTTTTTTAAGTGAGACATGGTTTTTTTTCTGGAGAATTGCACCCAGATTTTTTAATAAATAAATAAAACTCTTATTCTATTTTGAGGAGATGAATATGTTTGTTTTTTTGTGATTTTCTTTGTGTTTTAGGTGAGCACTACCTGGAAGTAGCAGACCGTCTCTCTTCACGAACATGTAACCACAGAAACCATTGTACTCTAGCGGCAGCTCCTTCAGTCTGTCATTTGCATGAGGCAGGAGCCAGGCCTGTGTGTTTACCAGATTCGGGTCAATCTGCTCAACTGGAGGAGGAATCAGAAAACAGCAGAAGCCTGAACCCTCAAATCCACTGTCACTCATAAAGTCTGCTTTTCTAGCCTTTAACTAAACTTGATCAGCATGTTTTATTTGTACATTCAGGGTTGACTACATTAGTCACATTGCCATACCTGAGGACGCTGCCAGTCTATTGGCGTCGGTCTTTACTTCTGTTGCCTCCAGGAGGCTGTCCAGATACGCCTTTGGAAACCTCTTAGCCTGGGAGACGAGGAAGGGTTTGAGACCGACTGTGATGTTACTGAGAATGTGGAGCAGTTCTGCCTCATCCTGGAGCTCAAACCACAACTTTGTCACAGCCTTGAACAACGGCTGAAAAAACAAGGTTCAATAAGTAACTGATCAGAAGCAGTTGTTTCAACAACATCAAAGATATACAAGACACAATGCACAGCAAGATGAAGCTCAAAGGAGACAGAGCTTTTAGCGTTACTGCTACAAAATTATAGAACAATCTCCTATTGCACATCAGAATTGCCCCTTTAAAACTCTCTGTTAAACACATTTTACAGAGACATTTGCTTTTACTTTTGTTTTAGTGTTTTATTGACCTTATTGTTGTTTTAAACCTATTTTCTAAGATGGCCAGTATTATGGAACTTTTACCTTCCGGTGTGATGGAGGTGTGTGGGTGTGTGAAGATCTCTGTCATGTACTTCCTCCAGGTAGGAGCTGTTCTAGCTGAAGCACCATGTCGTTCTCGCTCTCTGGCTGTGGCACACGCAGCCTTTAGCAGCGTCCATGCAGCGAGCCGTGGCAACAGCAGAACATTTAACGTATACGTTTTGTGATGATAATATTGTCTAATTTGGGGTCTTCAGGTTATCTTTGTCTGTGATTAACATTAGTTTGGTAAGCTGAAATATTTAAATGGAACAGAAAAGAAAATAAACAAAAAATCTGTAAGAGAGTGAATACTTTTTCAAGGCACTGGTTTTGATTTTATACAGTAGCACTGATTTTGATCGGTGTTGACATGATGACGCTAAACTTTGGTTGGTTGGTTGGTTGGTTGGTTGGTTGGACAGATCTGCTACAAACTAAGTGTATACCTCGACACAGATAAGACCTTTGGCTAGCTAGACCATAAAAAAACAGCAGTTATTATTTTTTTACCTAATGGTCATTTTTGGTCTTTTGTGTCAAAAATGTCTTAAAAAAAAAAAAAAAAAAAAAAAAAGATAAAAACAAAGATTCAGGCCATTATTTTAGGAAAGTGATGAACTGCAGCCTGTTTTGTGTCTGGGCCTGTCCATGGTGGTGGGGTGTTGGGTTTTGCTAGACTAGAAACCACTACCCACTGTTGCTTGGTGGTGCTTTCAAATACATGTACAACATACTGAAAATACAGTGATACTTGAGTTTGATTAAGGTCCAATAATCTTGAAAAAATGTAAACAATTTTTATTCTAGCTTCAGAACTGGACCATGATGTTTATTTAGAAAAAAATTAAGCATTATTATCTTTCACTGCTTATTGTGATAAGCATATAATACTCTACAGAAACAATTGTGAGCCTGTGACAGAATAAAAATGACTATTATGAGTCAATAGAGCAACATTTCTAATGCAGAAAAACAAAGTCAGACGTCAAAAATGATCTTTGGACATTCATGGCTATCTTTAAATATGGCGGATTTGGAGTCACAATAAAACATTGTCATGTTTTCAGGAAAATGGGAGAAAACATTGAATTACGATCTTTTGGCCAGTATCAAACACTGTGTTAAATGTATCCTGCAAGCCAGTACTGCCTCAGTATGTCTGGGATTATCTATGCAGTTAATGCAGAATTTAGGAATCTGGTTTAAGCTCTCAAATATTTTCAAGGACATTACAAATCTTAGGATGAGCCCTCCCCATATGATCTCCTTGTCCAGATAGGTGGATAGTTTATATGAGTGCTGTATTGAACCACTACCAGCTGCTTTAGCTGTGCTAGCAGTAGATGTTGGTCTTCAGTGTGTTTTTGAGGCAACAGAGTAACTAAGAGCTTTTATTTGTATAGCACAACACAGATGGAAGGTCGTGTGCTTACCACTGTTTCTTGTGTTTTTACCTAAAATATAACTCAGGACTCCTCCGAGGTTCATATTTTTTAAATTCATTTCAGATGATAAACATAAACACTAAAAGGAGAAAAGGCTGTAAACTGTAAAGTACTTACAAAGACTGTTGAACCTGGTATGGCTGTATTTGGCTGCACAGTTTGTCTCAATTGCTTCAACACAGATGAAAGTTTAGCCTGTCGACTCTCCATACGCTGGCAACATACACTCGCATCAGACTGGCAGAAAGAGGAAACGCATATTAATTCTTAAGTACATATCTTGTATTATATAAACTATCTTTAACCATTTTTGATTCATCTGTTGATCAGTTTTTCTGATCGGTTTAATTTTCATGAAGAAAAGCTGTCTTGTTTTATTGCAGACTATATACTGTTTAATGAAATGACATTAAAATATCTTAATATGATTATCTATGCGTTATCACAAAACAAGTTTCTTCAACGGAAAATAATTAAACATTGTGTCAATTCTTCTACAACCAGATTTGTGACAAATTTCTTATGCTTTTCTCGCTAGCAGACATGGCTTTTTAAAAATTAAAACAAAGCAAATGTTTAACATAGGTTTTATTTTTATGTCAGGTATTAGTATATATTTTTGATGAAGCTCTTAAGAAACATTTCACTAAACTCTTGATGAATTCTTTTTGTCCTTGTTGAAATGAAACCTGGTTTGTTCATCAGTTTGTTCTCACATGTCTGTGATCAGATGTTACTACAGTCCAGTTCGTCATCTCCTGAATTAGACTGTTCAGGATCACTGTCATGCCAAGTATTTGTAACTATTTGACAAGCAGTCATTACTGCACATTTTATAAACACTTTTATCTCTTTAACAGACACATTTTATTACTTTTCTTTCTCCAACAATCACAGTTAAAATACTTAAGTTTTCAGCATCTTACAAACTCAAATATTATCATTGTGTTTTGGTGTTTTTTCCTACAAATTCATCAGTGGGGTTAAATGTGGGTCATATTCATCTTGTAGTTTATTGTAACTTTTTGCAGGTCAACTGTTGCTTAGATGAATGTTGAGTGTCTCCACCCTTTAGACATGTAAATTTATGGTGACCACTCCGTCTACATTGCGTCTCTGCTAGACACTCCACTGCATCAGTATCACATGACCTAACAAACACCACATGATCACCTCTCTGATAGAAACATTGTTTGCTAATATTGGCCCACGTTTTCTTATCAAAAAAGACATATTTAAAAAAAAAAAACAAGTATTGGCCGATATTGATGTTGATACGGATATTGATATATTGCACATCCCTGATCAATAGAAGTAGGTTGTTACATGTTAAAATAATATGTGTTAATCTTAGACTACTTATTTCCTCACCTGTAAAATCTTTAGGAAACTTTCATGCTGCCTGACGTTGTAGAGCGCCTGTTTGAGCTGGTTGATGGGCATTTCACACTGGGCAGACTGAATGTTGGGGTGCGTTAGCTTCTCCAGCACAGCCGTGTATCTCCACACCAAACCCTGTGTGATGCTCAGTTCATTCTTAATGCTTCTATCACTGACTTGAAGTGCTTCTTGGAGAACTGCAGGCACTGCCAGGACAACATAAAGGGCAGAGTAAAGTGAAAAGGGACAACATTTAAAAATATTTTACATAATCATGAGAAGTAGGAGGTAAAAAAGTTTTCTGTAAGTATTTGAGGGTCCAACTGCACTACTTAGAAAAATGCTTTAAAAATTGATGTTTATTTATACAGGTTGTCTCATTGAGATCCAAGACCTCAACAAAACAGAGCAAAAAAAAAAAAACCCAAGTAATTAAGAAATCTGACTCTATGAAATAAGCTAATAAAATATGAGTGAAGGACTGATTTATGAGGATCTCAGCATGAGAATGTCATCTCAGCTTCTTTGTTGGGTCAGCAGCAGTCAGGTCAGTCCTGGCTGACTGCTGGGATTCTTAGTCCACTGACTTGATGGCTGCATCATGTTTTCTTATAGTAAAGACCACATAATGTTGAGATCAGAGCAGAAATCATTACAGATGAGCCTACAGAGAGCATACTTCATTTAAGTTCAAATTAATCAGTAAAGTACGTAATGTGTGACTACTACTGGCTTAATTACAATACCGATTGTTTCTTTATGATCCATTTGTCTAATTCCCTCAATACTGCAATGGTCTATATATTCCACCATCATAATTTTAACATAACAGTATTTGACTGAATACCAAAATGAAATAATGGTATTTTAATGCAGCTGAATAAAAAAAGACAAAATGAGACAGATAAGAAAACAGAATCATGAACATGGTTGGTTTCTAACTGAACAGATGAGGCTCCAGTATTAAGTGAGCCTGGCTGTTAGCCTGGTCAGGAGCGGGCTACTAAAATCAATGGGATGGTTGGTCATGACTCCTTTGCTGAAACTGAACAAGCAGCAAACTGGCTTCACTACATCCTGTTGTTCACTTTTATTGCAGTCAGAAATATGCAGGTTTTTTCATTCAGAATATTCCCTCCAAATACAGCAAATCAAAAATACTGCACCAAGCAGCAGACGTTACACACTGAAGAACTAAACACACAAATTATTTGAATTTTATACCAAATATATTTAGTTGAAATATACTTGGTGTACAAACAATACTTATCAATTTTAGGCAGTTTTTCTTTTAATTTATTTTACTTTTAAATGTGATTAGGGTCGCACCAAGATTTTATTGGGCCTTAATGAGAATAATAGTTGATTACTTAATTAGGTTTTATCTGAAGTGCAAAGAAATGACATAATGTGTATTAATTATATTTTTTTATGTCAGCTATTTTTAAGCTTTGTGCTTATGTGTTTTAATTCTTTACTTAAAAATAACTCATCAAAGATTAACTTTTGAAAGATGTACTTAATTTGTGGAGGCTTAAAAGTTCCTCTTTTTGTTTGCTGGCTTCGTTGAAGATTCGGATTCCTGTTACAATCATGGTGAGCTCCTTCAGCTGCTGCTCCTTGTCTTTCTTCAACAGAACCAGGAACGCTCCCAGATCATTCAGGGGTAAGACACTCTGCAGCGCAGCTGGAAGAGAAGAAGAAGAAGAGAGCCAGAAATGATCATCGTCATCATCATCATCATCATCATCATTACTACAACATGCCCTCGACAGTAACTGACACATTCCACAGCCACATGGATTAAGGTGATGAAATATGGCAATAGCCAACGAACATTCTGACTCTAGTTCAGTTTTCTCTGTATCACACTGCACCATCACACCATAGGAAGAGTTGTAACAAATATGTAAACAACTTTTTTTTCCTTTTAAATAAAAGTTACGTGAGATGACGCTCCCAACAACAGACTGATAGAAGATCTGCTCCATCTGCTGCAAACCTTGAAGGATTTTAGTTTCCTGAAGAAGTCCAGTCTGCTCTGTCCCTTCTTGCTTCACTGTTGTGTCTCCAGTCCAGTCTGTTGTCCAGATGAACCCTGAAGTATTTATATTCCTCAATTGTGTATGTTAACTCACACTGTGAAGTTGGTACCAAATCCCCAAGAGGAGACTTTTGCAATTTGCAGACATGAAACATTGGAGTATCATTTGCTCATCATTCAGCAGCATAATTTCTTCCATTTGTTGAAGCAGTAACCAAAATCATAAGAATAACCATAAGTGTTTTTTATTACAGTAAACGTTAATGTTTTATCAGTAATTTTGATGTTTATGTTGTGAAGTATTTGACTTCTGGTTTGAGCTGTATACTTTTATTTTTGATATTGCTGCTGCATAAAAGTTAGTTAGTTTTCTCCCAAATACAGCAGTTAGCTTGTTTTTTACAGAGCAACAAGAAATATTGTTTCATACTGGCAGCCCCTCTGGAGAGTAAAAAAGTGTGTTGATTATAAAATGCATTTAACATTTAATCTGTATTTTGTCTGTTAATATTTGGCATAAACATAACATAGCATATAAATGGAAACACTGTAAAAAATGGGTTGTGTTTCAGCGCCTGGTGTGACGTGGATTTCAATGCTACGATGAATGGGACAGCTTTTGAAGAAATTAAATCTCTTAAAAACATCACCTTGTTTGGAGCGGCATGCTACAAGCATGCTGCTTGATGCTGCAGTTCAAACGTGACTTACCGTTAGTGTCTTGTACACAGTTGAAATTTGCAGGCGAACCTATTGCAGATCTCAGCAGGATGTAGGTAATTATCTGATGGTACAGAGTGTGGAAATCATCCCTGGATTTTGCTCTATTGTCTGTAATCTCCCGACGCACTCCACTGAGTTTGAACTCCAGTATCCGATGGATCTCCGCCAGAAACTCACCTGCATAAAAAGTTATCTATTACTCTTTTTTAAAAATAAAGTGATTATTTTAATTATTTAGATAGTGCCATTTATATAGCATGTGTCTCAAGGTACTTAAAAAAAAAAGTTCAATAGCTGGTAAACTATTGAACCATCCAGTATACATTTTACTGGATGGTAAAATGTACAAGCAAAGGCAAATGCAGGTTTGGTACAAAGCAAAGACATTTACAGTACATTCAGTAAAATACTTTGAGTCACTGAAAGACAGCCATTGTTTATCATTTTAATGTAACCCTGGACACCAGTCAGTTGTTCTTCTTAAAACAAATAGACTCACTATCATTCTATGAACAATATCAAAGTTACAATCAAAACATTTTTACTACATTCAAAGATAAAAAGATAAAATTATCCCCCATGAAAAAATCCTAGAGTAGTCAATGGAACATATAAAACAGATTTAAGGTTTATTACTTACGTCGCAAGGCATAATTCATTTCAAAATAAAGTTGCATTTTGATGGTATCAAGACCTGGGCTGGACTCCTCTGTCAGCTTATCTAAGCACAGCTGCAACCAGAAACAATTCATCAGGAGGCATGGCTGCTTCACATCTTCACATTTAAAAAATCCTGTGAGGGATTTTCAGAATAAAAGTGTCACTCGCTCCACTGTGCTCTGAAATTCATGTCATTGTCTCATGCTCTGGGCAATGACGATTTTGCTTTGCACTGAGCGCAGCCAGTAGAGCAAAAGGTGGGTATGCACTCCATGTGACACATAAGGGTGTCTAGAAATAATTATTCCACCATTGTTTTGGCACCCATTCTAGCATGACACCCTTGAAAACCCTGCCAGGTGCAAATAGCGTTTCTGCATACACCTCAGAAAGCGTCTGTTCCTCTTATTTCCACCCAGCTTGGAGTTTGAGCTGCAGCACTCACTCACTCTAAAGCTGAAATTTGTTGAACTGTGACCGAAGTGCACCATGACAGATAATCTAGAGACAGGACATCTGTCCAACAGCAGTCAGTGGGCGAACAGAGCTCCTTTACACTGGTCTCTATATCATACCATAAGTTTCTCTCCTGCCTAACTAGACCAGGTTTTGTTGATTTAGGCCATGACAGAACTGCAGATAAAACTTTATTTTATCTACAAAAAAACCCTTCACCTGCTGTGGATGAACAGATTACAGCACCAGTATGTTGTGACTCACTGACAACAGTCCAAACTAATCACTACACCTACATGTTGTCTTCTGTGGTTCTGAAGAATGTATACTTCATTTTGAAACAAGCTGATTAAATTCTTTAGAAACCTCCCAGATGACAGAACAACAGATTGTTGAGAAGCTCCAGTTAAAGCTGGACAAATGCAAACTGTTTGAACAGATCCACACTGTAAACTCAACCTGTCCTGGAAGACATTAACTGGCAAGTTATGCTATTTGGAAATCTGTATTAACCAGTTTGTGCCAAAAAAATCTGTTGCCATGCAAACTCTGTGGGTTTTAAAGATTTTAAAATGCAAATAAGCCATTTTATTTAGATGCATATGAAGAATGGTTAATAAAAGTTAGCCATTTAAAACAACATGTTGTGATGTTTGGAGCCTGGTACCTGTTTGAGTCTTTGGACGTCTTCTTCTGAGAGCGTGTGATCTACATCAAAACCGTTTGTTGGATTCAACACCACAGCTTTCACCTGAACAGAAACATTACAAGTACATTCTGGATATCAGCGCACATATTTTATGAAATAAAATGTTCTGTGATGGTCTCCATAACGAATGTTGGTTGAAGTAAAGACTTGCAACCGTTGAGCTGAGTGATCTGCCAGTCAGCTGGGGGGTCTGGGTTACTCACCATGAATCCCACCAGAGTTTCAGAAACGGAGTGTCCCCTATTCACACACTCCTCCACTATTTCACAAATGATGGTTTTAATCACTCTTTCTGTCCGAGCCCGAAACATTTCTGCTCCTGTAAAAAGCGGATACTACAGTGTTTAGAACCGGCTGCTATGGTAACAATCAAATAGTTGTCCACTAGAGGACGCTGCCGCTCTGTTCTCGCTGTTGAGCAAAGGCGCATGAAAAACATGGAACAGCATTTTACAAAACCAGACTTTGTTTTGGAAATGTTGAAGACCGTGTCAAAAAACATATTGGCAAAAGTCTAGGTATTTATAGACATTATTACAAAAGATAGTTTAGATCATCATTTGATCATTTTTCCACTTGAATGCCTCTTTGCTCATCCTGCATGTTCTTTTGAGGAATAATAAAGAATATCTTTATTCTAATTATTTAAAAGTAAAATAGGCTATGAAAACCATGTGCAATATAGAAATAAAAAGTGTTTTAATTTTCATGTTTTAATCAAAGGTCACAAAACATTCTAAATATTATTTATACAACCTGCCAGCATAAGGAATATGAAGTGGTCTGAAATGTCCTGTTAGAAGTCTGTTCTGACTGTGGACTTCAGCAAACCCAGGGGGTTATTGAGGAGTATACAGAAACAGCTCAAAGTCATGGAGTTGTACAGGAAGAAGCTGGAGAAAAACTGCAAAGGGAAAAAATATCAGAGATATGTGATCCGGGATGAAGAAGATCACAAGCGTCAAGCAAAAGGAGGATCAGATGGAATTCTTCAATTCAGGAGCAAATCTATCATCCTCCTCCTCTCCTGTCCCCAGACAAACAGAAATCCAATCCAGAGGTTTCCTGTCAAACCTCTGATCTTCTATCTTCCATCTCAGTCATGGACTCTTCTGCTTCCATAAGTTTGTCTTCAACCAATAGGGAATGTTGCTGTTCTCTTTGTCTCCCCCTCCCACTTTTCAGTATCTAAACGTCAAGTGAAGAGGCATCTGGAGAGACTGAGCTGGAACAAGGCTGCAGGTCCAGATAGTGTCAGCCCCAGTCCTGAAGGCCTGAGCAGCTCTGTGGGATTCTGCAACATCTCTTCAACCTCAGCTTGATCCAAGAGAAAGTTCTGCTGCTGTGGGGAATATCTTGCCTGGTTCCAGGACCAAAGAAAATTTACCCACCAGTCCTCAGTGACTATAGACCTGTTGTCCTGACATCCCACATCATGAATTAAAATTACAAAATTAATCCCAAAGGGAAATTTAATGTTGCAGCTCATTAATTCAGATTCTTTAAAGAGAAGATGGTGATGGCAGGAGAGGTCTTTTGTAGCAGACTGAATTACAGCAAATCTGAAAAAGCCTCTGACTAAGGACACTTTTCTTAAGACAATCTCATGAAGAGGATGGTCAGGGAAGAAGGGCCAAGAGAGAAAATGGAAAGAGAGATGCTAAGACAAAACAAAGGGCCTTGATTTTTCTTTACAAATCTTTTACAATACTGAACTCCATAAAACATGAATGTACTTTAATATTTAAATTAAGGATTTGCTTACTTGTATATTAATCTAGTCATAATAAAAGGTGTCAAAGAATATGAATAAAGTATTTATTTTCTAAAAAAGAGACAAGACTGGGGTGACAAATTGCTCAACTTAGTTCAGTTCACTACACTACATACATTAGTTGTCAAGTATCCATAAAAAATAAACAGTTTCACAGGTTCCTTTAAAACAGATCACAGTATGACTGCGTACCACTGCTCGAACAGTAGGCAACATAGAAAAGCCAAACCTCTGAAAACAGTTTACATAAACATTCAAACATGCAGAAACTCATGCAAAATGACAATGTCATAAGAACAAATCCAAAACCTCACTGCACCCCAAAAAAAACAAACACATGAAAGTATTTAGTATCAAGACAGAGCTTAAACTAAAGAAGAGAAACACTTTTGGGTTTGGATAACTAACCATCCCGCAGCATTTTGTACAGTGTAACCACTCAGACACCTGCCCCTCATTACAAACCAGCTGTAATCGAGTCAGCTCCGCTTCATTTCTCCAACTTACAACACGTCACTCACTGGGATCTACTGTTTTCATCTGGAACATGTGGGATGAGCATCAGTGCACATTCCACAGCATTTCAACACATTTGCAGCAGACAGCTGGAACATTTCTAGACTGCAAGCTGAAGCAAAAGGCAGCTCTGCAATCTTCCCCCAATCTCACACACAAAATAATTCAGCTATGATCGTTTTAATAAAACTGTTAGGAGTCGGAATCCTGAGGTTTTCCTCATTAATGAGAGCCTTGCCAGAGTCAGTGGCCAGCTTCAGTTCCTCTTCCTCAACCACAAACAGACAGTAAACTACATTCTTAGGACACAACTGAAAAATATAAGAGACATTTAAAAAACTATTTTACTTATGGCCATCATGGTAAATTAAGTTTAAAACACACAGCAGCTCTAAACAAAACACTACACACAAACACACACAGAGGCTGGCATTAAGTACAGACTTATAGCTCAGAATTCACAATGATGGCCAAAGTCAAAATGACAGACACATTAAAAATATATATACTTAAAATGACTCCTAACAGCAAGTTCATTTTCCATTTCATCTAAAAGTCATTTATGAAGTGCAATATTCAGTTCATTTCAGAAACACTTTCTGAAGACAATCTGTGGCCCGTATTCCTCATACTCTCCCCGGCTGATCCATGCAGAGTTGAAGGTGGACAGGTTGGCCAGAACCGCACCACCACTCCACACCAGGAAGCGTCTGTCTTTGGGGCTGGTGACACAGACATTCACCCTCATGTCTGCCGGCACCAGGCTCTTCACCTCAGCCTGGAGGCGCTCAGGCAAGCCTGGCAGCAGAGTATTCCCACCTGCAATCGCACCCAAAACTGGTCAGATTTACAGAAATGTTTATGAAATTATGAAAAAAAACCTGTGCAGGATAAAGAGTTCATTTTACAGTAAACTAAGAAAAGGAAAATCCATACCTGAAAGAATAATGTTGCCCAGGAAGCTGCGCCGCAGGTCAATGTCTGACCTGAGGATTGACTTGAAGATGCTCTCATGTATTCCAGGATGATCCCGTCCAATCATATCAGGATTAAACAGAATCTCAGGTGCCCTGGATGAACAGAGAAATTGGTTCAATCTTCACATTGCTCTGCATGGAATTCTTTAAGCTTGTTAGGAAAATCCAAGAACACATGGATACATCAGCCTGACGTTGCAGGCTGGGCATTTGTGAGAGTGAAACCAGTCAGAGACCATCAACTTTATCTGAACAGAATTCAAAAGAGATTTGACTAAACTGTTGGATATTTTTCTACAGAATAGCTGACCAGTCGCTGGAGCCAATCAAAAACTCTCTCAGCTCAACGTTCCCAACTCCATCTGCAGGTGAGTGAATCACCAACTTCCTGACGGATAGGAGGCAGTATGTTTGGCTGGGTCAGAACATCTTAAGAGACTCCGACCATGAGCATTGGTTCCCCTCAGGACCTCTGCTCTCCATCTGCTGCACCTCCAGCCATCCGTCTGTGAAACTGATCAAATTAGCAGATGACGCAACCTTCATTGGCCTAATGAAGGATTGAGGTGAATTGGCTGGTGAAGCTGTAACAACCTGAAACTCAACACCCAGCAGACAGTGGAGGTAATTGTGGACTTTAGGAAAGTCACAGACCCAACATCCCCTCTTGTCCCGTTCCATCTCCATTGTGGACTCGTTCTGCTTCCTGGGCACCACCATCACCAGGACCTCAACAGAAGCCGATCATCAGGTCCTCATCATGACCAGCACAGGATGTTCTTCCTACAACAGCTGAGGAAACTCAAACTGCCAGCTGAGCTGATGGTGCAGTTTGACGCAGCAGTCATGGAGTCCATCATCACCACCATTATCACCATATGGGACACAACCAGGGACAGACAGACCACAATGCATTGTGCACACTGCTGAGGAGGTGATTGGTCATGCAGGTCGACCTGTGGCTGACCCTTCTCACCCTGGACACAGCCTGGTTAACCTTCTCTCTTCAGTCAGGACACTATGGTTCATCAGGACCAGAACTTCCCACCACAAAAACAGTTTTTCCCTCCGCCATTAGACTGATGGTTAAATGACTGGCTGAACACAGCCACTTCATCCACATGCTGCTCTGCATGTTCATAAATACTGTGCATTTTTCTTAATATTCATATATTATATTTTTGCATCATTACATCAAAACAACTTCTGATAAACATGCAATATGAAAAATCATCCACAAGGAAAACAAAGCTCTCTCTAGACAAGACATGTCATACGTCACAAGAACTCAAGTGCAGAACTTTATGAAAGTGGTGTGCTACAGTGGGAGAGAACGATAAAGACTTCCCATTCCTGAAACCACAAAAAGTTTCTGCCTGGAACAGACATCAAGAACCATCACTGTACTTCTGTTCTTACAGGAGAAAAACTCTTCTGTGTATATTGTGATAAAAGCTGAAACTTTCCTCAAGAACCTTCAGTTCCCAGTTTGCCTACTAGAACAAACAAACAAAAAAGAGAACAGGTGAGCACCAACCCCGTGAACAAAACTTGCTGAATTGGATGTTTCATTCTGGAAGTCCCACAAAATGGTGCCTCAGGTTTCACACCTTTGTTTGATCCTTAAGTTGTTGGTAGCCATACAGGTGACCTGCTCAGTTTCTTTACCAGCTCTTGTTGAGAAGCTTCCCTCTCCAAATGTCGGTCACTGGCACATCATTACCTGAATCTTTCGGTGCCCATGGTAACAATCTGGCCATCCGGCATTGTGTACTGCATTTCTCTGCAGGACGAACTCCCCAGGTTCAGCTCAGCTTCATAATTTAATGCGACACAGCAGCACTTCTCTTTCATCTCCCTCACAATCTCATCTTCTGCTGTTGTGCGCATGCAGACGCCCTGTTCCTGCAGGAGCTTTAGGCAGAAAAGAGGCAGGATGAAGACCTTGGTTCATGAAACTAATAAAACACCAGACAAAAGTAAATCTAGACCTGAAGCAGACTGATCCAGAGGGCCTCATACTGAAGAGGACATTTAACGTATTCATCAAATGATTTAACAGAATGTGACACATTTAAGAGCATCAAGCAAAGTGTTGCAAACCTTTTTAAGCTGCAATGTGACATCCAGACCGGCCAAAGGGAAGCGCTGGACTGCATGAGGTAAACTGTAGCCCTCAAACACAGGAACACTGTGACTCACGCCTTCTCCAGAGTCAAACACCACACCTAGAAACGGGTTGTCATGCCCAACGCATTAGCAACAAAACTAGACAACTTAGAAGAATGTTTAGGTTTTAGGAAAATCCCCAATTAAAAAAAAAAAAAAAGGTAGGAAGAAGTCTGTCTGAAGAAGGTGTGCAGACCTGCAGGGACTGGCTGCAGGACCTACCAGTGGTTCTCCCTGCTGCATACAGTGCAAGTACTGCCTGCATGGCCACATAGGCCAATGGAACACCAAAGTTCTCAAACATGATCTCCACCATGCGCCGCCGGTTCTCCAGAGGGTTCATGGCTGCTTCAGTCAGCAGAACAGGATGTTCCTCAGGGTCCACACACAGCTGCTGGAATGTGTACTGCCACATCTAAAAGGAAAGGAAAAGCCTGAAGGACTAGGCTGTACAAGATCCCCAAACAACAAGAGCTTTCAGGATGTCATGGTGTTAAGAAAACTCATTTGAAATGTACCTAATCCAGGACAGCACATTGCACAATGTTCCACGTTGAAAACAGAGAAACAGTGTTTTGAACATAGATTTTCTAGCTACAGACTAGTTTCCAAACCCAGTCATTGGTTGAGCTTTGTTGACGTATATAATCTAATACTTCCCCATTAGGAACCAAGGAGCCATTGTTCATATTGTCAAACTAGAACACGGTGATCATTTCAGTTTTACGACCAGAGAAAAAAAATTCTGGATTCCATAAAGCTTTCTGAACTGTAGAACAGCGAGGCATGTTAGCCGTTCCTAAACTCCCAGCAGACTTCAGCAGCAGAAAGCAGCTCATCCTCATTCACCAGTCCAGGTAAGGAACTGAACTGCTGCAGACATTTCTACTCTGGTTCTGCAGGTCTGCTGATAAATGTTGGTTAATAGCATCAGGACAAACTGAGCACACAGCAGAAAGCCCTGGGCTGACCAGCAGTGCCCTGCTACCAGGCTTTAATGAACAGCACAGAGCTCGATAGGAGGAAGCTGCTGCCAAAGGTAACGGCGACTTTAGGCTTCACACAGGCCCAGGAACACTGAGGTAAATGCTAATATCAGACATAACCTGAGAAATATTCATACTCGTACTCTGAGTCTCTCACTCCGAGTCAGTAGGTCACCATCATGGGAAAGCCTTCTACATTTTCTTACTTTTTCCATCTCTTCCCAGTTGCAAATGATCCCATTCTTTATGGGGTGATTCAAAGTCAGAACCCCCCTCATGTGTTGAGCATCATGACCAACGTAGAGTTCTTTCTCCACAGCCCCACTCATTATCTCCTGCAAAGACAAATATATCATTGTAGACAGAGATTATAATATTGATCAAGATGGTGATATGCAAAAAGAAAACTTGCAAACTCTTTAAAAAGCCAAAAATATTATTTTCAGCCAAAGGAACTTAAAATCATTTCTGTTTCACCCTCGCTTTTAAATCACAACTCACAGGAGTTGTGAAGAACCCAGCTGAAGGTTCTGATGAGGAGCAGGTTCTAATATTGTTTATGGTGAGCCACATTCTGCCCTGCTAATGCAGACAAACACTCTGCTTTAGTCTAAACTTAAATCTTATCCAGTTACAACTATTAGGGTTATGATCCATCTCCTCTGAACAGCCTGAGGACTTCAGAATTACTCCAGTTCTCTATAAAAGATTAATCAATTGAAAATCCCCAAACGGACTGACCCATCTCACCTCATATTTTGGAACTCCAGTTATTGTTGGGAATGTAACGTTTGGCAGGTCTTGATTCGCAAATCCTGCTTTCATCAAACCGGATCCCATATCCAGCACGATGGGGACATTGAAATCTGTAATCTACAACCATGAGAAGAAAAAAAAAAAAAAAAAAGAAAGCTGGAGGTCAGAAATCAGTCAGTTTTTCTCTGGTACATGTTGGTTTCAATGTAATGATTTAAAAACAGCCACAGATTTAAAGACTGTGCCATGTCTGCAGTATCTACAGGTATGTAGAAAATAAAAATTTCGTAAAAAAAAAAAGAAAAAAGTCAAGATTAAGAACTCATGCTAATCAGCTAATTAACTCAAAACGCATACATAAGGCTCCCGACCCCTTAAACAGTCTCTCACTCTGGGTCAGTAGGTCATCATCATGGGGAAAACTGATGACTGGACAAATCTCTAGCACCCATCTGCACCCTTCACACAAAAAGTCACATCTGAAGAAGCTGCTTATTCACAGACTGAACAACCAGACGTCTCCTACACACAGGCTTCAAATACACTACATGCATCCACTCCTGATCCAAACACACTCATCCTCCCTGGAGCAAGGAGAAGAGGAACTGGACTGGTGTGCAATGGTCCAGTCCCGTTTTCAGATAAAAGTTAATTTTGCATTTCAATCGGAAATTAAGCTCCCAAAGTCTGGAGGAAGAGTGGAGAGGCACAGAATCCATGCTGCTTTAAGTCTAGTGACGTTTCCACAGTCAGTGACGTTTTGTGGCGCCGTGACATCTGCTGGTTCTGGTCCGCTGGGTTTTCTGAAGTGTGAGTCAACGCAGCCATCTACAAGGATCTAGAGTTGCGTTTCCCCAACCCTGGTCCTCCAGGCACACTGCCCTGCATGCTTCAGGTGTTTCCTTGCTTTGGTCCAGGCGACTTCAATTGACAGGTGTTTGGTGACCAGGAATCATCTGAATCAGGCGTATTAAAGCAGGGAAGCATCTAAACCATGCAGGGCATTGTGCCTCAAGGACCAGGGTTAGGGAGCCCTGGTCTGGAGCACTTCATACTTCCCTCTGCTGACCAGCTGTATGGAGATGTTCGTTTTACTTTCTAGCAGGACTTGACACCTGAACACAATGCCAAACGTACCAAAAGCTGCTTCAATGACCACAGTGTTCCTGTTCTTGATTGGTCAGCAGACCTTTAACCCCAAAGAGAATGCCTAGAGGAAGATGAGATGCCCCAAGCCCAGCAAGGCAGATGACCTGAAGGCAGCTGCTGGGCTCAGCAGAAAACTGACCGCCTCTACACCACGGCGCACTGACGCAGTAATTCAAGCAGGAGCCCCAACAAACTACTGAGTCCTTAGAAATTAACACACTTTACAAAACACCAACATTTATGTTCATAACAGTGGAGAAGATAAATAAAAAATATATATATTTTAATTTTCTGGGCCACTGGGTTGTCATCTGCAGGCTGCAACATGTATCTGTACCTGTAAGCAGCAAACTCAATAGAGTTTATAACCCTCTGTACTAAAACCAAACTCACTCATTATGTGTTTTAGGAGCTTGTACTAAACCAACTAATTTATACAAAAACCAACATAAAAACATGAAGTCGAGTACCTGGATAATGTCATCCTCCCTAAACTGGGTCTGAACCCTCTGTGTCACATGGTCTGAGTCAGAGCTCAGAACGCCATCAGGATGGTCTTCTTCTCCTCCTCCTGGGTCAAACTCCAGTGGCTGAATGGGAGCCATCAGGAGGACTGGCTGCAAGTCTGCTTCTGCTTGCTGCTCATCTTTCCCAGCAGGCACCGTGGAGGAATCCACTTTCTCTGCATTAGTCACTTCAGAAACGGCCTCCTCATTTCCATGGACTAAATGGTTATTGTTGTTGTTGTTAATGTGTTCTTTAACATTGGGATAGAGAAAATCCTTCCTGCAGTCTGTAGCCACCCTTCTGGGTGCATCAGACTTTAAATGAAGTTGAGGATGATAAGTGGGTTGGGCTGGAGCTGGGCCAGATGCCTTTTCATGTTCAGCTGGGCGACCATTCAAAGGAAGTGAAGCAGTTTCTGGCTCCGAAACAGGAAGCGGAAGGAGTTTTCCTCCTGGATCAAACTCTCCATCATGTGGCATCAGTTCAGAGGTCAATCGCTTTTCATTCATCTCTTTCCCACAGACAATCGAAGGTTGGACATCCACAGAAGATTCCTTCAAATCACAGAAACTAGAAACTCTACTAGTGTCACCAACGTTAAGACCCTCAGACAGCGGTGGGTTCTCTCCAACAGCACCGTCTGCAGTGCTGCATCCAGTCTCAGAGTCCTCTCCAAACTCGTCCAATACACAACACCTCCCAGACTCTGGTGCTTCATCCAAGGTCTTCTCAATCTCCTCTCCTCTTTTCTCCAGTTGTAACCAGAAAGCTTCCCTGTTTGTGTGAAGGCCTGGTGGATGTGGCGAGGTGGAAGCTGCACCCTCTGATGGCTGCTGGCTGAGCTTCAGCTCCTGGATTTTGAGCAGCTGATCCAGGACATGGCCATGCCTCATCTCACCCAGCAGGTCCAGCCTGCTGGTCAGCTGTTTGTCTGAGCAGAAATCATCAGCAGCGTCTGAACAGGCGTCGCTGTCCGTCATAGAGTCAGTCTGACTGAGCTGCTGCCAGCCACCATCAACTAGATCAGTGGAGCCCTGGAAATATGCAACGTTAGAAAAACGGTCTGATAGCTTGCATGAACATATAAATGGTTTAGTGGTGTGGTTACAGCAGCATTAAAAAGCATGCTGACCAATCAGCTCTGAGCTGAAGCAGTTACTGTGACACAAGGAGCCGAGTTCTCATGGACCAAAAACGTTAGAAACACACAAAACATGTTGCTCATTTCAGAAATAGCTGGAATATCATTTTCAGTTATGATGGCATTTTATTTCAGAGTAAAATTGAACAAGTGCTCCATTAAGACCTGGTGCAGCTGCTGGTTACTGCCCCACTGTGGCCACAGATCCTTCCCGTCTCCATCTCGCAGCAGAGCGTCCAGCTCGGCTTCCTGAACCAAAACATTCTCCTCCTCCTACAAAACAGAGACCTGTGATGCTCGTCTGAGCTCCTGGGAGGCTGGGAACCAACCAGAGCAGAGAGTGGTGGTTCAGCACCCTGGAGCTGCAACTGGATCACTTACCTCCAGGATCCCTCCAGCCTGGTTTAATATTCTCTCCACCTCTCTCAGATTCTCTTGCTCCTTTACCTCCCAGTCGGTTAATGACAGATCAATCATACTGAAAACAGAACAAAACATCACTTTGCAGATCCACTCTGCAACCATACCGAGATCCATGTCTGAAGAGAAAAGGTGATTAAAACAATACTGATCTATAGAGTTCAGTGTGTGGTCTGTCTGACATCTATCTCCCTGTCTCACACACACACACACGGTTGATCTGAAAGCAGACTGCAGCTCTCTCACCAGGTAACCCTCTGCATTTGAACCTCTCTCCCCCAACAGGAACAGCCTGTGCTGATGTTTTAGTTTACTGTAGGGAGCGACAAATGTTCACAGATGTCTACAGTGCAAATGTGACTAGATGGAATTACAGGATTTCCCCTAGTGTATTATAAGCCTGGCGGACCACCAGGCTTTACTTGTGCCCCCACCAGACTAAGCATTGCTTGTTTAAGTCTTTTTAGGATGTTTGCATTTTTTAAGACTTTATAGTTGGTGTTCAGGTATTAATTTTCAACTCTTCTGTCAACTTTAAACATTTTTTACTCAAAAACATGACGGGTCACTGGATGAATGACTGCCTTAGTGCCCAATCACCAGGCTTAGCCGGTTTTTGGGGGAAACATTGAAAAGGAATTTTGTTCAAATTCAGCTATTATAAAAAAGTACTGCTGTACATCAAAGTTGAGGTGGCTGCATGTCCACATGGTCCAGAACATTACCCGTCTACTTCTGGTTTTTCCTCATAGGAGTCCCAGAGGAGGGTGGGGACCTCCGTCTCTCTCCCATCAGTGATGGTGCTGCACAGAACGTTACTGATGGGGCTGAGTTCAGGATCATCTTCACAAGAGTGCTGCAGCTTCATGCAGCTCAGCGCCTCTGTGTGTGAGAAGCGTTGTGAAGACCCTCCTTCCTGCCCCCCCAATCCACTGCACTCAGGGCTCAACTTCTTCTGGGGAGTGGGCTTTGGGGTAATGGTAACTGTGTATGAATTTTCCAAATCATCCACTGGCAAGCTAAGCCAGGGATTGGTGGGTGGGGCAGCGGAGCGCTTCACCATGATTTCCAAGTTCAGGGATTCTGCCTCTACTTTAGGGATAATCTGGATGCTAGCGCTGGAGAAGTTTGCTGGGAGGGTGGAGTCAAGCTTTCCGTCGACCTCACTTCCTGGAGCGTTGAAGTTACCCTCCTCCTGCTTCCTGGGCTGTCCTGGGGCAGCCATCGTTGGATCAGAGACCCTAGTTAATTTTTGGAAATTCTCCACTTCATCTTTTCCTCCTGAAGCCTCCAGCTGGGCGCTCCAATCCGCCGACGCCGGCCCGACAACGGCAGCTGAGAGCAACGCGGCAGGATGACTCCCTGCTTCCAGTTCGCTTTCACAGACTTCATTGGCCCGCTCAGACGACCCTTTGTCTTCATCCGAATGATTTAGACAAAGTTCAGAGTTCAGATTTCCATGCAGCATCTCATATTGCCACTGGAGGGCGAGCTGAAGCTGCTCCACTGACACTGGTCCAGAGGACATCAGGAGCGTCCTCAGAATCATGCACCTGACGTTTGAAAGAGAGAAACAGCTGAGGAATGGTCCAGGAAAACAACTAAGAAACAGAACACCGCTTCTCACTGTGACATTTGTTGAAGTCACTGTGACTTCAACAAATGCATCATCTGACAGCAGATTTCACTTATGTTCAAGTATCACGAGCCCTTCAGACTCCTGACATTTGCAGATGACACCACTATGCTACCCTCAGTTGTTAAAGTTAATCAGGTTATAATGCAATTCAGTTATTAAAAAAAATAAATAAAACTTAAAAATAAATGGACATTGAACTTGACCCCTTCATATTTGATCTGTTTCTTAAAAAACTGCTCTTTCTGAAACTCCACCTTCATGTCATTCCAACATGGCTCCTCTATTAACCTTTTAACAACATTTCTACCAATGCTGCTCTGAGAAGTAGCTCCTATACTGAGCTCAGCAGATGCACAATTCCACAAGGTGTTTTCTAATTGCTGCTGCTAGTCTGAAGGAGCCGAGTGGGAGGTGGGCGGGGACAAAATTTGTTTCAACAACCACTAATTGAACTTAAAGATGTCTCAGTGTTTTCTTCACAAATATTAAATAAATTAAACTCTTCAGTAAATCTAGAAAATACTGATTCATAATTAAAAAAAACTCATTTGTTTCTATGCAAGTACAAATTCACCATGTTGCCAACAGCAACAGTAAGAACCTGCTTTTATAAGTATTTTTCTGGTAATTATAATTTCCGTTTTCTAGCTTATCGAAACATGACATTGGGAGGTAACACTTTATTTGAAGGGGGTTGAATAAGACTGACATGACACTTTCATAAACATGACATAACACCTGTCATGAACATGAATAAGCCTTCATGAATATTTATGACTGTTGTCATAAAGTGTCATTCGGTAAATTATGACACTTTTAATACAAAGTTGACATTATTCAAAATGTCTTTGTTATGACAACTTGACATTAACCAAGAAATCATTACTGATATAAATTTGTTATAAAAGTATTACTGATTGCACTTTAAAAATGAGTGTAATGGTGACGTTTACCTCTGGGAAAGGCGTCTGCTCGTCTGTTGCACCTCAATATCTGGGATGGAAGTGGACAAACAGGACAGGTGAAGCAGTTCCTCCATTTCTGGAGGAGGATTTTTCCTCAGGAACGTGGAAAGTCTTTGCCTCCACGCAGGGATTGTCCTCAAACTGTTGCTCTGTTGCTCTTCATGAACTCCTGAGAGGAGCTCTGGGAGAAAGCGGTCACTGAGGACCAGCCTGTACCACCTGTCGGCCTAAATAACAACAACTCATTCATTATCAAATGAGAACTAGTTCCTTCAAAACATGTTTCATAATCTATACCTTATGACTCGACAGCAGCAGATACTCAGACAACTGTTTAGTCTAAGAGGTTGTGAATACTGTAAATCACACACACACACACACATTTTATAACCCCATCTCTTTGCATGATGGCAACCTGCCTTGTTGTAGTAGTGATGGCAGCTGGACACAGCCCTGAGGGTCTGGAGGACAACCCGGACAGCAGAGTGAAGGTTCTCCTTCTGCCTCTCCAGCTCCAGAGCCCAGCTCTCCTCATGCCATGACTTCACCGGAGAGATCTCCTCTAACGTGTGGATCACATCTTCAGCACAGCGAATCAGAGCCTGGGAGGGGAGAGGGAATAACTTCAAGACATCATGATCCTCAGACACACAGAACCACTGCTGCTGGGGCAGCAGGAAGTGACAGAGCTCTGTACCATAGCTGGAGTGAAAATGGACGTTTCAAATTCAGACAGCAGTAAAGCTGCGGTTGTAGAATCCTTAGCCATCTCCATTCTGTACGGCTGAAGCTTCTCTTGAAGAGATTCCATCTTCACAATAATCTGTAAAACACATTCACCATGGTTACCATCATCCTGTGCAGCAGAGCATAAGGTCACACTGAAAAAAAAAATCTCTTTAGAAGCCAGAATTAGTCTTCACGTTTGCAGAAAATATAAATGTTGGTGTTCTTGAACATTTGACCCCGAGTTCAGTTTTATATTAGCACAACATGACGTCTGCTGCAAAGCACAGTCCGGTCCTTCATAGAGACAGATGGCAGAGCTGCTGACTTAAACCACTGATGAGTTAAAGGCCGTTAAAACACAAATGTCCTGATGAGAAAATCTTTCAAACAGCTCAAATTTGATCCTTTGTTTTCATATCTTCAAATTCAAAGATGATGCAATATTCACTTAGCCCTTAATCACTTCATAATAGTGATGAAGAGCAGTCGTCTTCCCTAAAGTGAGTTGCAGTAACCAAAAGCGATGCTGCTGCTGGACATCCACTCCTTATCCCAGAAACTGCCTCTGCCTTTAGAGCTCTCATGAACCTTTACCACCACAGGTTACCAACGCTCTTTTCTGAAAGCAAAGCCAGCAGACTGTTGAACAGGCAGACCCACCTGCAGAGCGCTGTTGCTCAGCTGCAACACCTGCAGCTGCAGATGGGCCTTAGCAAAGGCCTGCTGCCACAGCAGCTCCACTTTCTCCACAGCTGCAGTGATTCTGAAGAAAACACAGAAGCAGTCATCCAACTGGAGAACTAGGAACATGAACAGTTCAATCTGTGGACACAACTCTGAACCAGTGTACCTGCTGTGGTTCTGCAGCATGTCAAAGGCCGTCTGGGTAAAGAAGGGGGTGCCAGCCATGGCCTGGTAGCATGGCTCTCTGTCAGGGTGGCGCAGCTTCTCACACACAGCCTCACAATGCTTCAGCAGCTCGTCCAAGCCCAGCTCCCTGCACACACACACACACACACAGCAGCTCAGTTAGTAACAGCTGCTCCAGAGGGAGGAGTGACTGAAGTCAGATTTCAAACATTATGAGTCGATAATAAAATGACATTGAATGTTTGATCTGTTCTGCAGTGGCCTCTAGTGGGCTGCAGCCCACTAGAGGCTCCAGCTGGCTGCAGCCCACTAGAGGCTCCAGCTGGCTGCAGCCCACTAGAGGCTCCAGCTGGCTGCAGCCCACTAGAGGCTCCAGCTAGCTAACTGGTGTAACTCTGAAACCAGTTTGCTAAAAAAAGAAGAAAAAAAAAAAAAGTTCAGCTTAACATTGGTCATAGATTGATTCTTTTAGTTCTTGATTAAAACCATCAAAGCTATTGGCAGCATTTTCAATACTTCAATTTTTTTTTATTGAAATCAGTAAATGATGACCACACATTTAAAGACTAGGTGTTTGCATTGTCCATTTGACAGGGTCTCAGACACTCCCATTCTCCTCACCATTTGGACTTTAGGTACAAAAGGTTTCAGAGACATTTTTATCCTCCTGCAGAGGTAAACCTGACCACTCCTCTGTCCCAGCTCCTATTAGCTAGTCACCAACACCAAGTTAGTTTTTGGCAGATGCTGAAGATCTTCAGTGGGACCTGGTTCACCCACCCAACCAACTATTAACATGTCCTAGACCAGTGTTTACCCAACCCTGGTCCTCAAGGCACACTGACCTGCATGTTTTAGATGTTCCCCTGCTTCAGCACACATGATTTCAATTGATGGCTGATTAACAGGGTTTTGCTGAATTGCAATCATCTGAATGGGGTGTGTTGAAACAGGGGAACATCTAAAGCATGCAGGTCAGTGTACCTAGAGGACCAGAGTATTTTAAAACCATTTACAGTATCCTGCCAGTATTAGTATCACTTAGGTTAATATGCTGGCTTCATTCTTTAAAACATTTTCACAAAAAAAAAAAAAAAAAACAGGATAAATCCTTTCAGATTTTTCCTTGTTGACATCAATACAGAGCAAAGTAGCTTCAGCTCACAGGAGACCAAAACGATTCCAAAGACTTCAGCCTGGGTAAAGATAAACCAAAGGAGTCAGGATCTGTATGAAGAAAATGCTGTGAGTTTTTTTAACTTTACATTTTCGTGGAAATTGGTTGGCAATTTTGGTGTGCGAGTAAGTTTCTTTGAGTCCTTGAAATTTGGACAACTCTGCAGCAATTTAGTTAAACCCTGAAGGTTTTAGCTAACCCTGACCTGTAACTTTGTTACAATTCCTTCCTGTAACACAAAGTTACAGTAAAGAATTGTGACTGTCATTTTCCAACTTTGGGAGAAGAAAAAAAAAAGTCTCAGTTGGACCGTCATGTCCTGCTGTCATAAAACTAAGTCAATATGGTTGACTTTTTTTTCACCGAATCAAAGACAGAGGATTACACCATAATTATTTTTTTTCTGAAGGAAGTGGGCCATTTGACTCATCTTGTTTAAACAAGAAAAAAAATCCTAACAAATTTAGTTGCAATGTTTAAAGAAAATGATCCAGATGATCTCAAAGAGTCCCCTTTCTGTGACCTGACAGTATAAGGAAAGAGCCGGACCTCCTAAGCTGCAGGAACGTTGCTTCATTTGTGCTGCAGAAGTGCTGGAGCTGGCTGAGGCTGGAGGGCAGCGGCAGCCTGGACAGAGCCTGCAGCGTGGAGATGCACGACGGCAAACGCTGCACCACTGACAGGAACTCCTGAACGAAGCCATCAATCTCCTGTAGGGACCAGCACAGGAACACGTCACCATGGTAACACCATGGCTGGAAAAATCACAGATGCATAGTAAAAACAAAGTTCCTACCACAACACTGTTCTTCATACTTCTAAGCTTACAAGTCAAAACCTGATGGGTTTACAGGTAACCAATCAGCTAGCTCAGATTTATTCAGTGGCAATAAGCAACCTGAATGCAGGCCTGAGGCCAGCTCCTTTCACTTGTTAATGAACAGTCTCTGAACAAGCTTCACCATGGTAACCAACACTCCACACACTGACACATCAAGGAAATATATGCACCAATAAAAACCTTGAAGTTAAACACAGAATGCTCTTCATCACCAAACTGATTTAAGAACAATTCTGGAAAACTTCAAGGGGTATGAATACTTTTGCAAGCCACTGTATAGGTTTTTCTATTGTTATGCAATTGTTGTCGAACATCGATGTGAAAAGCCAGTATGGAAAGACAAAATGATTAAGTAGTCCAAGTTTCACTAGCTCTACCAAGAGGTATTGGAAGAGTTCTCGTGTCACTGGCTTTGTCCTTTCAGCGGCTCATTGTTACCTTCATAAAGCTAACCCAGCTATGGTGGCAGTACAGAAAGTAACCCCCCAGAGACGCTGGCAGCTGGCTCCGGTCAATGGAGTTCCACAGCTCTGGGATTTCTTTCAGGAGGATATTCTGACAAAGACAGAGCAGTGTTGGATATCAAAACTAAATGCAGCTCTTCCCTCAGCAGGATGCGCTGTACATACCCTGAAAGATGCATCGCAGGACTTTGACCCGACCAGGAGCTTTAGCAAGAGCTTTGCTACATCCTTCCTTTTGGGCTGAATGATGTAAACACTGTGGACAGTTCGCTTGTGTTCCTTGGAAGAGGAAGATCCATAAATTAGAAGCATCTTTTAGAATTTTCGTCACTGAACCATAAAAGTCAAACCCTGTGTTTCAGACATCAGATTTTGCTTCCACTACATTAGACAAGTCGCTGAAAAAGTTGAATCAAGGTTTCATAACAAAATGATAGTTTCATTTTGTTTTACTACCAGATTGATTTTGCCCAGTCCTCTTACCTTCCTGTCAGTAACAACTAAAGCTGGACAAGCACTGCACAATATTTTTAGTACTTTAATCTCAAACTGCACACCTCCACGGCAGGGTTCAATAATTCACAGACTACGACCCGACAGACCGCGGCACACACAACACATTGGACTCTAGAATCCAGAACCGCAAAGAAGGAGGTAAAGCCAGAAGTGAGGAGACACATTGGTGCATGCAGAGTGACGGGTTCAGGTATCTGGCTCATGGCGCTGCTCCAGAGCGAGTCCAGCACGACAGGCGGCCAGAATTTCAAACAGGTTTGACTTTCATGTGACTGTACGCCTGCTGACTACGAGCTGGTTGCGAGGAGTTTATCACTTCATGTAACTCCCCGTACATCACACGACAAACTTGGTCCAATCTCAAATATTCTCGGAATCTTTGAATAAATCGTTTTCTAGCCTAAGTTTTATATCAAATCGTGTTGATTGCCCATGTTAACACTACAAACGATGTCAATGCAGAGCTTTAAAAAGCTGCCATTAGGCCTGAAATTAGTCCAAAGCAGCTTTTCGCTTATGGAAAAATATATGCACCTCCCACTTAATCATACTCATTTCAAGTAATTCCACCAAGGCATTTTGATGAGATAACCAAGCATGTGATCCTTCAACCCCCAACCACAAGAATTTCATAATGGACTAACGTAGACATGATCCACCCAGAGTAAAGCAGCTCAAACTGTTTGAATTACTGAATGTACAACTTCAGGCTGCAAGAAAATCCACTCCTTTAAAGCAGTCCAAGTTTTTCAAGTCACTGTGCAAAAAAAAATGTTCATGCATAACTCAGGCACAGGCAACTGCTCCATAACAAAGCTGTCTCACATCAGCAAAGTCTCCTAATGGAGTAGCATCCACTCTGCTTGAACACTATGTAGCTTTTAGGGCAAAGTCAATTTTCTAACAGATTTCACAGAATGTTCTTTGCCTACAATGAAATAGGAACAGTGCCATAACTGACAATTAATAGCTATTTTTTTTAAAAAGGAAATACAGCCTGCTTAATATTGAAATATTTCTCAAGCAAAAGTCAGACTGATGTGTATCTGTTTTTGTGACTACTAAGACATGAACTGACCAAACACACAAGTTCCTCAGACTAAACTGGACAACTGAATCTAAATGGACATATTTGTCTGGTTTGTTTTCAGGCACAATATTCAGCATTTTAGAGTTTAAATAAAGGAAATTGTCAGCCATTTCTTAATGTCTGACAAACTTCCCAGGAGGTTTAACAATTTATGCACTTCTGAATGACTGTCAGCGTTCTGTGTCATTTTAGAATTCTCATCTGTAGTTTAGCAGTGACAGCAGAGGAAGTGATCGAAGTTCAGTCCATGTTGGCCACGCTTCCAAATATTAAGCAATAAAGTTGGATCACGGGGAATGTTTAAGACGTTTTAGTGCTGGCAAAAAAGTTGTGATCTTACTCCACATTAAGGCTGCTTACAGCACACGCAATTTCAGGTAAGCTTAATCAAGTTGCTACATTACAAACTTCAGGGTCAAACGTTGGTAATTGGGTTAAAACAGAGCTGGACAATATGGCTGAAAAAGTTATCACGATATCCGCATTTCATATCAGTCGATAGATAATTGTTGATATTGGTAATTATTGATTTGTTTTTGCTTAAAATATCTGAATACAGCAAAACCGATGGCATGACCTGTTTTAATCACAGTTTTCACTCCACACCATTATTTTTATTTTATTTTGAAGCACTTAATGAGGCACGGTGGCAAAACCTGAAACTTACTCAGGTTCTTAAGTAAGTTTCAGTTAGTTGGTGAGTGAATTAGTTGATGCCACCCATCTTGCTTAGCTCACAATGAAAGATTGAGCAGCTAAAGACCCTCTTCTGCCTACCTCTCCCAGAAAGTAGCAATAGAGAATATTTTAACAGACTCTGTGCTGATGTGCTGGGATTCTATGGACGTTTTCCAAACCCGATTTTCTTAGCCTCACTTGTCTTTCAGTAAAGTATTAATTGTTAATTTATATAGATAATTTATATTCGGAGTTTTAGTATGTTCAGAAATACTGTTATTTTTTGTTCTCAGATTACAATAGATGTTTGTTCTGCTGCATGTTCTTAAAACTAAAAATTAAAACTAAAGTGTGAATAAATAAAATCTTTGTCCTAAACATCATCAATGCATCATAAATATAAGAAAAAAAAAATCCATTATGGAGGCAGTGTGAAAAGCACCTTCTGTTTACGTAGGTTCTCTATCTCTACATAAGGAGTCGATCGTTTTTCTTGGTTGTATGTTTTAAGAAAAACAATCAGTAATTGTCTTTCTGCCGATTGTTTTGTTGTAACAAAACAACAGAAGTCGTTTTGTTACTGAAACAACTTTTATTGTTTCAGTAAACAATAAAAGCCAGTTACTACTGTAGTAACTGGCTCAGCAACATCCTCCCCATTTTCTCAATCCATATTTCTATTTTGTTCTTGCTCTGGTCTAAACCTATATAGGTTTTATCTAATCGTCTTCACATTAGAAACCTCCCCTTAACACAATAAAGTTCCTTTAGCAGCTTACCATGTGAAACATGCTGCTCCTGCTTTTTTAAGCAGGAGCAGTTCAGATGGAGGCTCAGAGGTCTGAAGATGCCACATGATGCTAATCATGTGAACTGAACAAAAAAAAAAAATCTTGATCCTGAAACCATCCCTCAGTCTCACAAGCTTTGTAGCACTGAGCAATAATGTCATCTCTGAATTCAACTACCTTTACTGACAGACCGCTAAAATCATATAGATAGGAAATTGCTTAGGTGTTGAAAACACAATGTAAGCTTTAAACCTGCAGTAAATTGAGAGGAGCCTCTCTACCGTCCCAGAACAATGAGATGTGTTCATGGGCTTCATGAGATTTAAATGTTAAACCTGTTGCACATAAAACAAATACAAATGATTATAGTCAAATGTCCTACTATAACTATCACATGATGCATCAACTGGATCATGTCTTAAAGTAGGATGAAAAGGTCTCATCAGGGAGACTTCCAGAGGAACGCTGCAACATCGCCAGCAGACATGTTAGAATGGCCCCGAAAACCTAAGTATTTACGGTACATGCAGGAGACAGGTTGGGTTCTACAGTCTGAAAGTTAGTGGACGGTCTGATGAGACAGTGTTTCCCAACCCTGGCCCTCAAGGCACACTGTCCTACATGTTTTAGAGGTTTCCCTGCTTTAATGTGCCTAATTCAACTGATTGCAGCTCAGCAAATGCCTGTTAATCAGTCATCGATTGAAATCAGCTGGACTGAAGCAAGGAAGTACCTAAAACATGCAGGGCAGTGAACCTAGAGGACCAGGGTTGGGAAACACTGGACTAGAACATGAAGGATTAGAATATGTTGGTGATTTGCCAAAGCAGGGAGATTGTGGTTAACGCAGAACATTGTTACATTGCCAATCTGGTGATGCAGACTTCCCTCCTCATAGCAGCAGAGCTCTTCACTGAGGTGTGCAACCATCTTCAGAGTTCAGAAAACGGACTAGATCTGAGAAACGCACTGCATGACTTTCACAAGCAAATATCTTTATAACTCTAGGTCGCACACTCTACCCTGCACCGAAAATTAAGCTAATTTTTACCTCAAAAGGCCCTCAACATATTTAAATCAAGGGCTTAGTATAACTATACAAGATTTAAAAAAAAAGTTAAATCATGGTTGATTAAAGTCAACTTTGGAAATCATTTTACACCCAAAAACTCTCTGAACTTAATTTAATTGAGTGTTTTTCAAAACCTTGACCAAAGGAAAGATACATTGACTCACTTTTTTCCAGTTAAATACAATGTTACACTTTACAGAACACTGCCTGGAACAAGATCTGGCAACAAATTGCCTTGTTTGCCAAAAGCATATAAATGTCTACATCAAGTTTCACTAACTAAACCCCAACTGTACCGTTTACTGACATTTTTACTGTTATCGTTTATTCCTAAAGCAGGATCCCTCAGATCTGCTTTTAAAATAAAGTTCTAAAGTCTTCACATTTTTGGGCATCTTAAAATGAAACAACCTCTGAAAGCACGAGTGTCAACACTAGGCATGACTACAGTGTCAATCTGAGAGCTTAAAGAGAAACACTGAGATGATCATCTGTAGATTAAGAGCATGAAAAATTAAGAGGTTGAACATTTACAAAAATATATTGTGCAGAGAAGCATGTTCTGACACCAGTGGAGACCCAGACAGGGTCCACACTGACAACACGTACCTCCAAGAGGAGCAGAGTCTCTGTGATGAACCTGGTGGTTGGTGGTGCCGCCTGCCTCAGATCAGCAACCACAGACACTAGACTCCGCTTCTCCTGCTTCTTACTGCAGACAAAAAAACAGAAACTGTTGTTCCATTATGACCACTCAGTCTGCACAATCCCACGGTCACCATGGTTTAGTCTGAACACAACATACTTGAGCAAGGCATGGAAGTAATGGATGAAGTCCACAACTTCTGTTTTGCTGAGCTCCAAAAGCCTTTCCTGACCATCTGCTGGGAATATGATGAGAGGGCAGCCATGCTGGTCAAACACACCTGAACAGAGCAGAAAACCAGCAAAGAGTTAACACTGTCACTGTAGGTTTTATTTCAACTCAGTCTTCACAAACATCTGCAGAATCAGCTTATATAAACCATATTCTGATTACTTTACGTAAACAGCAAAGTAAAGAAAAAACTATGAAAAGCATAAATACCAGGGAACCAGACAGCTCCAGAACCCAGCACATGGTCTGAGGGCAGCAGCGGAGAGGAGCCGCGGTCCTGCACTGGCGTCTGAATGCCTGCAAAGTTTGGCCCAAAGTTAGGATTTCTACTGGAAACACGCCCGACCCGACCAGACTTTCCTGCAGTTCCTGTTCTATGAGCAGCAGAGAAACCGGCGCAGCACATTCCACAGACTGCAAACAACTCCCGACCGGAGGGGGGGAGAAGACAACCCACGACCAAGCTGTGGACCGTGTCAGGGCCTCGGTGTGTCCGGATACAAAGCACCTGTTTCCCAGGCGTCCGTACCTGCGTGGCGGCTCATGTTCAGCTCCTCAACCGCTGAAGTCCTGCTTCATCTCCAGACTTCTGTTTCTGGGCTGAACCACAACCTGTTGCTTCAGGGAACCGACAACACACATAGGTCCTGTCCTCCACCGGTTACGACCAGTTGGAGCGGGACTGAGCGCTTCTTTCCGCCATCTTCCAACCGAGCACCGATGTCCGGCTAACACCGCTGAGTGCGAGATGCTCCAATGTTTTATAAACCGGAGAGGGAGGAGAGACGTCTCAGAGGGACGGGCCAAGATCCAGACCCGGCCCCCCGGCCTGGACCCGAACCAGACCCGGATTGGGGATTGTGGATCTTATTCTGGGGGTTTAACTGAAGAAGAGAAGCAATGTGAGCAGTTGGTCATCTTTTTCACGGTATTGAAGTTCAGGAAAATATATAAAATATATTTAATGTCAACAACTAGTGGTCATTGACCCTAAACAGCAATATTAATATTGGATATCAACATCCCTGATAATTATGAATTGTTCTCATCAAATGATTTTGATGCCATGCTTTGCCTGTAAGGTTTCTCTCTAGGTATTCAGACGTCTGCCCACAGTCTACAAATATCGCTGTTGGGTTAAATGTTTCCTCTAAAGTGTAAGTGTGTGTGTGTGTGTGTGTGTGTGTGTGTGTGTGTGTGTGTGTGTGTGTGGGGGTGTGTGTGTGTGTGTGTGTGTGAGACCTTTGTGTCTCTGGACTGGTGATCTGCCCACTGTGTAGATCACACACATTTTACCCAGGGGATAAAATGTGTGTGCTAAACTTAAACCTGCACCTGAATTAACAAAATTCTTTCTTTGTGAAGGTAAAATATCAATTCTGGAATTATCTAGCCAGACTCTGGAATTAAATTCTGCAGAAAATGTGCAGGGTCACCTGGATGGAGGGCTAAAATTAACATAATTAAAACATAATTAAAAATAAAACCAGAAATGTATACAACTGAAAAAGACAGTAATAATAATAATATCCTCCTTCTCAATTATATCTAGAGAACCTTAGTCAAGTATATTAGTAAATATTATCAAGTCAAGATATGACATGTTCAGGATTACTACCAAAGACTGAATTTTTATTTCAAATCAAGCAGAACTTCAACAAATTATCTGCACACATATCCAGCAGGGTTACATTATGTGTAAAAAAACAAACAAACAAATAAACAAAAAAAGATTTTAACATGTGGTTTAATTTTTTGGATCATAATTTCTCAGAATATTAAAAAGGATGATCTCACTTGTTCATCACTGGATTAAATGTGTTTCTCGTCTGAATCCTCTCAGCAGCCTGTCAGGTCTGACTGATGTGACAATAAATCGTTCATTCCATTAATCTGGTCTGGTCCTTTACTTAACTTCATACATTCATAATTTGACATAAATTCAGTAAGTTTGATTCCACAGCAATCCTCCTGCTCAGCTGAAAAACACCATCTCGACTCTTACATTCCTGATAGGCCAGATTTCATTTCATCTTTTTGTGGAAACAAAACAGAAAGAAAAACAGAGTGTGATGTTGCTTTCATTGATACTGAGGATTGAAAAGGAACTCCAAAAATGTGTGTGAACATTGTTATGCTTTCCAGAGGTACATAAACAGAACCAGTGTTCAAATATGACTCTTTAAGATTACATTAAAACACCACCATTTTCTTAGAGTTGAATGAGAAAAACATGACATGTGCTAGTGGTTCTAAACAAATAATGATATCACTGATGACATGCTAACAATCAGCTCAGATATCTTGCTCATCCAGTTTTGGCATCACATTTATCTGACATATGTTTCTATCAGTTCACTTTCTCATTTAAATTTGAAATCCTTTGCTTGTCTTTGCACCTTACATATCATTTTTGAATGACTGTCAGAACATTCCACACGTGTTTAAAGGAGTTTGTATTGGTTACATCACCTACTGCATTTTAGAAATATTTTGCTCATATATACATTTTTAATCATTTAGACCAAAATGAGGACATTTTCAAGGATATTCAGTTTCAATGTTTTGTTGCAGAGCTGCAGTTACTGGTGAGACCCACAAAAAGATGTTCAGTTCTTTCACGGTTTGCCAAACAAATTCTACACCAGCCTGTGATTGAATAAACCTGGGCAAAGGTGCCATGACTGCCCCTTCTCTCACCCCATTTTTCATATCTGTCAAACATAACAGCACTGATTTGTGAGGCACATTTTTGTTTGTGGTGCTCTTCCCTAATGCACTGAGTAAAATTAGTAAGTTTTTTTTTTTTTTGGTGTTGCAGCTTCAATTAGGACCAAGGAGGAGGAGGTATGATGTGATTAGAAAAGGCACCAAGAGATGTCTCACTCTTCAACATCACTGAAAAACATTTCAGTGATAAGTTTCTTATCTTAATTAACTTAAGAAACTTAAGTTTATCTTAAAACATGCTCTTCAACATTTGTGTCCTCTAAAACTCGCACTTTGTAGAGTGTTGTTTACTTATAATTTCAATGCCTCTATTTTAAAATCCACAGGAAATGCATTGTACTTTTAAATGTAAAGTTATTTTATTTTGAAAGCACAACCGGAAGTAATTTCGACCGCGCTGGATAGAGGAGCTGGTGAGGTACTCAGCAGCACTACTACAAACTGTTGGAGCATCTTGCCTGAAGACAAATAAATGAAAATCCCAAAATTTGAACAATTGCTTTCTGAACCCTGGTCGTTACATTGTGGATAAAATGCGGAGTGACTGTCCGCTTGCTGCTACGCAGTCCGGGTACCAGCGTAGCTGCTAAACGGAGCTTAGGTCGGGTCAGGTGGCAGAGAACACATGTCACCGTTATCGCTGTTTGGTTCCAGTTTCGGACAGTCGGATCTCTATTTCTCTTAACGTTGTTAAAGCCAAAATGATGGGCCGCCGTCGATAGGAATAGCTAGGGCTGGTACTAGACCTGCGAATGCAGAGAAATGATCATTTCGCTCGGAAGAAACGGGTTAATCGGACTCGCTGTCGGAGCTGCAGCCAGTTTGGGGTTTATTGGGCTTCTAATTTACAGAGAGCGGAGCAGGAGAAGGTCCCAAAGGCTGGAATCTAGAGGCCAGTCAGCTGCAAGGCTGCCTGACCAGGCGGATGGAGCGGCGCTTTTCCAGGAGCCCCTGGATGCTCAGGGTAGGTTAACTTCACACTGCCCCCTGCTGTTCAGATGCTGACATGTCTGCTTCTAAACTCCTTGAGTTGAGGGACTTGTTCTTGATAGACATTTTTGTATGATATTGACAACTAGAATAAATATTTCGAGAGCTAATTTGTCCTAAATTGTGTCAGAACTTGTGTCGGAACGACACAGGTTATTATTTTGTCATTTTATGTCATTTGCAAATGTATTATGAAACAATTACGTTTTTCTTGTCTGGAGGATATTCATGATCTATTACCTCCCCAATGACCTATCAAACAATTATTTTTTGGAGGAAATTAATTAAAGTTCTTAAGATTCTTTCAGTTTGTATAAATTTATTTAAATCAGCCTTTTCAAGTAAGCAGTAGCATAGGATTTCCTCCATTGTTTTTCTACTCATGCCTTCACAGCATTGTGTTAGAAGTGAATGTTGAGCTAATCGTTCATGTTGCTGCAGCATAAACAGGAGTTAGTTTGGGCAATTAAAAAATTACGGCTGCACCGATAAATCAGCCCTGATTTCTGTCATTTTGAGTGATCGACGATTGGCCTATAAATTCCATGTGAAACTGATCTCATTTATAATTGCAAATGTCTGAAACTCGTTTGCAGGTGCTGAGCTGAAAATCACCCACTGTCCCCTTTAGCTCTGACTTTTCAGACAGAAATAAAAAAATCACTATCTGCCAGAATTTACAAGTCAGGCTGTTCAAAGGTTGGTGATTGGCCACAGAACTCTTATCAGTGCAGCCCTATTAAAAATGCTAGAGGCATCAGTAAAATGTCTAAAGTGCAGAGACAGTCAGAGGATGTGTCTCCGTCCCCAGAGATGGAGGCCCAGCAGCAGGCCGTGGCAGCGGTGGAGGCCATGGTGCAGGGTCTGTCCCCAGATCAGCAGCTGGAGCTCCGGATCCAGCTGGACCAGGTGCTGAGCTGCGTGGCCTCGCTGCGCTCTGAGGTGGCTGAGCTCCGGGGGGGCCTGCAGGGCATCGCCCTGCAGATCATCCAGGATGTCAAGTGAGTGGACTCACCAACTGCCCCTCCTAGCTGTTCTGTTTGGCAGTATGACTCACTTTCTTCAGCTGGGATCTGATCCACGCTTGGCGCTTGTGATGCCGTGTGTCCTGTACTCCAGACTGAAACTGGGCTTCTCTGGCTGCTGTTTTCTTTCACACACCTTTAGAAAGGGAGTGGAGGACAGTCAAAGGCTCCGACGTCGTCGCCATGTCAACAGAGAGCGGACCGACTCAACCAGCTCCAGTTCTATCTACTTTACTGCCAGCCAGGATGTGGGCAGCACCAATGAGGAGACCAGCGAAGGAGGGTACGTCGACCCCTCTCACCAGGCTGTCAGCAGGGTGCTTCTCTGAGATGAACATATATATATATATATATATATATATATATATATATATATATATATATATATATATATATATATATATATATATATATATATACTGCTCAAAAAAATAAAGGGAACATTTCACTTTAACTTTGTGTGTGGCTCCAAATCCAGGCCTCCATTGGTTAATAAATTTGATTTCCATTGATGATTTTTGTGTGATTTTGTTGTCAGCACATTCAACTTTGTACAGAACAAAGTATTGAATGAGAATATTTCATTCATTCAGATCTAAGATGTGTTATTTGAGTGTTCCCTTTATTTTTTTGAGCAGTGTATATATGTGTGTGCGTGCGTGCGTTTGTTTATAATACCTTGTGGGGACGATTTTCCTGACATATACTACATCGTGGGGACCAATTGCTCCTTGTGGGGACTGGAGCCTGGTCCCCACAAGGGGAAACCCTGTTTTTGGGTCAGGGGTCAGATTTAGGGCTAAGGTATGAATTGAGTTTTTGTTAGGGTTAGGGCTAGGTATGTGATGGGTAGGGTTAGGAAAAGGGTAAAGGTCAGGTTTAGGCTGTAGAAATGAATGGAAGTCAATGGAAAGTCCCCACAAAGATAGCAACACAAACATGTGTGTGTGTGTGTGTGTGTGTGTGTCCGAGTGTTTCAAGCCTCTTCAGTCTATTTTAAAATAGCTCAGTACTGTAACGAGTAATGACATCTTTCCCCTCCGTTGGGGGTGCACTGACCCAGACCAAAAGTGTCTAAATGAGTAAAGAATGAATAAATAAAGAACATATTGAGTATTAATCTCAACCTTTTCACAGAGGTATTTGTTGGATCCTGTCTTGAACGTAGCTTTAAAGTCATGTCTTCTGAGAATCCTGTGTTGGGAGCCGTGCAGCATGAAGTGCTTGTTTTGGGCCTCAGGTACTCCACGGCCTACGCTGAGTCTGAGTACACAGACCACGATGAAGATGAGCCGGAACCGGAGCCAGACTCTGAGGAAGACGAGGAGGAAAGAAGCTGTGCCACGGTCCTCACCCTCCGCCAAGAAGACTCCCAAGAGGAAGAGGAGAGGGAAGTTGAGGAAGAGGAAGAGGAGGAGGGAAGGCTGTGGATGGAGGCAGAAGTTCCTCACGGAGAGCTGGCTCTGCTTTTGGCTCAGAGTGACATCCTTCACACTGGAGATGCTACTTTAAAAGCAGACGGCTTTCAGCTGCTGCTGGACAACAGAGCAGAGGTGAGTTGCTGTCTGTCCATGATGGACAAAATATGTCCTCAAAGTGTGGACAGGAGCTTCAGCTGACTGAATCTGCTCCTTCAGTTTGTCTGAGATTTTGGGAGATTGATAGATAAATAATTCCCAAAGTTTTGAATCCATTAGGCTGTAAAATGTCAAATAGTTTTCTCTGCTGCTCATGTAAACTAAAAAGTATTTGTATTCATGATAATATCTGAGGTTTTGAACTGTCTCTTCATCCTGCTGCAGTACGGAGACAGCAGGGACTTCCTCTGGAGACTGGCTCGCGCTTACAAGGACATGTACGAGTCTGCCAAGGAAAAGCAGGAGAAGTCCAGCTACGCTCAAAAAGGTGGGAGCACTCACACACTCACACACTGACACACTCACATAGTCACCCAGACATTCTTGCTCCAGACCAGCTTCAGTACCAGGCCGGTTCCAGCTCCGGCTGAATGAATCGTTCCCAGGCCTCTGCAGGCTGAACGTCTGGATGCTGAGCAGGGAACAGTAATTTGGTTCAGGTGTGCTGGAGCACAAACGTTTTGCCATGAGGTCCAGGATCATTCATTCAGAAGCAGTTGGGGGACCAGACTAAATATTTTTTTATACCAAATTAAAACAGCTGAAAACTAAAAATGAAAAATCAACAAAATTGTTAGCTTTTTGTGGAAAACAGATCTGTAAATCATTGTAGATACCAGTGTTGTGGTACTCGAGATCGGTCTTGGTCTCGAGTCCGGTCTTAAGACCGTTTTCTGATGGTCTCGGTCTCGTCTCGGACTCGACCGTATTTGGTCTCGGTCTTGTCTCGGTCTCGGGCTCTGAGGACTCGGCATTTTATTTCAAGACCAGTCGAGACCGCAACTGTGAAAATATCACTAAACGTGCAGCATACTGTCCAGTTTATTTGTTAACATCTTTGTTTTCAGTGGATGCAAAAACGCACCAATTAAAATCCAAGCAACTACGTGTTTCTCCCCCTCCCTCTCCCCTCCCCACCTTTCACTCACGCGCGGCGCTCCAGGACATGCGCAGTGGTTTTCTCTCAGCGGCAGAAAATGTTTACTAATCGTCAGTAATATAATAGCACTGCATAAATAGTAAGAAATCCGATGGCCAGAGCTAACTCAGCAGCGCTTCGCTTTCAGAGACGATGGGGACAACGTCTAACTATTTTCGTCACTTAGAAAAGTAGCTCAAAGAAGGTAAGCTCCGTTAACGTGATGTTAGCAAAGCTAGCTGTACAGAGACACATAAGAATTTGTGATGAAAAAAAGTCACTCACTGCCTGAATTATTGTGCGGAGATGTTGACTGACTTGTCGCATATATGGGACAACGCTATGTCCAAAAGTCTGCAATATAGTGATGTGACATTCAGAAACAGTCGATTCTTCTCCACGGCTCTTTACTTATTAGATAGGACTGGAGTGTCACTCACTGAGAGCCGTTCTATCAGATTACCATACGCTGTCAGAGTAGCATACATGCAGTGAGTACCATGCCTGCGCATGCGCATTAAGAAGTCCGACCGTCAGAGGAGTTGTCAGTTCACCATATGCAGCAAGTTATGACGAAAATAAGTCATTAAATTGTTTTCAATGATAACTATATAGATATACTGTACATGTGTTGTCGTGGTTGCAAAGTGTATTTAAAGCAGGTCTGGCTGCAGCTGGAGTCAGCTACAGCCCGTGTAAAACTCACTTAACCGCTAAGTCAGGATGCCATACAACTGTTAATAACAGATCTACATCGTGATTCTATGTTCCTAGCATACATGCAGTGAGTACCATGCCAACGCATGCGCCTTAAGAAGTCCGACCGTCAGTGGAGTTGTCAGTTCAGCATATGCAACAAGTTATGACGAAAATAAGTCATTAAATTGTTTATAATATGACATAATATGATAACTAGATAGATATACATGCGTTGTCGTGGTTTCAAAGTGTATTTAAAGTAGGTCTGGCTGCAGCTGGATACCATACAACTGTTAATAACCAAGTGTATGATGATCTACGTCATGATTCTATGTTGCTGATTAAATAAAATCATATGGTAATGACAGCGTATGCATGTCTGAGCTAAGCGTACGACTATCTGACAACGTATGCTGATCTGACAGAACACCATGAGTTCGTGCTAAGCGTATGACGATGTGACCTGACAGAACACCCGTTCTTTGTTCTAGTAATGCTCTATGTACACTGCATCATTATTTAATTATGTACGTTGATATTTAAATTAACAAATAACTAAAACACAAGAACGAAAGAGCACGCAGAGCATGCACATTGCTCTTTGTTTTTGTTCAAAGTGGCAGCTGTAATGTCTGCCATGGTGTCAGACTACCTGGCTTCATGTACTGGGAGAGAGAGTGAAAACAGTCACGATGAGCGCCTTCTGTTTGGTCACTTCTTGCTTGTTGCTCCTTGGTCAGTGTTCATAGTTGAGCGTTATTTACCATCAGGGCATTGCCTCAATTGCTATGTTTAATGGTGCAACAGTGGTGGATTCTTATATGAGCAATATGGGCAAATTCCCAGGGTGTTATGTTTTTAGGGATGGCACGAGACCATCACACATTGTAACACAGAAATGGAATATTTAATATTGGTAAAATGTATTAAGTATTTAATATCTAGGTGTTTTTATGGGAATATGGATCTTTCAGATTATTCTGAGAAGCAATTTTGATCATATTTTACATTTTATTGTGTCATGTAGCGTGGGCCGCTGGTCTTGGTCTTGACTCGGTCTCGACTTTCCTCGGTCTTGGTCTTGACTTGGTCTCGGACCCTAAAAGTCTTGGTCTTGTCTCGGTCTCGATACACTCTGGTCTTGGTCTTGTCTTGGTCTCAGGTTAGGTGGTCTTGAACACAACACTGGTAGATACAAAATAAGATTTTGCATGATTGCCTTTTGAGACTGGTCCACAGTTTCTCGGTTTCATAATGTGGGATATATGATTTGTGTTTGAGTAAAAGCAGCTTGATGTTTGTGGTTCTGTTCAGTTCAAAGAAAAGATGAATGCAGAAATGTTGTTAATAAATGGGAATCTATTTTTTACCTCATGTGTAAATCATCTAGCCTACATGATATAACATGTCCATTTGCTTCAATCACCTTAAGCTTTCTGGCCAGGTTTGCTACATTCTGAAACTGAGGTCATGGGACCGCACAAAATCCTTCAGAGGGCCGCAAATGGCCCCGGACTGCACTGTGAGCATCCCTGATCTAGGCCTGTAGGAATGGAGCTGCCCAGCCCTGACCAGAACAGAAACCCTAGGTGACCCCAGTGCCACGTTTTTCTGCTTCCAGTCAGGATATGACCGCGTTCTGTGGTAGTGATCAGGAAAACATCTTTTTAATTTTTTTCTATTATTATTAATTTAGTATTTGACATGTGGATCAGTGCTGATCCACATGATGAGTCCTAAGGGCCTTAGGACCCTGCTGCCCTGCTGCTGCTGTGGGTCCATCAACAGGCTGCAGGACAGCGCCCCCTGCAGCCTGGAGCTGGTCCATCCACACAGAGCTGATCTGCTCCATGTGACAAATGAAGCTTGCCTCTGCTTTCTTCTTTTTTCAAAACTAATTCCATCAAGCTGATCAGCTAGAGACAGTGTTGGACTCATTGGACAGATCAGAATCATCGTCATCATCATCATCATAGAGACTCTTGTATTAACAGTTGTTGTGTGCAGGTCGGGAGGAGGCGGAGCTGGCTCTGAACTACAGCAGCCTGGATGCTGAGAGTCATAAGTGGTAGGTCATCAGCAGCAGACAGTCAGTGTCCTTCTAACTCCGCAGTGTTTGCATCCTTCATGGATGTCTTGTGGTCGTGTTGTCAGGTTTGCTGTGCTGACCAGACTTTCCTCAGAGCATGAGAGCATGCACAGCAAACTGAAGAGCGGCCACATCCTGAAGGTACAGCAGCCGCCCACCCATCTGTAACAGGGCTTTAACAACACTGAACCACATTAACATACAGATATAAAAATGAGTTTAAATACTGATTTAGTAGACAGCAGAGTGTTTTATTCCTCTGATGATAGAACTCTTTTGAAAGATTTCCATTAGTTTTTCATAAAATTATGAGTTTTTGTGAAGCAAAGACGAAGTGTTCCTGGTCCGTCCATGGCTGAAGGAGGGATAAGAGGATCTTAATGTATTGGAGTTTTCATTTTGCACTAACAGTATCCATCATAGTTAATAACCATTTTCTTCAGTGGTCAGTTTTTTTTTTGTTTTTTTTTTTCATTATTATAATGTCCCAGCTTATGTGTATGCAGACCACAGACAGTCAGAGTTGTAGATTTATTGCTGGCAATCAGTTTTACTGCAGGAAAACCTCCTTGTTTCACACACTGCTGCTGCAGACAGCAACTCCTGCTCTCCTCCTGGAGACCATCCGCTGGCCGGTCTGTGTTTAACTCCGTCTGTCTCCCAGACAAGCTGGTGACTGAAGTGCTGCCCGGCCAGAAGAAAAGTCATGTTTCCTTCTTTTCTTCTTGGAGAGTATAAAACCGTATCAGATGTGTTCTGCTCACCAGTGTCTCTTCTAGATGAAGCCAGTAAAGGAGCCACAGCTGCCATGAACTTTTACTTAACATAGAAAGTACTCCTGGATCTGTGTGCGTGCGTGCGTGCGTGCGTGCGTGCGTGCGTGCGTGCGTGCGTGCGTGCGTGCGTGCGTGCGTGCGTGCGTGCGTGCGTGCGTGCGTGCGTGCGCATGCTGGCCTTTCAAACCCCCAGTCAGTCCTCAGTTCTGGATTGGTTTTCATACAGTGCAGTTGGTTGTTGCAGACAGACAGAAGGGAGCTGATGTTCAACTAATAAATGAAGCCTTTGAGATTTTTTCTGGACTTTTGCCAAACAAGAACCCTTTTCTCAAAGTGTAGTGTTTTTGCCATTAATATATAGATGTAATTTAATTGAAGCAGTTCTGTGTTGTTTCTCTCCCTGGTCTATCCAGGAGCATCTAGATCGAGCCTTGGCCCTCAGTGATGATGACCCCGTGTGTTACTACCTACTGGGCAGATGGTGCTACGAGGTGAGACCCATCACACACTGATGGAAGCCTCCAACCAACCTGTGTGTGTGTGTGTGTGTGTGTGTGCGCGCGCGTGCGTGCGTGCGTGCGTCTGTGTTTGAATCCAGAAAAACTACCTTAGCTACTACTTGCTAAGGTAGATTTAATCTCAATAGACTCCTATTCTTCCAACCTGAGGATACTTATTTATACTTACCTACCAACCCCGAATAGGATTATCAAGTTTATTTACTTTGGATCAAGATTATTAGCTCTTTCTTCTTTTTCTCTTTCCTTTGGTTTGTTATTTTGTTTGTATTTCCTTTTAAATCCTGTAAAGCACTTTGCATTGCCTTGTTTCTGAAAATGTGCTATATAAATAAAATTACCTTTACCTTTGTTGGGGTGGGCTGCAGGTTGCCACATTTGACTGGTTGGAGAAGAAGGCTGCTGCTGCACTGTACCGGAGCGCCCCCACCGCCTCCATTCATGACGCCCTGGAGAACTTCCTGAAGGTTGAAGCTGCTCTTCATTCTGAGCTCCAGCTGTTTGTGCAGTGGTGTAAAAACATTTTGCCATGAGGTCCAGAATCGTTAATTCAGAAGCAATTGGGAGACCACAATAAATATATTTTTATACAAATTTTAGGAGAGCCTTGTTGTGCCTTTTAATTCTATCTGCTCCAGATAAAATTAAAACAATAAACTGATTAGCTTTTTGTGGAAAACGTTCGAGCTGAGCAGATATGACAAATCAACACATCTGATGGTCAGTATCTGAACACTTGGGACACATAGTGCTGTTAAATATGTATCTATGAACATGTTAATCTTGTGGTTTTTTTACTCATAAAAGTTGGGGAAATATAGTATTATTGGCCTATATAGCTAATAGCAGTTTGCCACCACAGCAATTAGCTGCTTTTCTGTTTTTACTTCTTTCAGGTTTTAGGACATCCAGAGGAAAATGAAAAGAAAAAAATCATACAAACGAAAATTCCACTGACATGTCACATCCTTTCAGAGCCTGGGAGAGATTTTTTCTGAGCCAAGTTTTTGAGATATTCTTTATTTTTCTTTTAAAGCAACAAGAATAATCCTGAATAACAATAAATTATTCTGGTTTATTTCCCTGTGTGAGCAGTAAGAAACAAGATAGAGATAGCTATCACAGTTGTGTATTTTCAACAAATATCAATAATGTTTTATGGTTAACTGTGATAAGGAGAACTTCTAGATTATAATCCTGGTTTACTATAAATCCTATAGATCTTTCTTCATTTGTCTCAAGTCACTTTAGTGGGATTAAAACCAGACCTCTGATATCAGTTACCTGAAATACTTTGTTATACATGCTGAAAATTAGTTGCCATTTTGACTATTTTCTGATTTGCAACTGGATCTGTCTGGTTAAATTGAATAAGTCAGTTCATTGTAAACATGGAACAAATGAAAGTCACATTTTGACGTTTATCTCTGCCAGTAACAGAGAAGTGTTTATTTCTCTCTGTTTCTATGGTGACCTTCATGTGTTGTCCTGCAGGCGGAGGAGCTCAGGCCAGGATTCTCCAGGAACGTCAGGCTTTACATCGCCAAGGTAACTAGAAATTCCCTGAAACTCAACAGCTTGGATCAAATCCAAATACAGTAGTATACACAGGTGCCTTTATGATGACATTAGAGAACTGTAAAGCTGCTGCTGTTTTGCTTAGTGTCACAAGGATCTGGGGAACATCTCTGAGGCCACAAACTGGACCAGGCTGGCACTGAAGATGCCCACAGACAATGTAAGATCCTTCTGCATGTGAACACATGCACATTTCTGTCTGCAGTTCTAAATGTTTGCAGATGCAAAGCAATTATATACATTTAGAAGTCTTGTTTCATTAGAACATATCTATATTCCCATGCCTCTTGGCCAGGTCTCCTTAACAGATTTAATCTCAAAAGACGTCCTATTACAAGAATGGTTAAATAAAATGTGTTTATTTAAGTGATACTAAAATGTAAACCATAACTTTCATCTCATGTCTTCAGGATGAAGAAGCATATGAACTGGAGGCTCATCTTCAGCTTTTAACCGACAAACAAACAAACTGACAGTTGGGAACTCTTTCAGATGTTTTCCTTCACTAATAGATGTCTCTCAAACTATCCATTTTATTATTTTATGACATGTGGTAAATTCTCTAGTAACTGGTCTATTTTTTGCTTGCTTGGGTTGTATTTATTGATTTCACATCTGTGCGTTGCATTTATTGATTTTATCTTTATTGCAAACTTTTCAGCCCTTCAGTTTGTTCCCCTCTACCCCCCTCCAACTGCCAGTATAAGAAGCAGCAGGCTCACCTGACCACTACACCCATTGATGTTACTGCAGCATGTTTGCCTCCAATGGCTGACTAAGGCCTCAGTAACAGATTAGCTGATCTCAGAGCAGCAGCAGGTTTCTTGGTTTTTGAGTGTTAAAGCCTCAAGAGTTGCAGCTGCTGCCAGAAAAGCTGAGAAACTCCCTGGCTGTACAGCCTCAGTGGTGCTGTGACCTTTCAGACAGACGATAATCCATGTTTTCACACTTTAAGTCATTTATTGATTTACCTGGCATTTTCTAAACAAAACCTGCATCGTGGGAACAGAAAATAAGCTGAGCAAAAAACCTAATATGATGGCATCTCATTTTTACATAAAGCTAGAAGAAAAGTCCTGTTTTCCTTTTGCTCCAGCTCTGTTCCATCTTCACAGGTGTTGTTCTGGAAGAGCTCATTTCTAATACAATAATAACAAAGCATCAAGGAGGATACAGTAAAAATCAGAGCTTCTAATTTAGTTTAAAATAATGAAAATAAATCATGGACAGTTGTTAGAGGTGATGCTTTGGCTCTTCCAGTGTTCAACCTTTGCAGTAATAATGTTTAGTTACATAAGTATTTACATTTTTGGATTATTTTTGTCTTATTTTCACAGTGACATCATTGCACTTACATTTTTTTTGTTAGCACTCAGTGAAAAACTGATCATGTTATTTCCTGTAAATCTGAATCAATATTAAATTTTAATGAAATGAAACTGCTTGGTTCTGAATGAGTTGCCAGTTTATTAAAGGATCCCCTAACACACTGCTGAAAGAATTCAGAAATTTAGCTATGGAGGGAATACGGACAGAACAGCTTAAGGACAAAAACACTTTAAATAAAATTTCTGCCCTCTTAAGCTAAACTTAGATACACAAGCCTCATCAGAATCTCCAGACAAATATTGTCCATTAGAAGTCATTTGTTCAGGTCTCCCAGGTTACATTGTCAGTACTCCATGAAGGTCTTGTTACTGATACTCATCATGTAACTGAAGAATGTTTAGATTTAATATGACCTGATGTCCAGGCAGTAGACATTTTCTGACTGTGATGAACAGTCAACCAACCATGAGAACACTTTACTCTAGCTCTTCCTAAGCTCACTACAGCCCCCTGCTGGCCCAGGGCTGCTCAGTCCTTGGCATCTCCAACGCCATCTGCATTGATTGCAAACATGGCTTCAGCCTCCGGCAGGCAGGGGGAGTCATAGATTTTACAGATCCTGGTTTCTCCTCGGCCCTTCCTCAGGTACAGCCTGGACAGAGGAGAAATGGTTGGAGATGGGGCTGAGGAGTAAACAGTCTTATTTAGAGTCAAACACACCTTGTGGTGGAAGCATGTGCCAAAATGTTGCCACCAATTGGTTTCTTGGGATCTGCTGAAAACATGGCTGCCCCGTCGACCTGCGCCACCACTTGGTTGGTTATTACCACGGCAACTCCAAACTAGAGGGGAAAAAAAAAAAGACAAGTCTCACTTGTTTGTGTTACAACAGCTGCTAGGATGCCTGGCTGATCTGCATAGGCATGATCAACCAACACATCCACTACATCAGAAAATGGGGTTGGGTCACAGAGCTGCGCTGCGTACCTCATCTGCTAACCGGAGCAGCATGCGGAGGAACCGCCCCAGATGCCCCTGCCTGGCCGACAGCTCCCCTCTGCCTGAATAGTCTGTCCTGTACAGCGCGGTGGCGCTGTCCACGATAAGCAGGGCATACCTGGAGAAGGAGTTCAATTGAAATGCTTTGTGAGCATATGATGTCACTGAAGCCAAAATATGTCAGTCTTAATGCTGCAGACTTTTGCAGTGGATCATAGTTCAGATATAACTGAGACCACTGCTGACCTGGACTCGGCCATCATGGCAGAGGCTTGATACAGCAGCTGAGTCTGGTGGTCTGTGTTGAAGGCTCGAGCGTAGGCCACGTTGTCCAACACGTCGCTACCCACTAGCCCATACCTAACCTCAGCAAATAAAAGACAAACAGGAAGGGTTCGAACACTTGACATGTTTAAGTACATTAAATAAATAGATAAGTATAAATGTGTTTACCTGTCAGCTACAGCCAGCAGTCTCTCTGGTCTGAAGGTTCCCTCTGTGTCGATGTACATTGCTTTCCCTTCTCCACCTCCCTGATCAATTGGCAGCTATGGACAAAGGAAAACCAGCTCCTGTGAACAAAACTCTTCACACATCTCCATGTTCAGCTCCTGATCAAACAGGATGCTACCTGACAGGTAACGGCCAGCGTGTGGCACAGCTGGGTCTTCCCGGTCCGAAACTCTCCAAACATTTCTGTGATGGAGCCCGTCTCGATCCCACCTGCACAGGAACAGAGACTCAGCATGGTCAGCTTCCCTCCCAATGGTGTAGAAGTCACTTCTGAGAGGCAGTCACTGGGCCACACCCTGCAGTAATTTGTCCAGCTCCTTGGAGCCAGTGGAGATCTGGATGATCTCTGCTCTCCTTTGGTGGAACTCTGTAGCGGTAGTGAAGCCCATCGGCACCAGTTTGGCTGCTTCTGCCTGCCAGGGACAGAACCAAGCACACCAGTGAGAGAGAAAGTAAAGAAGTGCAGAAAGTATCAACCATGAATTCACCATTAATTCTCTGATGACTATAATACATTCCTAAATAATGCTCTTAAACTTAATACGTGGAAAAAGCTCTGTGCATCCTTATCAGCATCTCAGTGAGGAACTATTTCACAACCCCAAGTCCATTCATTTCATTTCATTGGAGTGGGCAGAATGAAGTAATCAGAGTTCTTTTAATGCACACAATGGAAAACAGAAGATTTCAGCTTATAAATGAACTAAGCTAAATAAAAGTACAATTTTAGCTTGTGTAAATGAAAGGATAGACATTTCCTACTAAAACTTTGTCTGCTTTGGCTTCACTGATGCCCTTGATGTTGAGCAGCTCTTTCTTGGGTGCATAGGCCACTGCTTCTATGGTGTGGAACCCTGCATCCTCCAGCTTCTTGATGTCGCTGGCACTAATCCCACAGTGCTGCAGGCAAAAAGACAACATCAGCATCCAGCAGGGTGCAGGTCCACCAGTACTGAAATACAAATGATTTATTTACAGACAACACTTTAGACACATTTGTAGCATGTCTCCTGTTGACATTTACTTGACCTTCCTTTTATTTGTGATGTTACCCATCAAACTGCAGAAGGCTTGCTTAGACAAATGTATTTGATGTAATTTAATGTCATATTAAATCCAAAGTTAAGACAAGTTTATATGTATGGCATATTTCAGCAACCAAGTAGTTCAAAGTGACTTACATGACAAACCATTTAATAACTTTTAATACCCCCCCCCCCCAAAAAAAAATCAAACTAAGCTCTGAACTACGGCTGATAACTTATCACAATATAAGCGTTTCATATCCGCAGGTATTAATAATTATTGATTTTAAATATCTGAAATACTGTCAGGCTGGTGGCATGGTCTTTCCTGCTTTATCCAATTTTATCTCCACCTCGTTTATTTTTAAGCAGTTATGAGACATGAGAAACCTTAAGGTTAGTCAACAGGTTGTTGCTAGGTAACCAAAGAGAGAGTTAGTTGATGCCAAATATTCTATCAGATGTATTATCTGTTGATATTCACCTCGTGTCTCTGTCACTGCATTGTTTTTGCCTTACTGTCCAGCCCTGGTGTTAACTAAATCAGCACATCGAGCAGTCGGGATACTTTACCTCCAGTCTGGAGAGAGGCTGTGGGCCGTAGTTCTCCTCCTCCTCCGCCTCTACCTCCACTCTCGTCTCTCCTCTCATCGCCATGATAACACCTGGCCAACAGGGGTCGCAGACAAGTTACTGTCAGTTTTGTACCATAACACAACTGCTCCTTCGGTTTTTTGTGATTTCAGAAAAAACACCCAGCTTGTCTTTTCTAAAGAACTTGATTACTTGCCGGTGTTCTGTCAGATTAGAATACGTTGTGACTGTTAAATATCATAGAATTGTTATTGTTCTTTTTACTGTGTACACAGTAAAAACACTACAACACTACTGTGGTGTAGTGTTTGGACGCAATTTAGAGCACATTAACAAGGTGATAGTTCCTGTTTAACTGTACCTCCTCAACTTGTACTATTCTGAAGCGTATTTATTCCGCCACACCGGAATTATTTTAATACTTATGCAATTGTTTAGCCTAGCGTTAGCACAAACCAGGTGCCTTCGATATCTGATCATTTCCTCTTCTTAAAGCTGCTGCCAGCCCCGCAGAGTGGATTGACAGCTCAGGTTCGGACTAGTTCCTAAACCTCCTTACCAATAGTCGGTGTTGAGCTAAAAGGAAGCTTCCATAGAAAGTACCTGCAACGTTTTCTGCCTGATGTCGGCAAATTTCCTCAAAGCTCCCGCGCTCAAAGCACAATTAAAACGTAATGACGTTTTACTTCAACGTCTGTATCGTCAACAGGAACATATGGAAGAAACCTTTCAGAGTAAAAGTGAAAATAAAATTCAGAGTAAAAGCTTTTAGACTCAAAGTTTTAACTCTGGAGACTTCAATATTAAACCACTTGATATTTAACTTCAGACTGTCACATGTTAAGTTTCACAGTCAAGTCATACAGTGCTTTGCTTATCACTTTTATTTCTTATCAGTAAGTAAACCGTGATATTACTGTAAATGCACAAAAATGTGGATGATGTAAAGAAGGATGGAAGTAATACTCCGTGCTCGATGGTGAGCAAGAGTTTCCCTTGAAAAGACCTGATCAACCTGTGGTAGACTCAGTTAGTGTGGGTTGGACGGCCGGTAGAGGGCAGTATAACCTTTTGTTGTAGATCTGATGATGAGTTGTGAATAGGACAGACTGATTTTCCTCCAAGAACGTTTCAATAAAATCTCTGGCATGACACAGACTCAAATACTGCTAACTGAGTTACTTCTTCTGAACCTTGCTTTAATATGCTGCCTTTTGTAAAACATGCTATAGTTCTGGTGTATGTTGCAATGTTTTGCTTTATCCGAATACTAGTGCTTCAATAATTTATATTAAATTGCAATATGATTTTTACAACTTTTTGGAATGAAATTCAAGCCCTTCTCTTTGCAAAGTCAGTTTATGCTTAAAGCAAGTAATGTTCTCTTTTTTTTTGTTTGTTTGTTTGTTTGTTTGTTTGTTTTATTTTACTTTTTAGACACTACAAGTTCTTATTTGGTTTTATTGAATGTTTGAACTGGAATTAAATCTATCTATTGTTCAGAAATCCCAGAGTTTATTTATTTATTTATTTTTGGCTCTGGATTAAAATGTTATTCTAAATAAAGCAATTTTCCAGACATTTTTGATTGTTTACACAAAACTACTGAAATATCTGTTAAAGACTCATCAGTGGAGAATGATGTAGCCATACTACACTTTACATATGAAAACAAAACAGAAATGAAGATAACTGTTTGTGAATTACTTAAATCACAGTACAACAAACATTACATTTGGTTCCATGATGCTTTGGACTTTAGTTGTGTTCAGTTTGCACATGTGTGCAAACTTTTTGAAAGTCTTGTTCCTCTGTATAGTTCCTGTTTGAATTTGATAGTCTGGTTCTTTCTGTGAAATTTGATGTAATTTACTCTATGCTCCTGCTTTTCTCTCCCATTTTCCTTGTTGTTTGAAATCTTTTATATTTTGAATCATATTGTGCTATGTTCTGCCTCATGATTGTTTAGATTTCATGTTTCTATGCTTCTTTGTTGTTATTATAATATTAATTGTGTATAACTGGGTCGAGATGTGCAAAGAGTGTACATCTGAACACTTGTAACAACAAGGCTTCCTTTCTATGATTAATGAAGACTGTTTCATGTCTGATAAATTAAATATGCAGATGTACTAGCCTAGATGCTATTATTCATTTTTAGCTAGTTTTAGTTAGCTCATTTTAGCTTTACATGGGTTTATTCACACTGTATAGGGTATTTTACTAGATTCAACTCAACAGTTAAATACTACATATCACTAGCAAGTTGTAGGTCAACTTGCTAGTGATACCATTATTTCAGCTAGCTGTAGCTATTTAGCTCATTTTACCTTAAAAGCTAACCTAACTGCAGAGGTTTGAAAGCAGTGTACTGCAGCGATTTCTAATAGTCTTTGGGTGGGATTTTTGAATTGACTGAAAATTTTCACTCCTCTTAAACAGTTTTTCTATAAGCATTTTTCCAATTTCTTGCATTTCTGCAAGTTTTTTATGCAATTGACTTCAAATTCTTCTGCACTTTTCACCAAACACCTCCAACTCATAGTATTTACTCTGCATTTCCCTAGGAAATGCAATTGTTTTCTAGTTACAATTGTAATATCTTGTATTTAATTTAGCAACATTACGTGAGCCTTCATTGACTTTTATACATTGCGAGAGCTCACTTTTCAATCAAGCAGCATAAATGTAGTTCCGATTTAACTGAAATACATAGTTCATCCATGTGTACATTTAATTTGATATCCTCCAAAATCAGCATAGCCATGCAAAGAGTGGCAAGGGGTCAGTGGTGTATGACTCCTGAGCTGTGTGATGCTGCAGCAGTACACGATTGTAATGCCCCTGGCATCTTTATATGACAAGTTCAATTTACTGCAAATGCTGGTGTGTGAGCACACAAGCAGAAAAATTGAATTTCCCTTAATTTATTATGACATGTCATCGGTCAGGCTTCCTTTTATAGCTTTATAGGGTAATCCAGACAGAGGTGTGTAGCTTGGTTGTAATAGTAGTGTATGAAAAAATTACAGTGTGTTGCTCGCAACTAACAATGATTACACTATTTTGTAATATGTGGTCTTTTTTGGCAAATCTTGTATTACAAAAAATGTTAATAAAATGTGTAAAAGGGTAGCTGAATGTCACTTTCAGCCAAAAGTCATTCCATGTCCTCTGAGATGGAGGGAATCATTGCATTTAGTCAACAACTTTAGAAAATCTTATTTTTAATTAAACTGTGTTAACTTTTCTTAGGAGCCAAAATATAATACATAGCATTTATCTGGGTCACTTGTGAAGCTAAACCTACTCTCCGCATCATGAGCTAGGAAGGGAACACGTAAGAATAATTCTGCTGAACACAAGCAGGACAGTTTGATAAACAAAAAAAATCTCCCAAACATTTTACATCAGACATATGACAATATGTCTGATGTAAAATATAAAGACAAATTGCTTTATATTGTCTCACAGAAACCTGACTTCAGCAGGATGATGATATTGGTACAAATGAGTCAGCTCCTAATTATTCTAATTTTCATGTTTGTCCAAATGCTGGGTGAGGAAGAGTAGTAAACATACTTAATCTTCCAGTCAGCTTAATTAATGAATTAATAGTGACACTTCTTTTCAGTATCTCATTTAGCTTTCCTCGTCCAATTTGCAAAGTATTAAAACAACATCTGTTTGTTGTTTTGCACTCTCCACCAGGACCTTACAAGGTTTTTATATCTGTTCTCAGATTTCTCATCTGATTTAGTGTTAGAGTGATGAGGTCATTATAGTGGGGTATTTTCTTGATTCTGAAAGTAATGGCCCAAATGTAACCTTGAACATTCTGTTGGTTTTGCTCCAAATATCATCTGACCTACACACTCCTGACATCAAACTCAGGACATCATGTTGACATGTGGCATCAAGTCTGGACAAATAACTGTACTTCCCCTAACTCCCTACATCCTATTAAATATCTGCAGAAGGAGCTGAAACATTCCGTCCACAGATGGCACCATTCAAACTGGAGACAAATGGAACAGTTTGTAGATGAGGAGTGGACCAGCATACCTGTGGACAGGTGTTCAAGTCTCATGGGCAGTGTAGTGGGTTATTATTATGAGGTAATATCTGCTAGTTATATTGTTATATGTTTATTCAAATTTCTTGTATATTCCCACTGGATAAAGTTATTTGGGTTACATGTACAAGGTTGGGAGTTGTTTTCCTACAGCTGCATGAGAACCAGACTGACTCTCCCTTGTTTTGAATCCTTTATCCTTGGTATAAAACTCATGTGTTGCCTCTGCCTCGCAGAACTTTTCATCCAGAACTGCTTCATTATTGATTATCCTATAAGCTCTCTGTGTTGTACACAGTACATGAATAAACCTGACTGAGTGATTTCACCTGACAGTGCTTGGTAATATTTTTTTCCACAACAGCAGTTACAGAAATTGCCTGATTGTAGTGATCACGTCCACAAGTTTTGCAACAAAATATTAAGTTACATGTACCATCATTTTTGTTCAGGCCTGTTTCATTAGTTTGAAATGACCACATTTCAAAAATAATGTTGCATTTTAATTGGTTAGTTTTTAGTAAATTTTTATTCATCATTGTGTCGTGTTCAAGTTACTTCAGTGACAACTGTGGGATTTCAGTCATTGATAGAGGGTACAAAAAGGTTTGTCAACATGTGCAAAACTTTTCTTTTGATAAAGCCTTCTAGTTAAAGCACCTTATGTTATCCTGAGCTATCTCAGTCAGGAATTATGTGGCTGAAAGTTTAGGCTGATGGACGACAAACTGACCACTTCTTCTCGCTCCTTAATCTGCAATATTCTTTGCAATTAATTTTGCATTATTGCTATTCTTTCAGGACTGTGAAGTAGCATTGTTGCCTTGAAGTAAACAGGTCCTGGGTTAGAAACTTGGCCTGGTATCTTTCTGCATGAAGTTTACATGCAAACTCTCCGGATACTCCGGTTTCCTCCCACAGTCCAAAAACAGACAAGCTGCTAAGTCTCTAAATTCTCATTGTGTGTGTGCACATCTGTTCGTGTATGCGTCTCTGTGTGTGGATGGTTGTTCATCAGTGTGTTGCCCTGTGATGGATTAGCGACCTGTCTAGAATGGACTTTCGCCCTTTGACTGCTCAAGGTACGTTAGGTGAGCTAGTCTTGTGGCATTATATTCAAAATAGATGAACCAGTAAAGTATTAATCAAAGGTTGTGAATATTTTTTGTAAATGTGTTGTTGTTTTTTTTGGGTTTTTTTTCTATTTTTAATAAATTTGTAATACACTCAGTTTGCCACATTGCCATAATGGGGTAATCGTGTGTAGAATATTAGAGTGAGATTAGTTAAATACAATTTGGTTTAAGGCTGTAACAAAGACTGCGGAAAAGTGAAACACACTCCAGCTCAATAGGTGGCGGTAATGCATCGTTTAGTTAGTTTGGCAGTTGCAAAATAATAGAGAATAAGGATTCACAATCACTTCCTGTTTACGTTCGACAAAATGACGTCACGCTAAAAATGTTAAACTGAGTGTTTCGATATTGAAACGTCAGAAAACTTAAGAGACGGCGTCTTCTGATTTTGATACGAAACTGTATGCAAACGTCCGCTAAGCTGCTGCATCCGGAGCCCGTACGCTGAGGAAGACCTCCCGCTGTCGGCGCATCTCAGCCAGAAAGCAAGCTAGCCGGGTTCTTCATTCCAGGTAGCCTAGGAAGTTAGTGTTGGAACGAGTTGACCGCGGACTCTCTAACGAACTTCAAGATTAAGCATAATACGTCGTGTCTGCCACCATGGAAAATAAATATAATCTTAAAAGTCCAGGTAAGCTCTCTGTCAAAGTCGTTCACCTCTTCCTTGTCCGTTTGCTAAAAAAATGACAAAACCAACCAACTTTCAACACTTTACTCTCATAATAACCATATAACAGCTGTGTATCGTCCCCGGTTAACTTAAATGTCAACTGAAACTGTCTCACTAACACGTAGAGCTACGTTTGACTTTACATTTGGGGAAATTTCTACAGTTGTATGGACGGTATGGAAATGCTTTCATTTCCTTCAGATTAGCAATCAGAATAACCCAACACATTATCATTGGTTCAAGCAGATGAAAGTGATACACTGAGCGTTACGTTTTTACTCATACACATTTTATTTAAAGCCGAGTTTTTAGTTTAGCTGTGTTTGTTTGGAGGTTGTGAGCATGGCATATGTTTAGATTTTGCTCTGCACGTTGAGTAGCAGCTGTTAACCTCTAGTGGTGTCAACTTTTTACCACATGGGCCAAATTCATCATGTGGAAAGTGCTAGAGGGTCACACAAATATTTTCTTTTTATTTAAAAGCAAAAACAAATGTAAATTTTTTTTCTGCCACCTGTCCAGAGAAATTGTGGTTAGTTGAGACAACATTAAAATAGTTTATAGTGAGCCCAGGTTCTGTAGGAGAGCAATAGCTGAAAGGTTGTTGGGTGGCTAACTCGACGTTTTGATTGAACTTTAAAGGCACCTGAATTCCTTTAGGTTCCACTGAGTTTGTGATTACTTAAGTCTACTTTTTTAATATTTCATAGATTTGGTGGTAAAAATGTATGATTTTTTTGTAATTTTAATCTGTGAAATAAATCAGTATTTCTTGTAGAACAAGGAACCAGGCTAGATGCTTTTGGTAGAACGGAAGAGTTGTAAATGATTAGTTCAGTTTATTAACTTGTGACGTGGTGTGGAATTAGTACTGCAGCTGGGATGGCAAAGTAACAATTTGTAGCTAATAATGTTTTACAGTCATTTGTACATAAAATTGACCTGCTCTTTTTGTAGTTCTAATTTCAGGGTTGAAATGTTACCATTTGTTCTTTTAATATCTACACTGTTGCTCCTTTAACATTTATATTAACATTTGGTTACATGATGAATACATAGATGGCAAAGAAAAAAACACGTATTCTCTTAGTATGTATCACAAAGAAAAATCAAACACTTTGGTTGAATCAGAAGCGTAATTTTTAATTGTTCTGGAAATTGATGCATCTCACATTTTTGAGTTTCAAATTTCTTGAGTCAAAAGCTGAGTTGTTCATCTCAATTGTCTTTATTTCCCGCTCAGATACTGTGTTAGTTTAAAACATTACATTAACTTCACCTGCTGCTGTTGCTAGACATTGTCAGTTGTTTCAGAATGGATCTGAAATTGAGAGTGAGACGCTGAACGTTCTGAACCACTGAGTTTTTGCTGCACATCAGCCAGAACACTGTAGCATCTGTATGTCACCAGCTCAGATTCACAAGAGACCTGTGAAGCTTATTTCCAGAAGAAGACAAAATAAACTTGGACAAAGTCAATATGTAAGGGTGAGGTATTATGTAAAATGTACTTTTTTGAGCTTTGCATCATGTTATGTTACTCCCTCATCAGAAACATACAATCTAAAAAGTGTATTTGGGTTGTAGTTCATGTTATGGACTTATTTATTAATCCCACTTAATTCTTTTGGTTTAGTAATAACGACTTACTTTTTTGTGTTGAATTAACTTAAAAGTTACATATTTTTAACTTAGAGGAACTTTTTACTTTGACTTTACTTGAAACGATTAACTTCAATGTGTCCTACGTCTGACGTCATGACCCAAGCTTCACCAGGGACAGATCCTGTACCGACCAGGTTTTGTGGTGTTGCAGAGCACAACTCACATAAGCAGACCTTAGTCCTCGATGCAGACGTCACAGGTTCGATTCCCGGCCTGATGACCTTTGCCGCATGTCTTCCCCCTATTTCCTGTTTAACTAACTGCTCTCAAATAAAAGCCACCTGCATGTGCCAAGAAAAAGATCCTTTATTAATTCATTTCTTTATTTGAAGTAAACTAAATTATTTGATTAAGACTGACTTAAGTCTTTCAAGTTAAACCAACTTAATACATTAAGTTGGTTAAACTTAATTGAATTTACTTGTTACCAGTTGCAGCAATTCCATTAAGTTGGTTCAACTTTTTTCTTTTTTCAGTGTATCTGGAGTGTTGCTTTCACTTTTTAATTTATTGTATTATTTATTTATTTCATGCATGTTTTGAGTGCATGAAATAAAGAGTGCCTGAATACTTGCTCTCACAAAGAATTGCATATTTCCATGCAGCTCCTCCTTGGAGCTGCAGTCTTCTGCCTCACAGAGCAAAGAAACTATTTAAACCTGCTTATGTTCCATCTACATTTGAAAACATTAGTTGGTTCTTTATCAATTTTATCCTGTGTTAAGAGAACTGTCCAAAGGTCCACCTGTGGCTCTGGAGTTGTAGCAATTTGTATTCAGAGGAAAATTCCTAATCGGACGATTCCCACGTGTTTGTATTTGGAAAAATGTGTTTTTAGATGCGTTTATATTTTGGAGTATCACTTAAATGCATAGACTTTGGAGTTAGAAGAATAGATTAAAAATAGTTTTAATTCTTCTAGAAATAATTTTGAAAATCTTAACTGAACTAAATAGAAATTTAGTATGACATATGGCGTCAGACGGTGGCAAAAAAAAAAAATCTAATTATAAAAATGTACCTGAAATGACTAAGCACCCAGCTGATGGGGTATTCTACATATAGATCAGATCAGATTAACTTTATTATCCCCCAAGGAGCAATTTGCTTTGTGGACAGCATAGTTTGGATTTTCATAAATAAAAAAAAATAAAAAATCAAGTCATGTTTTATGTGTATTACTCATTAATTTATAAATGTCACAATTTCAAACTAAGTATTAAGTTGGCTGCTAATATTTATCTTGGTAGCTAAATATTTAGTTTGCAATAACTATTTAGTTAGCAAATAAATACATAATAAATATATAAACAAATATAACATAAAGAAAAAAACAATAATAAAAATACACCACAACATCCATACAGCACACGCAGCAGTTTTATACCACCACAGTTTATTTGGAATTATCTCAAATTATTAATGAGTCCGAAAAATCATTGTTTCTGTTTGTTGTCATGGCCACCAGGTTTTACTGTAATCAGGCACATTTCATCTCTGCTGTGACAGCAGAGGCATGCAAGCAATTAGGGAAGATTACACTTTTGAGGAGTTTGGCTCCCTCCCTCCCTCCCTCAGGCCTTCCACGTCTCTGTTTTGGGTCTGTTGTTATGCAACAGAATCTCTTATTTCCCCTCTGGACCTTCTGTGACTCATTCCCAGTGGCAGACACTCAAAATGTGTGTTACATAAAATGATTTGACATGCAGGGATTATCAACCCATCGCCTTGGGCCAGTGGCCTGACCTCTCCGACTCAGCTGAGATCATAGGCACATTTGTGGGAAAGGCCTTTCCTTGTCCACTCGGCTTACCATTAAATGAAGGATTGGGTGGGATATGAGACTAAGCAGGGGAAACCACGTGCTCTAACTCACAGAAGACTGAGGTATTGGTTGTTCAAAAAAAAAAAAATCATTGACTATTTTCTGCTCCTTGACCTTTTCTTTGTGGTCTATATATAAAGCAAGATGGGATTTAGATTTAAAAAGATCATTCAATGCTAGTATTTCAAATAAGAAACATTTGAATGATAAAATGGAACTTCTTTAAAAATGCTACAAAAACACCCAAATGAACACATTTTATTTTCCCTTTAACAGCAGTTCAACTAATCTCCATGTGAATTGATAAATAATAGAAGATACTTCATATCACCTTCTCCCAACATTTCCTGTTTTCATTTTAATATAATTGCAGTGAAAAATGCTCCTTTCACTTTCTGTCTTTGATTAATATTTATGTGTGAGACTTGCACTGCTATTGGCCGCCACAGCCAGAGGAGGTACAGACCTCCGACCAGTCATCCTCCATTATTGGAGATGTGAGATCTCTTCCCAACAAACAGAACCAGCTGACGGTCCTGAACCTGCACCACCACCATGGCTAAGCTACTGGCTGGTTACTGACAAACTTGAGTTAACTGGAGATTCACTTGTATTTTAATGTCCCAACTGGAACAATCTGCTTTCTTGTTTGTCATGATGGGAAAGTCAAAAGAAACCAGCCAAAATATCAGGAAGAGAATTGTGGAGCTGCACAAGTCTGGTTCATCCTTGGAAAACAATTTCCAGATGCTTGAACGTTCCGCGTTCATCTATTCAAGCACTTGTATATAAGCATAGACCTGGAAATGTCCAACCATCATCCCACTCAGGAAGATGGCTTCTGTGAACAAGTTTTGATCTGAAATGTACAAATTGATGAAGATGCTGCTGAAGCAGTTTTGTTATTGTTTGTAATTGAAATCATAAGTAATCCTGAAGCACTTCAGTTTCTGAATATAGAGAACACTGAGGAGGGTGGAGCAGTGCAGATTCCTCATCCTGCAGTGCAGGATAAGTGTGATGAATTCAGAATGGCTGGCCTTCAGCAAAATCAGATGACCATATTCTGTAAAAATGTTGTGCTATGAGGCGATCTCTGCTCCACTGCTTTACTTTTCCCCTATAGCTTCCAGCTCCTATCACTTCATCTTACTCTTTTATTGCCCCCCATCCACTTTTCTAGTTCTCCCTTATCTGTATCTTCAGTTTCCCAGATTTTAGAATTCATTTTAACATCCCAGCAGTCTTTTATTGATTGGATCCCAAATAAAATTGGACTGCCTGAGCAGCCTCCAAATTTGACTTTACCTTTTTCTAATTCCATACTAACTTTCACTCCCATCCTGTGTTCTCCACTCTGGGCTGGTCACTCATGCCGTTTGCCATATCTGCCTATATATTGACCCAGCTGCCTGGCAGACTGACTTCCCTCTGAACTTGATGTATACACTATGAATTTTTCACATGAGCTAGAAAAATGACATTGGCACGTTGTTACTCATGTCCTTGTTCTAAGAACCATGTGATTTATTTCTCTAGGCACTTTTCTCAAGAGCTCTTTCACTTCTCTGCTCAGACGTGATGAGCTGTTACATTACAGCCAGTACAGTAGAAGCTGACTTTATGTCCTTCATTGAGGCAGGAAGTAACCCCACCCTTTCAGATAGCTATAATCCTCATCGTCCTCTGCAGGACTTGTGTAACCTTCCTAGGATGCTGATGTTTGCTGTAGCTAGACTGAAGCAGCAGAGGTGTATATTTCAGACCAAGTGCTGATCATTAGCTGATACCTTGAACTCAGAGCTGGGATTCTATGGAAATTCAATTTGCAAATCTTTATGGTTATCGACTGAAATTCAAGTTAAAGCTTAGTTTATCTTACTTATATGAAGGCTTTAGCTCTGACTGTGTACTTTGCCTTAATAATACTACAGTAAAAGTATATTTACAATGGTTTCATGCATACCAAAAGGGAATATTACTCAATTCAGTCTTCACATATATAAACAGCAAAGTTTAACAGACCTCAAGTGTGCTTTTGATGAAAAGTCACAGGATAGACATGGTCCTAGTTACTATTAAAGAAAATAAAAATATATTGTATTATAAGAAAAATACTGAATATCTTACATTTTTCATTCTAGGACACCTTTAATTTTTCTGTGTAAAATAATGAAATGTCTCCATGTGTAACCATCTGATCCAGATTCATATCATTCCATGAATGATATGACAGTCCATCCACGTCCCAGACGTTTCCCACATTTTCTCAGTATAAATGCTGATAAGAGCTTTAAGCTGGTAATTTGTACAGAAGGTAATTTTTCATTGGAATATACTTGGGTGTTGGCTTTTCTGATTCTCAGCTGAAATAACTGCAACAGTTTGAAGAAGTGCTGGTTTCCTTCTGGAAGCGCAGAAGATCAGTAGTAGCTGAGAGGAACGGGAGCTGATGCCATCTACTTGGTCACTAACTCTTCCTTTCACTGTCCCTGTCGTAGCGGTGAAGAGGCTAATGAAGGAAGCTGCAGAACTGAGGGATCCGACAGAGCACTACCACGCCCAACCACTGGACGTACGTTGAAAACAGTCTCACCCAGATGGTCAGCAGACCTTTTAAAACTCTACAGGTTGACAGGGTGGATCTTTACTGAGCCCATTGTACCTGTAGAAGCAAGCCAGGGTTAGGCATTATATTAGTGGGAGCCATGGAATAATGAAATGGTAAACAGTTGAGTGTAAATTGCTGTAAGTTCAAGACAAGAATTGTAAAGTAATAATGTAAAAGGAGGAGAAAAGATCAAAAGTCAGTATTTGTTGTTGAAGACATAGTGAACCTTTTAAAACTGATGGCCTCAAAACTGGTGAATCAACAGTTGTCAGTAATAAACCAATTAATCATAGTTAGATATTATAACTAGCATCAGTCTAATTAAGTGATGATTCTCGTAACAGTCTCAAATCTATCACAGTTTAATCTAGAGTACAATTCTGAAGGGTAAATTCTCTTCTACATGGCTTATTGACCTCTTATTATTGCACTTCTATGTTTGACCATTTCAATAAAGACAGAAGACACGATCAAAGAAACAGGATGTGAAACTACTAAAAGGGAAATCCTGAAAAGAATTTAGAACAAATGTTGACCATATCATCATCTGATCAAAGATTCAGTCAGATTCCCACAACTTCAATAACATCAGGTTTTTACCTCAGGAGGTTTTTTTTTCTCGTCGTTACTTAATACAACAGACCGCTGTTACATTGCTGTCAGCTGTCACCTCCAGTCAGTGCATGTTCCTGTATGTATTCACACATTCTAGTCTGCACTAATTGTGACATTGTTTTGTTTCTCCAGGACAACCTCTTTGAATGGCACTTTTCTGTACGCGGGCCTCCAGATTCTGATTTTGATGGTGGGGTGTACCATGGCAGGATTGTGCTTCCCCCAGAATACCCCATGAAGCCTCCCAGCATCATCCTGCTAACAGTAAGATGGAGAAAAAGCCCATGTTTTAGTCCCTTCTCCTGAAGCAGAACAAGAACATATTAGATTAGACTCCAATTTTAGCCTTAGTGGCATTTTATTGAACCTGAGGCCATGGAAGGTGTCATGTTCAAAATCAAGTCCTGATTGTTTATTCACTGTTTCTGAGAGAATGAGATTGATTTACAGTAACACACCTGCTATAATAACCATGTAAATAAGATTATTCCAAAGGATTTTCAATGTCCATTTCTTATGTAGTTTTTCTCTGTCATATTTTATGTATTTTATTTTTATTGCATGTCAGAAAACATTTAAATTAGTATGTTTTGTTCTCAGGTTTTCCAGCCTCAGCCTGTCTGTAAAAACTTCGGATCATTTGTTGTCTGTGCCATATCCAGTCAATTGTCTTTTTCTCCCTCACAGCCAAATGGGAGATTTGAAGTTGGGAAGAAGATTTGTCTGAGCATCTCAGGTCACCACCCAGAGACTTGGCAGCCTTCTTGGAGCAGTAAGTATTAACCAATTACTATTGTTCCAATCCACTGTTTTCCCTTTCCATACCGATACAGATACCTGCGGTTTCAATATGAGTAGTGATACAGATGTTAATATTGGACAAGTACATCTCCAGATTGTTTTCCACATTCTCAGTAAAACATGTTCCAGTTTATGTTTCTTATTTCTTGTGCCCCAACAACTGTAGGCTTGAATTTGACATGACTCTTTAAATTCAATTGTTCACAGATATTTTCAGCAACAGTACTATTTTAAAAATGTACTAATAATCGCCAAGATTGAAGAAGGCCATCACCTTAAAGACTGAGAGATGTCCTTGACATTTGGCATAAATCATCTTTACAACATACTTCAACTAAAAACTAAACAATAAATAAGAATAATTAGTAAATAAAAAAAGGCTACACAACCTGATTAAGAAGGGTGTTTATGTTCTGGAGAATACTCTGGAACATCTGAAGATCTTGGTACAAAGAAGGATTCTTCATAAAATCAAGAAAATATGAATCTGTAAAATATGTCTGACAACAGGTCCATTCTGCATGTTCACATAGACAAAGTTTCAGATCTGCTGTGTAAGAAGGTTGTTAAACATGTGTAAACAGTGATACAATGTAAACCTACCTATTTTATTACATTGCTAAATTGCCTTCACTTATGATTCTTTGTTTCTTTTTTCATATTTTTATTTGTTCTGTTTTTGTCTTGCAGTTCGAACTGCTCTAATAGCTATAATTGGATTCATGCCAACTAAAGGTGAAGGTGCAATAGGATCTCTGGATTACACCCCAGAGGAGAGAAAGACCCTCGCTAAAAAGTAAGATCTTTTTAGAATCATTTCACTCATTTCCTATGTTGTATTGCAGCTTGTGTTTGCTGTGCTATGGGTTAGGAGTGATAGTTGAGTGTTAAAGATCTTTCTACTGCTATTTTTTTCACCACAACACAAACAGAGAGATGTTGAAAAACCAAGAACATTTGGTTTTTCAACATATTTACATGATATGTCTGTAAATATGTTGAAAAACCAAATGTTCTTGGTTTCACTTTAAGAAGCTGAAAAGCTAGATAGCTTCTGTTCTGTTGTGATAAAGTTGTTTGCAGTTTATTTGCAAATGTCAGCAGCTAGCTGCTGACTTATACAAGTCATTGTGTGAAAGGCTTTGAAACATTCAGAAATATGTTAGCAACTTGCCAATATGCAACATATTTGATTTCAGTGTATGCTTTGTTTAAATAATAGAATAAAAAAATCCCATAGGTATCTAAAAGCAATGTTTTTAAGGTCCTTAGTGTTTATAAGTCAATTTATTCATATGTCTTGATGTAAAGATGCCTCATTAATGGTTTGATGTTATCACAGGTGACTTTTTCATTGTATGAAATTGTGAGCTGCAAAACTGAAGATGTCCTTGAGACACGATGTTGATCCATGTTGGTTCCCAGGTCCCAGGACTTCTGCTGTGAAGCTTGTGGCTGTACGATGCGATCTGCCCTCCTGCCTCTGACCTCCAACAGCAACCCCAGTGCTGAGGATCGCCAGGCCAAAGAACTAGCACAGCAAATCAAATTCAAGGTACAAACTCCATTTTTGGTGGGAAGTATTCTTTCTTGATGATGTCATCCAGTATAATTGATTGACATTAATTATACTGGATCTCTCTCTCTCTCTGTGTGTGTGTGTGTGTATATATGTATATATATATATATATATAGATAGATAGATAGATAGATAGATAGATAGATAGATAGATAGATAGATAGATAGATAGATAGATAGATAGATAGATAGATAGATAGATAGATAGATAGATAGATCTCAAAGGCAGAAAATATTTGATTAATGTGACCCTTGATTTAGTCTTTCAATAAAATGTCAAATGATCAGAAATGTGTTAGTACTGTTCAGAGAGCTACTTATAGAAATGAATTTCTATGAACAGAATTGCTTGTTGAAAGTGTTACATCACACTAAACAGAACCTGGTGCACAAGTTATACAAGCTAACCTTGTGATGAACCTGTGAAAAGCTGAAATCCCTGAATACTTTATACCCTCTAAAAAACACATAACAGTTTATTTTATCACTTAAATACCAAATGCACTTTAATTGTACCTAGCACACTAACTGAGGATAAATGGGTTTGCACTACTGAAGAAGCTAACACCCAGGATCCTTCACATCTCTACTCTTTGGGCTGCTGCCAATCGGTGCCAAGGAAAGTGAAAGGAGCTCCTGGATTGGCTGCTTTGGAAACGTCAACTATTAAGCCATGTGAAGTAGCATTTTGCCTAGGTAATTCAGTTTCACAAACTATAAAAAGCATCTGTGAAAACTGAACCGGGAACAGGCAGGGATCCACTGTGATCAAAAGATTACACTCTGCAGTTGTATTATACATAATAGGGCTGTTGTAAACCAATATTTTAGTAATCGAGTAATCTATCGATTATTCTTACGATTAATCGAGTAATCGGATAAAAAAAAATTCTAAAATGAAATATTGGTAAATCTGGCATAATACCGGTGTTACTATCAGATATCAATATCAGTCCAATTTTTCATATTTGAGCATCCCTAACAGTTGCTTTTTTGTAGTTTAGAAAACTAACCTGTAACAATAATAGCTCACTTTCTAAGTTAACCAGAAGAAAAGTTATAGAAAAATCTGAAATTATATTGAATTTAATAACAAAGAGGCAGGCTCACAAATGTGCTTATAAAAAATGTCTACAATCCAGCTTTTAGTTTATGTATTCATCTTCAGTGAGTTTAATAGATTAATTAAACTCACCTTGCCACCTAACCTGTCACGCTTTGGGTTTGAAAATACGGGAAATTCCGCCTGGAGTGGGAGGAGAGGGCGAATGAACGAACGTAAGATGGGGTGGAGGGGAGGAAATAGACCAGCGGACTGACGAACCGTTAGACCGGGGGACGAACACGGGGGGAAGCAATACGGGATATTTACGACACCTTCACTGGTCACACTCAGAAACTCATCTACCAGCCATGTACGATGCGCTCCGCCACCCGTTTCTTCAGACCGGGATATGAAATTTATTGTGCGGTTCGTCGGTAAAGCTACATTTACACGGTAAGCATCAGCTACTCAGCCGCCCGCCCTGTTCAGTCTATCCGCTCACCTCAGCGCTCTTCCCGCCGTTCGCTTTCAACCAGCAGCCCCGGAGGAGAAATGCTGCCGTACTCCAGGCATTCCCCCAGTCATTTTAAGGATGCTTATTGGTTCCCCAGAAACGATAAAAAGTCGGGCATTATCATCAATCAATAAAATCCCCACGGGCCAATCTTGAAGATTGGACTTTATGCCGCTGAGACTTAGCTTTTGTCAACAACTCAGAGGCGGAAGTGAGAGCTCCGCGCAACGCAAATGAAGTCCCGGCCGGAACACGGTGCGCTAACTAATAAAACATAAATTAACGAAGCTTCGAGGCAGGTAAATTTTCCTCGAGGAATTTTAGTAATCGAGGTACTCGAATCATTCGAGGAATCGTTTCAGCCCTAATACATAATATCATATATAATATCATACAAGTATGATACTCCCACTCACCATTTCTCTATTAGTGTTTAATTAGCTGGTTTTGTTTTTCTTAACACATAGCTTGTCTGGAAGGCATGAATACTGGAAGGTTCAGGCTGTAAGAAGTTTACATTTTCTTGAAGTTTGATTGACATCTATGACCCACTAACCAGAGTATGAATGAAGACAAATGAAGACATCATTCTAGCCTGGACAGCTCAGTCTGTTGCTTACAAAACTGATTAAAGATATAACTATGAATTTAATTATCATGTTCTATCATTTATCATTAACACTTAAGCAGTGCTAGTAATTAATACTGCCTTGAATGTTGCAGTGGAAGGCTTCAGTTACGGATTTTTCCTCTGTTCAATTGGATCACTTCACATATCCTAATAAAGAGAAATTTCTGATTTATTTTACCTTCAGTTGCTGGACACACTTTCAGTAGGTGAGTAAGGATCTAGACCAGGGGTGTCAAACTCAATTTCACCGAGGGCCACTTCAGCATATTGGCCACCCTCAAGGGGCCACATTGACGGTACAAATCAGGAGTGCCCAGCTGCAGTCCTTCAGACTGCAACTTTTAGATGCATCCCTGCTAAAACACACCCCGGACAAAAGGTTGACTTCCCTCATTAGCAGCAACTCAGTTCTGTAGAGCCTTATAATGAGTCAATGATCCAAGTGTGTTGGAGAAGGAACGCATCTAAAGTTGCAGATAGTAGCTCTGGAAAACTAGACTTGGGCACCCCTAGCATAAAATGTATGAAAATACAATGTTAAAAATAAATTAAACACCTCATATTGTTAAATAACGCTTTGGAGCTTCTGGTTAGGAAGCCCATTCGAAACCTTTGGTTGAAATGGAGTGTTAAATTCAAGTCTCCATTACAGACCAGAGAAAACTAAAGAGAATGCAACGTTGTGTTAATCCATTTGAGGAGCCGGCAGTTTATCTTGAGGAAATAAATGACGATGCAAAAGTTAATTAGACTGTAACATACGCAGTCCGCTGCTCAACCACTGCGGACGCGGGTACGCCGCTGCAAAGAATTAAAAACCGCTGGAAGTAACTCATCCAGAAGATTTCAGAAATGGACCCTTGGTGCACGATACCCAGGAGAGCGGCGCTCTGGAGGAGCTCTGCAGACGTAACATCTGTCCGTTTCGGAGAAGCGAAACCACGCAACAACAAAAAAAAAAATCCAGGCGTTACGAGCAGGGTAAAACACTCACAGAGTTCAGTTGATCTGTTTGGACCAGACAGATCCAACTGACTGATGAATTAGCGCAGATTTTTCTGCAGATGGGAACCAGGAGGAAGTGCGTTCAGACTCCAGGGTGATGCTAATTTAAGTGAAGTCGCTTAATTTAATTTATTAAAAGTTATTGGAGTGTTTTTTGTCACTAAGAGAAAAATGTAGATACATTTATCTGCTTAATTTGTGATAGGATCTGGATTCACGGTGAATATGATTGTAATTTCACGGGTAAAAATAGTACAGGACCGAGTTTTTTTTATGTTGTCGGTCAAGATAACAGATAACAAAAAAGTCTAGCGCCATCTGCCGCCCTGACACCAACTCGCACATCTTCATTCACAGTCTTACTTGTAAATCGATTTTTCTTTTCTTGGACGTTTTGATGTTAGCTTGTCAACGTCTCAGTTTTATTCGCTGGGAAAATCAATAAGCAGCTTGAGGTGACTCTGCTGCCCTCTAGTGGCGAGAAGCCGTAATGTTGGCTGGTAACAATCGGAATGCATTATGGGAGATGTAGTTTGTAGTCAATTCGTGCTCAAAACCTATTTTAAGTCAGTCATGGGCCTATAAAACGCTGGGGGGCCACATAAAATGACATGGCGGGCCACATGTGGCCCGCGGGCCTTGAGTTTGACACATGTGATCTAGACCAACAAAAATTGTAACTGTGATATCTGTCATGATAAAGATCTACGTCTGAATGATTTGGTCTAACACACCATGCTGATGACTGCAGTTTCCTGTGTGTACATACAGGCAGAATCCAGTATAATACCACAGGCTTCTACAAGTGGAAGTAAAGCTTCGACTGTCACCCAGGGAGAAACCTCCAGCTCTTTGGAGCAGCAGGCTGAGGAAAGGCCCCAGGCTGAACAGGTAGGTGGCGCCGTGTCATGTGGGACAGACTGAGAGCCACATAACTATGCTCTCTCTCAGGTTTTATTTGGATTTCAGAAATCACTGTGAGGCAAACTTCTTTTTAATCTGTACACACTCTTCCAGTGACACTTTTCAAGTTGAAATTAGAGTTTTCATAAAAGGACCCAAAATACTCAGAAATATATTTTTTAACTGCTCATCGAGGCTGGTTTGGGTAAATTCTGAAAATCTACTTACATTTGTTTTTTTAGCTAATAAAAGCAGGTTTTGGACATCTGTCTGTCTTCCCACCATATTTGCTGTGAGGCTCCGTCTGGTCTCTGTCTGACCTTTGTTCCTTGTGTCCCCCTCTGCTATATAAGTCCAGTATGGGCGGGCTTCAACACAGACCCCATACAGCTCAGGTCATAAAGACACCTGAGCTGATATTTCTGTGATTAGCAGCAGTCAGAACAGCAGATGTTATACTGATATACATTTAAAAACATTAAAAAAGAATAAAAGTTCAATATTTTTTCTCCATTCATTTCATTCAATAGATTCATCTCAGATTAAAATATTTCAAGCTTTTATTTCTTGTCATTTTGATTATTCTGTCTTTCAGAAAACTAAATCCCAGAATCCAGGAAAGATGGAAATCAGACAAAAGAGGATACAGATTCTTACATTAATGTTTTTTCTTCATGCCTGCTTCAGCTGCTAAACTGTTGCCCATAGCTGGTGGTTTTAGTTCTGCAGTCAGACATCAGCTCTCTGTCAGCGTAAGAGCAGACGAGCTCTTTGGCTTTCAGCTTTTATTTCCACAGCTTCTCTTCAGCAGATCTGAAAATATCAGCAAGCTGTGTTGCCTAAGAGGATTGATTTTGGTGCCAGATGCTATCCAGGGAACCACTGAGACTGATTCTGAAGGAGCAGAGGAGAGGGTCAACTTAGATTAGTATCCTGTGTTTAAATAAACCAGGCAGAGCTAAAATAGTCCATACCATCTGTTTCTGAAGTTGAAGCTAAAACTCTAAAAAGATGGATCACAGCATACTGCATGGCCTGCTGGACTAACCTCCAGCTTCCTCCACCAGTTACTTCCCATAAACAAGTCCATGTTGTCTGTGCAGTGATTTCCTGTTCCTATTGCAGCCTGCTGTCTGATCCTGCTGGGTTTAATTAAATGAGATCTAATTTATCCTAAACGTTTATGCACCGTCTCACACACTGTGCTGATTCTATTCTCACATTGAGCTTTTAGTTTTCATTATACTGACCAATGATGCTACCATTGACTACACATTAGTGCTGTGAGAAACCAAATTAGGGTTTGGGCTGCTGGAGTAGTGAGAACACAAACTGTCTCAAGTTCATGTTGCTTTGGTTGAACCAAACATAGAAACCGAGCTCTGAGCTGGAGAACCCCACACACACCCTGGTCTAGCACACCCTGAACACATCTAAAAGACAAAAGTATCTGATAACATGTGACTTAAGGCTTAGTCTGAAGGATTTAATGTCCCCCTGCAGGCGGAAGCGTCTCCAGCAGCAGATCTAGAGGAGCCCCAGGCCCCTGATGACAGCGGCCCTGTTCGTCGGCTCAGTCCCAGACAGCGCCGGGCCCAGCAGCTCAGCCGACAGGCCCCCAGGGCCGGCAGAGAGCCAGTAGCTAGCAGAGCTCTGTTTGGCCCGGCGCCTCGCCATGACAACCATGCAGCCTCTGCAGTCCTCATCGTGGTTCTCACCCTTGCCTTGGCTGCCCTCATCTTCCGCAGAATCTACTTGGCTAATGAATACAAGTTCAACTATGACCTGTGATGTTTCCTCTTACTGCTGTAGTCCACAGAACTCTGATCAGAACCGTGGAGGGCGAGCTGAGGCTGTAGCTAACACTGACGTTGGGCCTTTTCCACTAACATGCTTCCTGAACTAGAGCAGGCTGATGCTAGAGCTGTTTCTAATCTGATTCTATTACAAATTTAAAAACTCCTGGTTTTATTCGCAACTGCAGAGCAGGCACAGCCTTATTATGATGTCTTCCAGGATGTTTCCTCCTGTCTCTGGTGTATCCTGTGTTTCAGCAGAGGAACCGCTTACCCAGACAGTGTATAGTTTGTCTCATTGCCTCTGCACACATGTTTTAATGTCATATATTTGATTTAGAAGTGCTGCTTTACACAACTTGTGATGTTTAGGTGAGGCCCAGCACACAGTTCACTGTTAAATTCCCCTGAATCCAAACTGTCAGCAGACGAGGGTAAAACAACGGCAGCAGAGTAGCAACCACGTCTAGCATGACAGCTGGTTAACTCCTCTTCCTCATGCCTCGACTTCATGTTCCCATTAAAGCTTAGCGGTTTTCATCCATCAACTTAACACAAACACCACAGTAAATCCAAAACATATTGCTTAAAGCCTTTTAATAATAATAATAATACGTTTTATTTCTAGATGCCTTTCTTCACTTCAGGACGCTGAGTTTTAGTTGGTTGTTGGTCTCTGTGAACCTGCATCAAGCCTCTGATGGAGGAGGGTCTTTTTCATGAAGTTTGTGTGACCATAGCATCACTTCCTGCTTCCTCATTTAGCCTAAGAACATTAAGCCGAAAAAATACTGGGTTTGAAGCTAGCACTAGCTCTTATTTAGTACTGGAACCAGTTTGCTGGAAAAGCCCTTCGTGCTCTGCCGCCTCAGCAGCCTGCTCCTCTCAGGAGGTCGTATCATTCCTGCTGCTGCAGTCAACAACACCTCCAGGGTGTCTTTTAATCAGTGTGACTTTTACTCTCTGCGGCATTGTGAATTTATAAGAACGGGAAGCTTTTTTCATTTGTAGAACTCATGCTGCGGCCAACATGTCTCCTTCTCCTCATGTAATTGTTGAATATCCAACGGCTGTACTTATTCTGTCAATTAAAACTGTAACTGATAAGTTAGCAACATGGGCCAATGTGAGCTCTTTCTCTCAGACTGATCTATGTTTGAAATTCCTGCTGCACAGAAATCTGATTTCATGATGTTGGGCCAAGAGTTTGGAGAAAGTCTTAGTTTTAAAGCAAGATATAAACTATCACACACTTCTCATGTTTTCCTTGATCTTTTAAAAGATGAGAGTCAGCAAATATCAGGAGTATTATGTAAGCTGCCATTTACCATAGACACAAGGAGTTCTTATTAACTTAGTGTGTGTGTGTGTGTGTGTGTGTGTGTGTGTGTGTGTGTGTGTGTGTGTGTGTGTGTGTGTGTGTGTGTGTGTGTGTGTGTGTGTGTGTGTGTGTTTGTTTGTAATACCTTGTGGGGACGATTTTCCTGACATATACTACGTTGTGTGGGGACCAATTGCTCCTCGTGGGGACCGGGCTCCGGTCCCCACGAGGGGAAACCCTGTTTTTGGGTCAGGGGTCAGAGTTAGGGCTAAGGTATGAATTGAGTTTTGGTTAGGGTTAGGTATGTGATGGTTAGGGTTAGGAAAAGGGTAAAGGGTAAAGGTAAGGTTTAGGCTGTAGAAATGAATGGAAGTCAATGGAAAGTCCCCACAAAGATAGCAAAACAAACGTGTGTGTGTGTACGCGCGCGTGTGTAGGTGTGCTTTAAAATTAAAAGCATCAGATTTTTAATTCAGTGTAGTTTTTATGCTAAATTGAAGGTTTCTGTTAGATGATGGATATTCACTCTAAGCAGATTTTTTAGAGTTCTCTCCTGTGTACATGCAGCATGCTGCACTGTGATCTTCAGGTTTTATAGCAGGACTGTTAGAACTTGTAAGAACCTCAGAGTCATAATTGATTTGCCAAAGAATCACCATCAACAAAATTTTCAGCGTGTGAATGTTCACAAATGATTTTATGAGTTTATGTTTGCAAGTAAAGATGTAACCCAGTGAAATAAATCTGATGAGGAAAATAACTTTTTGCTGATTTATAAAGTATTTTCTGAAGAAACTGTGAAGCTCTCAACACCTCAGCAGGATCAGTCGTGCTTATATGGTAGCAAAATTTTGCTTCATTATTTGAGTGTCACGACATTTAATATCTAAATGATTAATAGCTGTTGAGTATAGTATATATATAACAAAGAATGCACGTTTTTGAAGTAGACAAGTTTTTGAAGTAGACAAGAACTGGACTGAACACGAGTGAAGGCAGTCAAATCACAGTTCTTGGAAGCGAATTGTGCTTCCAATGAACTGTGGTGTCATTTGTGAACATTCTTTTAAAAGCTCTACGTCTTATTATTACATTTCTAGACGTCAAACAGCCACTGTTTTCAGACCAAGTGGCTAAGCAGCAAAATCGTCTTTCCAACAGATGTACGTCTCTCAGCCTTTCAGAAGACTCTTGTGTTTGTGTGAAGTGATAAATGACCTGTACTTGTACAGCACAAAGAACTTAACACTACATTCAGTCATTCATCCATTCATACTCACAAATGATAGTGATTCCCACAGCTGCTTCAGAAGACACATCAGTCTCAGGAGTTGATGAATGTTAGAACCAAAAAGTTGATTTAAGATTGGTAAGGCCAGAGGATGCTGCCTGATCAACATCCTGATCAAGCAGGATACAGACGCCACATCTTTCCATGTCTAACTCTGGATAAAACTTTACAGTTTTAATGAAGGATTGGTTCTTCTGCTTTCATTGTGTTTGGCTTTTGAGCTGCTGCTCCTATTAGAACAGCTGGAGAACCGAGACAGAAAAAGGATTCATTTACTGTTTAATGATAAATGTCTTAATTCGATAATAATAAATGGAGTCCATACACCATTTATTATTGCTTCATTTTTCAGTTTGGTGGCACGATGTGAGTGTAATCTCTGCTATGATCTCAACTTTTCTTTGTAGTAGCAATAAATTCATGAGCCAGTTGAAGTGCCATATTAAAAGAAGTTAACAGTTTAATGTATTACTTTTGGAATTGCCTTTCTTTGAATTTCTTTGAATTGGAATTGCATTCTGTTTTGTTTCACAGGAATTGGGTGATATTTTTCCCTGTCACAATGCAGCCTGGTTGGTTTGTGCTGCTGGTCACACTGGGATGTTTCTGAGCTTTTCTTCCAAACTTGATCAGCTGCTTAAAGCAGAATCACCTGAACACCACATGCTCACCAAAAAACTATGTGGGGAAAGTTAAACAGACCATGCAGTCACCAGTGATGGTTCCCCATCATTCAGTCCTGATCCAGTTCAACACACAAATAAATAACTGAAAAAACTTTTGCAAAGTGAAATATTTACAGTAAAGCTGATGTTTTATGCTTTTTGTTTCCCCATAAAGTCTATATTAATATAGTCTAAAAGTGTGTGTGTGTGCGTTTGTTTGTAATACCTTGTGGGGACGATTTTCCTGACATATACTACGTTGTGGGGACCAATCGCTCCTCGTGGGGACCGGAGCCTGGTCCCCACGAGGGGAAACCCTGTTTTTGGGTCAGGGGTCAGATTTAGGGCTAAGGTATGAATTGAGTTTTGGTTAGGGTTAGGGTTAGGTATGTGATGGTTAGGGTTAGGAAAAGGGTAAAGGTCAGGTTTAGGCTGTAGAAATGAATGAAAGTCAATGGAAAGTCCCCACAACGATAGCCAGACAAACATGGGTGTGTGTGTGTGTGTGTGTGTGTGTATATATATATATATATATATATATATATATATATATATATATATATATATATATATATATATATATATATATATATATATAAAAAAAAATATGGACTGGAAGCCCCGAGATCAAAGTGGGGAACACCCCCAAAGGTGGTGGAGAATGACCGAGCTAAGATCCTGTGGGACTTCCAGATCCAGACAGACAAGATGGTAATGCCGAACCAACCGGACATTGTGGTGGTGGATAAAGAACAGAGGAAAGCCGTTGTGGTGGATGTAGCAATACCAAGTGACCACAACATCAGGAAAAAGGAGCACGAGAAACTGGAGAAATACCAGGGCCTCAGAGAGGAACTGGAGAAGGCCTGGAAGGTGAAGACCACAGTGGTGCCTGTGGTCATCGGGGCCCTCGGGGCAGTCACCCCCAAACTGGAGCAGTGGCTACAACAGATCCCAGGAACAACATCAGACATCTCAGTCCAGAAATGTGCAGTTCTAGGCACAGCCAAGATACTGGAGGAACCCTCAAGCTCCCAGGCCTCTGGTAGAGGACCTGAGCTCAGAGGATGAAAGAGACCACCCACGGAGGGTGAGAAGGGAATTTATATATATATATATATATATATATATATATATATATATATATATATATATACACACACACACACACATATATATATACACACTCTCCTCTCACTGTCTTCAATCTACTTTACAAACATTATGAATTGTGATTTGCTTTGTTCTGTTTCCACTGAGTTTTCTTGAAAGCAAGGTTCAGATCACTCACTCTCCCTCATGTTTGTGCCTCCTTCATCTTGTTCTGAGTTGTGGAGTGATCACCTTACTTGGATGATATTGTTACTCACAGCACTAACTGGAAGAAGGAACCCGTCCATTGTCCTGGACAACCTTCACTCGGTTGGGTTGACGATGAATCCATCAAAGTGCATCTTTGCTGCTGCTCAGACAGAATATCTGCACCGTATCATTGGCCAGGCGGTTATCAAGCCACAGATCAATAAAGTCCAGGCCACTGAGTCATGCCCTCTGCCCCAAACAAGGAATTTTAGATTGTCTTTGAGCCTGGTTGGTTTCTACCATCAGGACAGTGCTGTTCACACACAGGACAAGATCCTGCTCACCCAGTTCCATCCAGAGGACAGAGGAACTTGCTTACATATTGACTCCCAACAGTCACTATGTAACCAACCTGTTTTATACAGTTACAATTTTAATGAAGCAATCATATGACAGAGTGATGTGGATCTCAGAGCAGACTATAAGAGGCTCATTTATGGTGGCATAAATGAGGTGAAAGGTGTTTGTTTTCACATTTTTGGGTTAAAACCTGCTGAGGTTCTCTTTAAAGAGATGAGGATGAATGGGACCAAGAATGAGGACATCAGACAGACCGATCTTGTTAGATGTGTTAGATGTAGATGGTTCAGAGAGACAATGATTCTATCAGTAGGTTAGAGCCATGGTTTATGTGGCTCCCTGAAACCTGGGAAGATTCACCACTGTTCTGTTTCCACTTGGGTCTCTGGCTGCATTATAACATATTAATCTTTTCACAGACTAATAGAGCTCAGTGAAAATATGTCTTGTCCTTTCTTCAGAAATCTAATAACCTATATTTCTTTGGATTTAGATTATTATTGATTTTTTTTCCTATTTGAAATATGATATTTGCTGTTGCTCTACTAAGTGTCTCTATGTTTTAATTTGTTTTACTTTTGTGCGACCAGACTGCTGTGTGTTGCAGATTTCTGTTCAGGTCCCTCTTGAAATGAGGAATATAAATAAATAAATAAATAAATAAATAAATAAATAAATAAATAAATAAATAAATAAATAAATAAATAAATAAATAAGAAATATCTAAGTGTGACCCAAGCAGAAACAATAGAAATTTGTAAATGCTTTTAATGACATTATGCTATATTTAACAGTTACAGTTGACCATATTTATTTAAAAAAAAAACAGTCCTTATGAGAGCAGAGGACAGTATTTCCTATGTAATGTTATGTCCGTGCAGGTCCAGCTCCGTGTCCTTTAAACAGACAACGTGTCCGGGTCTACAGTCAGAAACAGTGTTCGTGATTTGTTGAATTAATGTGGCGGTTAGGTCAATCTAAGAGTGTTTTCAGCTGAGAGAAAAGGGAACTGACGTGCGTCTCCTGCCTCTCTCCAGCACCAGGATTCGTCGTGTCGATTTGTTTGTTTATTTCGCTCTGCGGCGCGTGCCTTGTGCTGCTGATGCCGCGCGCTTCCCAGTGACAAAAAGCCGCTCTGCAGTTTGACCAATCAAAGCGCTTATCAGACTTTATCTCTGTGGCGAACAAGTTCCACAGTCTCATGCCTGTCACATTTTTGCCAGTGCGTCAAAAGAAGAGATGATACCGGGTTCAGAGCGCCCCTCCTGCGGTCCCAAGGTCTCTCTTGTGGAATCCCCGCTGGACCTTTAAAAGTCAACATGCCGTGTAACGCCAGGGTCCTGCTTCTTCTTTTTCTGTCTTTGATTCTAATGGCCGAGTCCCGGAAGCTGGGAAGCAGGAGAAAGCGGTGGTCCGAGCCGGAGGAGACTCTCAAGCCAGGAAAGTAAGTATTCTTAGATTCAGTTCCACCATGAGGTCAGAACTGATGATCAAAACACTGTCGATCAATGGAAGACACTCATCCTCCATCCATTCGTCCTTCAATATGCACTCAGTCTGGAACTCTATTCTGTGGAGCTATAGAGACAGCTGTCGGGCAGCTTAGATTTGTGAGAATGAACAAAAGCGGATGTGTTCTGTTGATCATGTCCATCCGGACTACTCGGTTTCCTGGGCTCGCGGTGAGTCAGCCAAGTCGTGCGTAAAAAGACAGACGCAGAGGGAAGATTCTTACGTGATTCAGAAGCGAAAGAGGACTTGTGCTTGCCTGCACAAATATGTTTAAGGTTTTCATTTAGCTAAAATTAAAAAAAGAAGAAGAAGAAGAAGAAATCATCATCCCCTCTTTGTTTTCTTTTTCACCATTTCAAAATAATACATTCAGACATAAGAAACACACATTTCCAAATTCAGGATTTTTCACATCATAAAGCCTTTCAAACAAAAATTTTCTCTGATCTCCAAACCAAAGGCAGGAAGCTGAGAAGACAGAAAATAAGGTTAGAAGATCGAGCTTGTGTACATTCAAAAGTCTCAGTTTAACATTTCTTTGGGTGTTTCTGTCTGAAATTAAATTGTATGAAATTTAAGTTAATCAAGTAAATGTAATTGAGTCTAGATAATCTGCACCTCTGCTCTGAAGCAGTGCTTCTCCCAACAATTCTGACTTTCTGAGAGCTGAAGTTGCATGTTTTCACAGACAGAATTTTAATTTCCAGTGAGAAGAACAAGACATTTACCAAATGAAGCCAGGACTTCATCTGTTTAGTGTTTGTGCTGCTGGTTACCCATCTCATTGTGTCAAAAGCTTTCATACTGTAACGTTTTTTTCCATATTCGTTAAGAGGAAGAGCAAACCAACTTGGCAAACATCCTTCAAGCAGAAACAAGCATCAAGATAAATATTAATATAAAATGAACCTGAGATGAGAATTTACATTGGACAGTAAAATAAAAAGATGTATGATATCCTTTATCACACCATTAATGTCTGTATTTGTCTGACTCTGAAAAAAAAAAGTGCATTTATTTGTCTCTGAAAATAGTTCCAACCGTGTATTTATTCAGCGATTTAATTTAAAGAACTGTGATGCTCTTTTTTTCAGTTCAACCATTCATTTATATGATGACTGATCCCAACCCACTGCCTTATAGGTAGATATCAAGACAGACATGTTGTGATGTACTGCACTGTGTTAATTGACACCACAAGGACATAAAGTGGACCCCACTACATGGCAGAGTGACCAGTTTATGTAGTATGACTCAATCAATCCTCTGATACATGTACCTCAGACCGGCTAGGTGACAGTACGTAGAAAACATCGTTCTAGATCCCATCCTACAGGTCACCACCAACCCATCTGTGATTCTAACAGATTTTCCTCACTCAACAACACACCCATTGTGAAGCTGACTCTGGTAACCATCAGAAAGGTGACATTAGAGACACCAGCAGCCATGTTTGAATGTTTACCAGGAGCCAGAATGGGCCACCTCAAAGAATAAGCATAAATAAAGTAAGATAGTTGTTTATGCTGGTGGTGATGACACCCAGTTATGCCAGTCAGAGGTCACTGTTGCTTGAGTGTGTAAGTTTACTAAAACAATGTCATTTTTTCTGGTCTCCAGCCTGATTGGACCAGTGATGACATGTTTCCGTTCAACTGCTGGTTGTCTAAGTGGAGTCCTGAAAACAATGTGGGCTACATTGATAATTGGCAAACATTTTGGGAAAAACCTGGTCTGATCCAGAGAGACGGTATCATCCCACTTTGGATGGAGCAGCTTCTTCTCTCTAGGAAATTGGCCAAATTGATTATTCCTTCAAAACAGTGACAGCCGAGGCTCCAGACTAGGAAGCAGAATTATACAGCTTAATTTTTGCTCTTGCTAAGTGATTGTCCAAGAGCAGGGAATGCTGCAAGTCAATGACTCATTGTGATCTGTTGGGTTTCTTATAGAAAACTTTTACAACCACTTTGAGATACAAACTGCACATGACTACATTATTTGAAAACTACCATCAATTGGAATGTATCAATGATTGGTCTGAACTTCTGTTTTATGGATTGGGTCAAAATAAACCAAATTTAATTCCATTAAAAGAGGACCAGTTCCAAAGGAGGTCCAAGAATTGATTTGATTCAGTTTTTGATTCAATTTAGTTTGACCAAGGTCAGTTTGAAGAGTAGTCATCTGGGATCAGGGATGGATTTTGAGTTCAATTCTAGCTTCCCCACCATTACACGCTGAAGTGTCCTAAAGCAAAACACTGAAATTCCAGTTTCCTACAGATCTTCACATCTATGTAATTTGGAAGTTCACACAGTTTTTCTGTACAGCTCTGATAGCAAACAGAAGGTTTACAAAATATGATTATGGTAAGAAAGAAAGGAAATCATAATCATTCATTTACTCTGATCTCCTTTTGTTCTTAACATCATCATTCTGTAACTGTTCTGGCATGCTTCCTGTTTTGCTTTTTCCATGATCAAGTTGAACATGAATATGTGTCTTTGTAGGACCCTGGGGGAAACACCTGATGCTGTGGTTCTTGTTGGGAAGACAGGCTTGGAGGCTGGCATGGTGAATGGGTGTGTAGCTCATAGAACATTAATGTCAGTCATTCAGCAACAAAGATCTAATTCTATTTCACTGTTCTATTGGTTGTTAATGACACATTGCCTCAAGTTGACCAACTTAAGATGTAATCTAACAATAAATTGGAAGACTGAATCAGCTGTCATTTTATTTGATACATTTGGTGGACATTGTCCACATCCATATTCCTTCATACTTATTAAAGGTTTTATTCTACAAACAAAAGTTTGTCCTCAAGTTTATATTTAATTGGTGGCAGGAAGCTTTTTGCGCACATTCTTGCAGAGGCCCCAAGGACTTTTGAAGAGTTTTTCTAGAATCTGGCTTTTAATTTTTTTTATGTCCAGTTCTTGTACCTGACCATGATTTTGTGAATGTCTGCATTGATAATTGAATAGGTGGTAAAATTAAGAAGGTTCAGGCTTAAAAACTCACCGAAATAAATCTGTTTCAAAGAAAAAGAAAGAAAATCCAGTAAGATGCCAGACTAGAGAGATCCTTTAACCTCCATCTGTTGGATGAAAGGTTATCAGATAAGAGCTATCCAGGAATCATAAACTCTTTGAGACAGATCTGAAAATAGTCAGATATCTTTCGGAAAATAACAAAAACAGTGACAGTTCAAATAAAAGCAGCTTATCAGGCCAAAAAGGCTTTTAACGACTGCATAAAAATTTGGTTCCTCTCAAGCATAATGTAAAGAAGTCATAAAAAGCGTTGTAGTCTGTAATTATAAGTACAGTGTGTATTTCTTGATACTTCTTTGCACAGAATAAAAATGTGTTTATTAGCATATATAAAGAGGCGTAGTTTTGAGCAACAAAGATCAGTTTTGCTGTTCACATGGTCACCTTGTCATTGTTTAAAATATGTTGATTCTTTCTCCCTGTTTCTCTGTTTACTCTCCTCAGTCCTCTGTCAAGGAAGATCATCGATGGCACCAAAACACGAAAGCTGAAAACCAGTCATCTTCTGCGTGTGGACGAACACGACTTCACCATGAGGCCAGCATTCGCAGGTAAGCAACTTCTCTTGAAAGCTACCACTACTTTAGTAGATATTCTATTCTATTCTATTCTATTCTATTCTATTCTATTCTATTCTATTCTATTCTATTCTATTCTACAGTCATATTCTATGAAATAAATTGAGATTCATTTGACCAAAAAAATTTAAGTCCAATTCAATTCACTCCATTCCAGTCCAACCAGTCACTAGTCAAATTCAGATCCAGTTACACCCAGTGAGTTGTTGACAGCAGTACCTCTGTTCAGTGGCTCCCTAACACCATTAGTTTTTATGGATCAGTTGGTTTCCCTCCCTGCATATTTCTTCAGTTTTTTTTTTGTTAGTTTTTTTTTTTTTTGGTCAAAATTACATGTCAGAAGATACAACAAATTTTACCATCAAGCAAAGATAATCCAACTAAACACAAAAAGCAACTCTGATGATGATTTAATTTATGAATACATAAAAAGTTATTGAAAGCAATTTGGCACACTGTGGACAGAAATGACCCCTTTGTCTGAAGCTAAATTTACCGTAAAAAACTTTTCTTTTTTTTTTTAAGCTGCACTCAATTCCTGAGCCACACCTGCCTGTTATCACTGTCGCAATGTAGAATTAAGATACCATTTGAATAAAATCTGAATGAAAACAAGAAACGGTGTAAAAGACCTCAAGATCAGAAAAAAAATCAAAAATAAACGAGAAGCAAGGTCTATCAGTCTGGAAAGGGGAACAAAGACATGTAAAGCTTTGGAACTAGAGGGAATCACTGTGAGAAGAGGAGAAAAGATGGAACATTGGAGATCCTTTGCAGTGTCCCATGGACTGACCACCCTACCAAAATGACTCCAACATCTCACCAATACCTTCTCAGTCCACTGTTAAACAAGAATACCACCAAGACCCATCCCCAAAACATCTTGATGTTTCCCAGGACCTCCATCCATCCATCCATTTTCTTTACACCCTTGTCCCTCAGTGGGGTCGGGAGGGTTGCTGGTGCCTATCTCCAGCTAACGTTCCGGGCGAGAGGCGGGGTCACCCTGGACAGGTCGCCAGTCTGTCGCAGGGCATTTCCCAGGACCTTTAGGAACATATTCTATTGACTGACTTGAGAAAACTGTAACTTTTTGAAATGTGTGCTCCCTGTTCCATGTGGAGTAAAACTAAATCAAAGACAAAAGAACATTATACCAACAGCTGAACAGTTACTTGCTGCAAGTAAATATAATTTCAGCTCTCCACCTGAAAATTCTGAATTTAGAGAATTTCAAGCTCAGACAAACTTGGGTTTGGCATTAAGTCCAACTCACCACTAATAAAAGTTGATTCTGGAATAGCCTAGTTCAAGTCTGCACTTAAATCTGACTGTAATGATGTGGCTCAACCTTAAACATGCAGTTCATGCTAAACATCTGATGGCAACTGTTGTTGCCAATGGTGATACAACCAGTTTTTTGGTTTAGAGGAAAATTACTTCACATAGGAGAGCTTTGTTCTGATATCTTTTAATTCATAACTAGGGTAAGGGTTAAGGTTAATGGAAGTAATACTTCCAAGAGCCACAGCGATAGAACCATGTTCCATCACACTGAGTTAAAGTGACAGAACCCTGCAGAACCTGGAACAGAACTCCTCCCCTCGCCTCATTGTTACCATGGAGTCGTGCTTCTTGCATCTGTCTACAGCACTGAAGCTGTTTAAGGTGTTTTTTTTGTTTGTTTGTTTTTTTTTTGTAATTTCTTCAATACATCGTTTCCACCATATGTTGGCAGAACCATTCTGTCATGTTCAGTTTGTAGTCATTATCTCTGTGGTTGCTTTGCACCTTGAATGTCAGAAAAAGCCCCTGCTGCTTGAATTTTAGCAGGCAATTAAAAATAAGGAGCTTATGATTCAACTAAAGAGTCCAGCTCTTTGCTGTTTAGAATTAAACAGCTCTGTTTAAACCACTAGAGGAAACGGACCGTGGTGAATTTTAGGACAACAGTTGCAGCCACAGATGGGAGCATACGTCCCACTGAGGAGCCTTTTGTCTTGTATTTACTTATCGTCATTGTCAGATCCTGCAGAAAACTCATTCTAGCATCACCAAACACTGACTTGTGTGAGCAGTGAGCATCCCATTCCCTTTCCAGGGAGAGAGATTTCAGTGCAATCCTCTGACTGAGGGAGAATTGTGAGTCAAACAGCTGCTCTGGTTCCTCTTAGTGTCATCAAAGCTTCTTACAGAACTACTTCCTGTTTATTGACTGCACCACAATAATTGAAACTTTCTTTCTGATCATCATTCTGGAAACACAACCAAGTAAAATGCAGTTATGCCAGATGATTTTTTTTCAAACAGTAAACAGTATAACAGTGAAGTAAATTTTATTTGTCCAAAACAGAATCCAAAATAGCTTTATTATTAATGTTTACCTAGAAAAAAAACAGTTTATGTCCAGAAGTATGATCTGTTTCTGGTGTCATAACTAAATCAACAGCACCAGCTCCCTTTGGTCAGACCTAATTCAAACAGTGGAAGAGATGGAGAATATTTGTCATCACGTTACTTTTGAATTTCTTTGAGTGCAGCTGTTTGATCCTCTCTGCGTTAGGTTGAAAAACATAGATGAAAACAGATAGATCCACCATGCATTAGTCCATATTTGTATAAAAATAGCACTGAGATATTCTGCCAAAATATCGACTCTAATGCATTGCATCACTGGAATTCCCTCTTTGGATTTGCCCTTGTAATGCATAGGCCTAGCTGTCTGATCTAAGCGTGATGAACCGGTGCCGGATTTACAGCTGCTAATCCAAGAGCAGATGAGTGTGGGATGGGTGTCCTCAGCATCTGTAGAAATGACATGAAGATTATTCTGTGATCGCTGAGTTTGGAGAAATAAAGAGTTGGGATTTCTTTTAGGAGCACCTGTATACAGAATATGTAGAGTTACTTTAAATGGTGTACTTGTTCATGGCTTCAGATGTAAAGTGAGTACATATCAAATCAAATTGTGCAAAATATGAAACACACAGCTGGGATGTAAATTAATAAATTACTAAGCAAACTGTGTACTGGTATTATATTGGGTTAAAGGTAGTTATGTCAGATTTAGTAATTATCTCAGGTTTATATTAGCATCAGAAAATTCTAATTCCCTGCATGCAAACTGGTTTATTAATAACTAAAATTGCTGGCCTTATGGAGAGCATTTCCCATGAATCCCACTAACAAAATGGTTCGCCTTATTTGACCTTTATTCTGATTGTACATATGTTTTAGCATTGTGTTTCATATTATTTCTGAGTTATTACCTGATAAGCAGTAAGGACAGAACATCATCCTGCTCTCCTCTGCCAACATTCAGCCTGGAGACACGGACCATTTAAAACGTCTGTGCTCCCAAATAACCAACATTAATGAACTGAATTTCTTAGTGGTTATTATACAGACAGTGGTGTAACTTTCTGAATTAGGAACAGAAATGTTGCGTGCTTAATGACTCACATAATTAGCTTAATTAAAAAGGAATCAGCTGGTTGACTGAAATCTCAAACCCACCTAATATAGCTACTTTTATGACAAAGTATGGAAACAAAGAAATTATATTTTTTATTGTGCTCATGTGTTTTTGTAACATTTGCATTTTAAAAAGGAAGATTTGGAATTATACAAGCTGTTGGGCTTTGGCAGAACTCTGAAAAAAGAAAAGACTCCTCTGGCAGCCTGAGCCCACAGATTGAGTTGCATTTTAATTTGACTTGAGGTGTTCTCTGCTCTTGGATGTTTGTGTGTGCGTGCGCGTGTGTGCGCACGTGCGTGTGCATGTGTGTGTGTGTGTGTGTGTGCGTGTGCATGTGTGTGTGTGTGTGTGTGTGTGGGTGTGTGTGTGTGTGGTGGGTTGGGGGTGTAGCTTTCTGGCCATAAGGAAATGCCAGTGGATGCACTTTAGCATTACACTGAAGTGCTGTTGAGAGCCATAAAGAGTCATCAGGAGCTGTGGAGTGGAGCTTTGCTCTGACACACTAATAGGTGTCATCTAAGAATTAGTGATTACTGGGAAAATTTTCTGATGCAAAAAAAAAAAAGCTTCAAAACAGCAAAAAGGCTTTGGATCAAACACTCATGCACCCTGTAACCAGGGGAACACACACAGCTCAGAAAAGCTTTCTGAGTCTAGTTGTGGCCGTGTGCAGCTGCAGGCTGAGCTGAGGCACCAGCAGACCTCTGCTTCTCATTTCTGCTTTTTCAGCAGGTGTCTGATGTTATGTCACACCAGCTGAAGCTCAGGATTTAATGTGTTCGGCACGTGTTGTGGGGCATATGGTGTGAGTAAGAGAAAGGAGGACAAGACCGACAGCTGGAACTGGGCAGGAGTTAATATCCCATCTTCCAGGTAGCAGATTTGCTGGGCCTTGGGTTATGTAAGGCTGGCACCCGTACGGCTTCACAGATTAACTAGACCACAGCAGCCAATGTCACTGCACTGAACAAATGACAGAAGGTTCTGTCTGTTTGTTTTTTTCTACTAATGATAAGGGTAGTAGGATACTCTTCCATATCCCTTTAAATCCCAAATTGTCCTTATTTCTAATCCACTCAGTCAGTTGAGCAACACACATCAGTAAACTGCAGAATCCTGTCAACTATTTAACCAAAAACATTGTGTGAAATGATGTGTATTATTAGTCATGGCTTACCAGAGTATTCTATCCTCTTATTTTATGAGGGAGCGCTTCATGACAAGGAAGCAGACAACATCATGAGTAGAATAACACCGTTATATTTATTTTTATCAGAAACTCTGGCTGATAAAAAAAAAAAAAAAAAATCTATTGGCTGTTAGCCAATTCATTTGATTCAGTTCAGATATTTATAGAGTTCGACTCCAACTCAGATCAGAGTCACTTCAGGTCAGCTGGCATAAAACAAAATATTCTCTTCCATTAAGACCAATTTACTCATGTTTAGTCCAACTGATCCAATGCTTGTTCTAGAACCAAACTGATCAGAATTAAACTTAATAGAATGAATTAAGCTGACTTGAACTAAATGTTATTTAGCTTTTATACTTAATAATGAGCTGAATTCAGTCTGAACCTGATCTCAGTCCATGTCAGTTCAGCTCATTTTAACTCAACATCTAATACATCAGTCATACATTATATTAGCCCCTGTGAAAAAATAATATATCTAAGTGCATTTTAAATATGCTGTATTTTTCTGAAATACATTTTTAGTGGGTTATTGAGTAGATATACTTGCTATAGTACAATTCTGTGATAGTACATTTGCAATGTACACAATGTAATTTTTCTTCAGCCGTAAAGTGTGTTGAACTTCATCCTTCTGTGTTCTGTGTTCTGGTAGCCTGATGTGTTTGCAGTACTGTGTATATGAAGCATGTAAGAAACAAAGTGGCAAAGCAGAATAATAAAAGACATTGATAAATAACTAAAAAGTGTACTTTATTAGCAATTATAATAAACTGAATGTTTAATTGGAGCAAACTGAGATCACAGAAGCAATATAAAATATATAATGCTTCTATATTTAGAAGACATTCTAAATACATTTTGTGTAATTCTTTCACAAAATGGCATACTTAAGATGTACTAATCAAGCATGGAAATTGTACACATAAGGGGTTTTTTATGTTCTAACTAGTATACTTTTAGTTGTTGCACTTTAGCAGTGTAATAGTACACTTAGTATACTTCAAATTTTTCTAAAGTTTTTCTACAATTTAATTACAATTTCATTATAATTAGGGCTTCACAGTGGCACATTTGGTAGAGCTGTTGCCTTGCAGCAAGAAGGTTCTTGGTTCGATAACCAGCCTGGGGTCTTTCTGCATGGAGTTTGCATGTTCCCCCTGTGCATGGTGGGTTCTCTCCAGGTACTCCAGCTTCCTCACACAGTCTAAAAACATGACTGTCAGGTTAATTGGTCTCTCTAAATTCTCCCTAGGTGTGAGTGAGTGTGCATGGTTGTTTGTCCTGTCTGTCTCTGTGTGACCCTGCCTCTTGCCCGAAATGTTCATTGGAGAGAGGCACCAGCACCCTTCCCAACCCCACCAGAGACAAGAGTGTTAGAACCTGGATGGATTGATAAATACAATTAAAATATATTTATTCCAAAATAGCATCCTTTCAGTTAAATAACTCTTAACAAACTTGAAGTTTACTGGTGATTAGTCTGGCTTCAAGTAAGATTTAATATATTTAATATATTTATTTTTCACAAGGGCGTATTGGGTTTTTAAGCATGTTAAAAAGTGCTATATTACATTATTAAGTGAACACAGTTCATGGTGGGAAGACTCAGCTGATTAAAACAGGGGTTTTAATCAGCTGATGATATATATATATATATATATATATATATATATATATAAACAACCATCAGTTCTATGTGTGGTGAGTTCAAAGCAAAGGGAGGAAGCAGAAAGTGTACACTGGTTTATATCTGCAGTATGTAGAAACATCATGTAGCAACTTTAAAACTGACAAAGCAATGCTGATAATGAGCTTTCTGGTATTGATTTGCAGGTCCGGCTGTCCCAGTTGGAGTGGATGTTCAGGTGGAGAGTTTGGACAGCATATCTGAAGTTGACATGGTATGTTGCTTGAATGTTTGAATGACATGCAGTGCAACCAGTTTCACACTATCTAGTCAGTCAAGGGCAGGTGAAAATTTCACCTGCAGCAGATAATTACAAATAAGAAAAACAAGCCAGATTCAACATAACTGATGTTATTAGATGAGAAAGATTGGAAGTTTGAAACAAATGACCTCTGCTGCAACACAGGCACAGGATGCTGTTCAGATGCTGCAGCTAATGAGTCGGCGCAGGAATATTTTTCTAACAGCATGTAAACAAATGCTTGACTGCCAAACAAATTCACTGCCACACTGTAAAAAAAGTCAGTAAATTTACGGTTACAAATGGTAAAAGACCAACAGTTACTGACTGTCATATCCAAAAACATTTAATTACCGTAGAAATTACATGGAACTACCGTAAGTCGAAACTGCAAAGAAAGTCAGTAAATTTACGGTAACAAACGGTAAAAGACCAACACTTTTTGACCATAATATCCAAAACATTTTGTTACCGTAGAAAATACATGGAATTACAGTAAGTCGACACTGCAAAAAAAAATCCATAAATCTATAGTAAAAAATGGTAAAATACCAACTGACTGTAATATCCAAAGCATTATACTACCGTAAAAAATACATGGAATTATCATAACTCAATAAACATATATCCTAAGTAATTTTGACAGTCATGAATGTAGAAAATACAGAAATATATTGTAAAATATAAGTAATTGTAAAGTTCATAAAAAAGTATTGTAATATTGCCAGCAGTTAATTACCCTAAACTTAACAGTACTAATCAGCCAAAATTACAAATTTTGCTGATATTTATATCTACAATGTAAAACCGTAAACAAGACTGCAAAAGTAATTTTTACAAAGAACAGAATGCTGGTGTGATATTTTGGTTTCTTTTTTAATAAAGCCTTTTTTTTTTTTTTTTCCAATAACTCAGTCCCCGAAGCAAAAAAAAAAAAAACAATAAAAAAAGAAATAATAATAAAATAATAAATAAAAAATAAAAATAAAAAGAAAATATTAAAACTCAGCAATCTCTGCACAGTTCTCTTAATGTCCTTTGTAGTGTTTCAGAAACTTGATCAATGGTGACCATGTCTCTTCAAATTCCGCTCCCTTTCCTCTGACAATATAAGTGAGTCGCTCCAGAGTCATACATGATGCCATATCCTTCACCCACATGTGGTTTGATGGTATATCCATTTTTTTTCCAGTGTAGAGATATTAGTCTCCTGGCCTGCAGGAGTCCAAAGTCAATCAATTTTAACTGTCTGGAATTAAAAACACAGTTCTCTGGATAAATACCTAAAACACACATTTTGGCCTCAGCAGATACATTGACTCCAACGATCTTTGACAAAGTTTGCGTAACCAAGTTCCAATATTGCTGTAATTTTGGACACTCCCATACACAGTGAAAAAGAGTACCCTTTCCAACCAAACATTTACAGCAGATATCTGGGATGTTAGGTGCCCAGCGGTTCAGTTTGACAGGAGTTATATAAGTTCTCATCAACCACTTGTACTGAAGGAGTTTGATCCTTGTATTAATTGACTGCTTTTGGGCTTTTACGCATGCAGATTCCCAGTCCGCTACCTGTATCTCTTCTCGGATGTCAGATCTCCATGCATCCAATCTATCTGCAGTGGATTCCTTATCATGCACTAGTAAAGCTGCATAAAATAAGGAAATGTGACCTCTCCTCTCTAAATTTTCTAGTATAATGTTCTCTAGGTATGACAGTGGTGGTTTAGATTCAATCTGTTTGTGTTTTGACATAATAAAATGTTTAATTTGTAAGTACTTTATTAAAGTGTTTCTTTGAAATGTTATATATTTGACATAACTGCTCGAATGTAAGAAGCCTGTCATCCTTATAAAGATCTGCCAGTTTCTGTACACCTTTATTTGACCAGATTTTGAAACCTCCATCAGCTCTTCCTGCCTTAAAATATCTGTTCCCCCAGATAGGTGAGAAAGAAGAAATGGAAGGGGTATCTCCAATATATTGATGGGTTTTATACCAAACATCAATTGTGTTTTTTAAAAAGGGATTTTTTGTCATTTTTATCAATTGTTTTGGCCTTGCAGAATACAAATACAAATTTAATCTAAGGTTTGTTACTAATTGTTCAATTCTTATCCATGCTGGGGGCATTTCGGTTGAAAAGTAGAACATGGCTGAACGCAGCTGGGCGGACCAATAATACAATTTAAGATTAGGAAGTTGTAACCCCCCTCTCATATGGCAGGTATAACAAGCGAAGTCTTAATCTAGGTTTTTTATTATTCCAAATAAATCTACTAAAAATACTGTTTAATCCATCAAAAAATTGTTTTGGAAGAGGCAAAGGTATTGACTGAAAAAGATACAAAAATTTTGGTAATATATTTATTTTGATCATGTTTATTCTGCCAATCATTGATATGGGCATTGTCATCCATTTATTTAGTGACTCGTTTACTTCACTGACCAGAGGATCATAGTTTGTTGATACAATTGTTTTAATGTCTGGGGTTATTTTAACACCAAGGTACACAAATCCTTCTCTTGCATTGATAAATGGGGTTTGTATAACCGGGTTTAATCTTTCATCCCTGTTCAAAAATAGAATAGAGGACTTTGAATCATTTATTTTGTAGCCAGAAAACTGACCAAACAACTTCACCTGTTGCATTAAATTTGGGATGCTAATGGACAAACTTGTCAAAAAAACTATCAGATCGTCAGCATACAATGCCAATCTATGCTCTTGGTCTCCCAACTGAATGCCAAATAGATCAGTTCGCATTCTTATCATGCCTTTAATACACCAAACTGAAATCTCAACAGTAGACCAGGCATCGATCTGGCGACCCACCGATTGCAAAGCAAACTCCTACAGCCAACGTCACCATCATTTATAAGAACATTTGATTAAATGATGCATTTGAGATTAATTTTATGCCGACCATAGATGTCTTATACATTAAGAGTACTGTATGTTAGCCCCTCTTGCATGGATGAAGCTGAAGTTGGTTTTCAATTGCTGCTTCCAATTTGGGAAATGGCTAAAGTGCAATTCCACCTAATTTTTCACTACCATCAGCATCTTTAATTTACTTTAGCTAAAAAACTACAACACCTAGACCAGGGGTCACTAACTCCAGTCCTCGAGGGCTACCATCCTGTAACTTTTAGATGCGTCTCTGCTCAAACACACCTGGATCAAATAAACTGCTCGTTTCCAGCCTATTGCAGAGAGGAATGAATGCTGGTGAGGGAATTCAGACATTTTGGAGCAGAGGTGAATCTAAACGTTGCAGGATGGTAGCCCTCGAGGACTGGAGTTGGTGACCCCTGACCTAGACTCTTCAAATCTGGACTAGATTATTCTCAACTCATATCAGAATATTTAAAACCAAGTGTGGGATTTGTGAAACCTTTATTTGATTTGTGAAACTTCAATAAAGAACAATTCTAGTGTTATCCAAAATCATACAAGTTGTGAAGTCGCCCTTCATTGAAGTTTCACAAATCCCACACTTGGTTCTAAATATTGTGGAGAATAGTCTAGAGTTTTTCATTTTGTTATTGTGATAAATAGCAGGGTTTACAGTAAATGGAGACTGTTATTTGTGATGTAAACAAATAATTATCTAGTTTGTATTACTGCTTGATCCTTCAGCATCAGCAGCAAGATTCTTTTATGAACTCTGTTCCTGTAGTTGAGCGTGGCTCAGGATACTGTGGTGTCCTGAACTCAACACAGTAAAGTCACAGTGCGCTAGCTAAAGCTGCTAACTAGCAGGTGCTAGTTCAGGGTGCTGAGAGCCCAGTAGGCCTGGTCCTTGTCAGGATGCGGCTCCTGTCTTTGAAATAAAGTTTCTGCTATTTTTGCGCGTTCAGGAGGAGAAGGAGAAGGAAACACATCTCTGTATCACAGGTGAGCCCCTTTCACGGTTTTAACTGAAGTTAGCTAACTGTTTACCAACTGATAAAGAAGTGTGTAATTTCTGAGCCATGCTGTTTATGTACATGCACTGCAGCTAGATATTTTTACTATATGGAACATTTAATTTTCCAAGACACAACACTTCCATTAATGTTTCTGTAAGAACGACTGCATAGATTATATTTCTGGTCTACTTTAGACTGCATGTGCTTAAAGTTATTGTTAATGGCAGAAGCAACTTTTTCCAAGTTTGGTTCAGTAATTTGAATTACTTTGAGTGTGAAATGTTCATGCATGCAAGTTAAATCTGTGAAGAACACCTTAGCTTTTGTTTCAATACTGTGGTAATACTTGGAAGTATAAGGCTTGGCATCAGAGCTAATATTTAATATTTTCCTTTGACCTCTTGACTCTCACCCCCAAAATACTTGTATTAAAGTCACTGGGTCCATGACAGTTGAAGGGTTTTAAGATAAGAGCCTTTAAATATTAATATTTTACAGTTTTTCTCAGTTTGGGTGCATTTCTGAGAACAGAATTGAAATTCTTAAAACTACCTGTTCAATCTTCAAATTACTGTGTCACTTCTGCACATCAAAAAATGAGTTGGTCATTCCTTTTGCAAGTTTTGCTTTTGTACATCATGTAACTGATTATGTGCACTTCTCTGCTTTTCCCCGTTGTAATTTGCTTTTATCGTGTTGATCAAAATACACTGCTCAAAAAAATAAAGGGAACACTCAAATAACACATCCTAGATCTGAATGAATGAAATATTCTCATTGAATACTTTGTTCTGCACAAAGTTGAATGTGCTGACAACAAAATCACACAAAAATCATCAATGGAAATCAAATTTATTAACCAATGGAGGCCTGGATTTGGAGCTATACACAAAATTAAAGTGAAATGTTCCCTTTATTTTTTGAGCAGTATATGTTAAACGTGTCTGTGTTGAATTCTCAACTTCAAAAACAGCATAAGTTTATTGTGTAAGTCTTAACATGCATAAGTCTTAAAGTTGTCATAGTGTCAATCATATTTTAATTAATTTATAATTGATTATTTTCTAAATCTGTCCTGAATTGGTAAATTGCTCCCAAGTGAGTCCTGAGTTTCTCTAACAGGTCAATGTATGAACCATTAGCTCAACCAACGATCAACCAGTTTTCTGAAAACAGATTGAAGGTGCATCTTGTGAACCATCAGTTGGCAACAATATGGTTTATATAGCCAGAACACAACACAATGTTACATTTCTGAGAACTGATGAACAAGTATCTGGACAGAATGAACAGCCAGAGAGAAGAGGAGTGAGGCTGAGGAGGAAATAGTTGGGAGGAAAGCAGAAGAAGAGTCAGAAGAGGCTGAGGACATCTGCCAGTTTCCATCAGTCCAACATCAGGATATGGCTGCAACTCACAACACGATGCTGATGGAGGTTCTCCCACCCTACTGTTCATTCCTTAACCCCACTCAGGAACCTTTGTCAGCATGATGATGGCAATTAAAATGTAATGTAATTATGTAATTTCTACAGCACTGTACAGTTTTCCATGAGGAGATTGTCCTGTGGTTCCTTTTCTACTTTTTTGTTCTCTTCATTTCTGTCTTTTTCTTTCTGAATCACCATGGCATGGTCCATCAAAAAATTACAGCAAAAGCGTAAATGTGAATTTTGTAGCCTCTTCCCATGACTAATCAATTTGACCATCTTATCTGTACATAGAGAAACTATAACTTATTATTTTGAGTTACTGATATGTTAACTGACAGAATTTTGAGAGCTGAACTAAGGATTTTTCAAGCAAACAAATGCTATTTTTGCTGTTTCTACAAATTGTTTTGAGAAATGCGTTTACTGTTTTGTAAATGCCAACAATGACTTGAGAAATGCACCAAAGGTGACTGAGAAAATCTAACATAGCATAAATTGTCTGAGGTGTATCTATTTGTTTGCCTGTATGAAACGTGTACACATTTACACCTTTGTTTCTGCTAGCTTGCAGGAATTGTAACTTACATAAATGGTTGAAGACAACCTATTGGGCTTCTTGAGACTCGGATAAATGGTGAGTATCTATTTCATAAATTGCCTAAAACAGTTATATATGTTTTTATTTGTGGTTTTTGTTTGTGTATTTTGTCTGGTTGTAGAGAGGATCACACCTGTAGTTAACAAACAAAGGTTTAAGAACTACTGACTTTTCAGTCAGAAATGATCACACCGCCTAGTTAAAGTACCAGTCTCCATGTCAACAAAGGTGAAACAAACATTTAAGCGAATGGTGCATTTATATGATGTTCATGTAGTGCATCTTTCTAACTTTTGCTTTGTTTGTTTTCCAGCAGAGAGGAAACACCCGATTGACAACATGTGAGTCTCAATTTCAACCTGTGACTGGGAAGACTACAACCATCCTGAGCAAAGTCTGAACTCAATGACTTGTTACTCTCAACCCAGAACAAGAATCGTTTTATCACTGGTTTTTCTTCTACAATAGGTTGTCTCTTATGTGGACACATGCTGTTTTTTTTTTTTTTTTGTTTTGTTTTGTTTTCCAGATCTCAGTAATACCGTGAGGAAACTGGACAGAAAATAGAATTGGTTCTTTTTTTATCTGAATTTTTAAATAGAAATTGTTTCTTCAAGGGGATTACTCATAATCTGTATTTTTGTTTAATTTGAATTTATTTTCTTTATAACTTTCTGTATAGAAATGCTGACAATTTACACTTCTTTGTGTGTTGTACTATAATTTTTATGGTAAAATTCTGCTAAGAACAGTGACCAGTAATTTACCATAAGGTTTTTGGGTTTTTTTTACAATAAAATGTCAATATATCATACAGTCTGGCCTTGTTTTTCACTTATGTAGATATTATGCCTCAGGCAGTATTACCGTATTTACTACGGCAAAACCACATTTTAATTTTTTTTAACATATTTTAGGAAATATGGTATTTTACCATATTTGGGAAATACGGGGAAAAATTTGGCAGTTTTGGTTGCCAGAATTTTACCGTATTTTAAAAATACGGTAAAATACTGCATTTCCAAAATACGGTAAAAAACTGGCAGTTTTGGTTGCCAGAATTTTACCGTATAAAGACGGTAAAATTCTGGCAACTCAGCTGCCAGTTTTTTACCGTAAATTGAGGCCGTTTTTTTTTTACAGCGCAGAATTTTAACTCCAGCACAAAATTCAATTCAGTTCAACTAAAGATATTTTATTGATTCTGATGAGCAACTACATGCAGCTCAGAATAATTTCTAGTTTAGTTAAATTGAACTATGAAGCTGACAGTGACAGAGCAATCCTCTACTGAGTTAAGTTATGATAATTCAAGTAAAATTCAAGCTCTTTTTCAGGAAACACCTCTTTTGTTGATCATCAGAATAAATTAAACAGGTTTGACTGATGTAATTAAATCAGCCTTCTGCTCTGTTTATAGATTGGACGGAAATTATGTTGTATAATCTCATGTTTGCAAGGGCGCATGAGGATTATGTTTAATTTGGATCCCAAGGTTGTGGATTTAGTTGTTTTGGAACAGAAGGAAGAACATGAATGATTCCAGCCTATAGCTGCTGGTAATGACATTAAATCAGAATGTTGGAGTGTGCAGAGTTCTGAGTCATAATCATTTGCTGTTTTTTGACCTTTTGCCGATTTGTCCAATTTTTCATCATTCTTATTAACTTGTATTCACATCATTCAAAATGATCTGAAACTGACCTGGCATCTTACACAAAAATGTTCTTTACTGTCGAACAAAGAATTGTAGTTCAGCAACTGGAGCCAGTGGAGTGAAATGTGATTTTCAGGTCATGTTGTTGCTCTCTTTATAGCAGCCAAAGTTTTGAAAAGCAGAATGTCTTCTGCCAGGCTGCTGTCCATTTTTTTAAATCACCAGCTACACATTAACTTGAAAACTTTTGTTCATTTTGTAACTTATTTGTAATAATTCAACATTATAAACACAAGGCAAAACGTCAGTGGGCATAATTGACACTCTCAACTAACTATACAATCACAGCGTGACAATAAAACCCCTGATATCTGTACAGTCGTGTTCTGTAAAACAGGATCTGCTGTTTATCTCGTTTGTCAGATTAAAAGTACCTTCTGACCATCTTTAAGTTTCACTTGGTGAACTCAGTTAGTGAAATAAACAAACTTTTTAGCTGTATAATTTATGGAATATGACTGCACTATGCAGATATTTAAGACACACATACAGCAAATAACTATGTACTTTTTGTAAGTCAATCAATTCAGGTACTGAACATTGAATTAAAAATAATATCCGTCTTATGTGTTGGTTGTTTCCACAAACTTCTTTTTCTCTGCCAAACATATAATTTAAAATAAACAGTGAGAGTAAATTGACACATATTTTAGGAGATAAAAACAGTCTTGCTTGTCTTCCTACCACAAAGAAATCATTCTAACATTTTCACAGTGAGTTTATTTCACACTCTGCTTTAAATTAAAAAAATATATTCTGATTTTGATTTTAAATATTTTGGAATATTTACAATTATTATTTCTCTTCTTTAAGTCAATAAAAGCAGAACACTAGACCAATTATTTCTGTGAAAGCAGCACAGTGGGGGCATGATTGGACAAATCATAAGTAATAAATAATATTCCAGTTAGTAATAATTACAATACATAACATAAGAAGCATTAAAGACTTTAAATATTCGCATTTGATGGAATTCTTCAGAACCAAACATGTACAGTTATGTCAGAAATTGTCTATCTAGACAATATTTCTATCATTATGTGTCTGTTAGGTTTTGTGTTTCTGCCACTTTGGTGCTGAAGCAGCTGAATTACCTCAGTGAAGGACAATAAAGAATATTTCTTTGCTGTCATATTTATTTGAGAAATGTCCAATTTCTCCTCTTATGCAACATTAAAGGTTCTCTTCTGGTGTATGCCAATAGTACAATGTGTTGTCATAGCTATTATTTCTAAGTGATCTGGTCTTATATAATGGCGTGAGGAGAACAGGGCAAAGAGTGATCCGTACACGGGGCTGCAGCGCTGCAGCAGAGCATCCTTCAGATGTAAAGTAGCAGGGTAATGTGAGGCAACAGCACTCCAATCAGCTTGGATCAATGGAAACCATGGCCAGTTAGATGATTTAGTGAACATATGTTTCACACGTCTGTAGAGTATGTGCATTTGGTCCCGACATAACCAATAATCCAGCTGGCATGGGTCAGACTGCTGTAATCCTGGAGGAATTTAATACACTAGAGAAAGCAAGCAAGTAGTCCCTCTACTGACACTTAATCCTGAATCTGTTTATGCCGCCCACCGTCAATCCCCCTCCCTTAGGACTTCACCATGACTCTGTATCTAAGGCACTACTGGAAGGACGAAAGGTTGGCTTTTCCAAGCGCCACAAATAAGAGCATGACTTTTGATGGGCGCCTAGTGAAAAAAATCTGGGTCCCTGATGTGTTCTTCGTCCATTCTAAGAGGTCCTTTATCCATGACACCACCACCGACAATATCATGCTGAGGGTCTTTCCAGATGGCCATGTTCTGTACAGCCTGAGGTGAGGAACCCAACTAAATCCAAGCTGGCAGGCTCCTGCGCTGCTGGGCTTTACACTGTCCTTTCTTTATCCCTCAGGGTAACAGTTACTGCTGCTTGCAACATGGATTTCAGTCGTTTCCCTCTGGACTCACAGACATGCACTCTGGAGCTGGAGAGCTGTGAGTTTCACAAACACTGAGTTTACAGCTTTTTGTCTCACTGTGCTTCTTTTTACAAGTGGCTATGGACATTCTGGCAAAAGCTTATGAACCAACCTCACTAAGTGGAAACAGCAGTTTAAAGATGGCAGAATGTAATTCCACCATTTCTGTAGAACTCCTTAAAGATCCAGTGCTTTTTCAGTCACTTTGCTGACATCCTTTTCTGTTGCTCTGATTGATTCACTGTAAAGGCATTTCACATCGAAAGCCTTTGTTCCTCTTCTAAAGTTCCTTCCCTACCTCGTCACATTTATGCTACTATTTAATATAATCATAAGGTACTTCTCTATTAAATTTCCACTGAAACCTATGAGCATTTCTTTAAATCAAATCATATCTTCAATTTAGTGCAGTACACTAACACACGTGTTGCTGATTCAGCATTGAGCCCTTTAGAACATTTGATAGGAAATGGAGCTTTCAAAGGCACTGATAAAGAAGGAGACAGGAACAGCTCAGTTAAAGCTCAATTAAAGCAGTTAAGCTTGATTTATTTTGTCTCATGTTATGCTGTCATGACATAGTGATAATTTTAACAAATAAGTATTTGCTATAGAAGTCACCTCGTTGGTAACTCTGATATGTTTGTATGTTTGTAATGAAAACCTTCAATAAATATGTTAACCGCTAAAAGCATCTGATCCAACCAAAGTATCTCCTTGCTCTGGTTGTGCTTTCTGTCCCTCAGACGCTTACACTGATGAAGACCTGATGCTTTACTGGAAAAGTGGGGATGAATCCCTAAGTACAGATGACAGGATCTCTTTATCTCAGTTTCTCATCCAGAAGTTTCACACCACCTCCAGACTGGCTTTCTACAGCAGCACAGGTATTTTTGTGTGTATAATTACCTAGTAAATCTGTCTGGTGTAAATTGTAAAAGCATTTATGATGTACAATGTTATAAGCTGAAAAATATCAATAGGGTTTTGAGCGATTGTGTTTTTGAATCTTCATACTGTATTTGGACTTTATGACAAATCTAATTTGACATAAATTAGATTTATGTAATAATAAGTGTGTACATTATTAATATACACATTTTTGTGTATATAATAATACACAAGAAAATATTATTAATATATTTACTTTTGCAAAGATGCATGCAGAGTAGATGATAAGGAGCTGGTAGTATAAATCAACTGTTGCTGGAGTGGGAGAGTTTATGATCTGAAAGAACCAAACTGAAACTTTTGGATCCCAATTTTAAAAGTTATTTGTGACCTAGAAAATACTGAGCATCACCAAAAGAACAGCAAAGCCACAGTGAGACATGGTGGTGGCAGAAACATGGTCTGGGGTTGTTCATCAGAACATTCACCAAACAACTGGGTTGCATCGTTTCCTGTTTTTCAGGCTGGTACAACCGGCTGTACATCAACTTCACCCTACGACGGCACATCTTCTTCTTCCTGCTGCAGACATACTTTCCTGCCACTCTGATGGTCATGTTGTCCTGGGTGTCCTTCTGGATCGACCGCAGGGCTGTTCCTGCCAGGGTCTCTTTAGGTAACAAAAACCTTTGTGCTGGTTCAAATCGAAATTTGTTCATCTCAACAGGACATTGTATGTATCCTGAGACATAGAATATATTAAGATTGGACAGAAAATTAACATCTGGGTCGTGTTCAGTTCTTGTGAGCAGTTCACTAAACGGCAATTTAAAAAATCTCTGGAAAATCAAGATAAAATTTGATGGGACACTGGTCTTCATTTTGTGACAGAGATCCTGAGTTCAACAACATTGCTTATTTATTTCTTTGCTTCATTCTCTCATTCATTCTCTTTTTTCTCTCTTCCTATCTTTTTTCCTTCCTCCTTTCTTCCTGTCTTTCTTCTTATCTTTCTTTCTTGCTGTGTCAGTTGCTTGCTGATATTCCATTCACAGCCCATTTAAGGAGTTGAAGTCTAGCTGTAGCTCAGAAGCACCACCTGTGCATACCTGTCTGTGCTCACGTTTTATTGCTGCGTGCAGCTCAGTTACAGGTTTGACTGTTTGCAGTCTTCATCTTCTACGCCATGAAAACATCTGTCGTATTGGAGTGGAGGTGGAGGAGATCAATCTTTTCACATATTATTTGTCTCATATTATGCTGTCAGGACATGGTGACACTTTTAACAAATATGTAAACAATATATTTTTGTAAAAGTTGTAGTTTTAAATTATGGGTTGTATTTTTCTTTTTACATGAGTTAAGTGACATTTCCTTATTGTCATGACTGGAAGTTACTAAGTAATCTATGCAATCCTTTGATACCTCTTGTGTTTTCTCTGCAGCCCTCATTGACCTCTATACAAACAGAGTTGTTCTATTTTCTGTGCTTCAGGTATAACTACAGTGCTGACTATGTCTACTATTATTACTGGAGTCAACGCCTCCATGCCAAGGGTCTCTTACATCAAAGCTGTCGACATTTACCTCTGGGTTAGTTTTGTCTTTGTATTCCTCTCTGTGCTTGAATATGCAGCAGTCAACTATCTGACCACAGTGAGGGATGGTAAAGACCGGAAGCTAAGAGAAAAACTAAAGGAACAGGTATGATATGATTTCAAAATCAATAACAACCAGTTCCAAAAAATTCCTAGACTCAGTCATGACTTCCTTCCTTTCTTTCACCCAGTCCCAAACGTTGCCCTGTACTTGTGGCATGCCTCACACCAAGACCATGATGCTGGATGGAATGTACAGCGAGGCAGATGCAAACAGTCTGGCAGGGTACACCAGAGCCTCTATGGCAGCAGAGGATCCATCCGACAAACAGGAGCAGATGGTGGTCCATCTCACATTGGACAATGAGTCCACAGAGACTAAGAAGAAGGGCATTCGCAGTTTCCGCATAATCCAGAACACCCACACCATTGACACTTACTCCCGCATGATCTTCCCAGGCGCTTACATCTTATTCAACCTGATCTACTGGTGTGTGTACTGCTGAGTGTGTGCATTTTAAATAAAGATGCAAAAGAAAAAAGGAAAATGTTTCCTTCAGTTTGGAAAGCTGTACCTCATCTCCGGGTGGTGAGGGAAGACCTACTTGTAGCTCACATGCTGCTGTTGCTCTGGATGACATCTAGAGATGAGAGAGCTTCTCCTTCCATACAGCCCTGGCTCCAGAGGGATTTAGCAGGACATTGTCTTATTTTGGGGGAGAGGAGAAAAAACAAGTTTTTACTTTAATAGAAATACATAAACAAACCTTTATGTAACCTTTCAAGTAAAAAAAACACACTTGTTTATTAATGCAAAATAAACAACTACTCATATAAGTACCCTTTTTCCCAGAAAGTTATTCAAGTGAATGTAACCAGTACTACCCACTTTTGAACATAAATAACAAAATCAATAACCTATTCTTGTTAACAAGCTTAATGTGCTATATTGCCATTGGTTAGCTAACAATACCTGCATCCAACAACATTATTCGATTCACTCAGTTAGTGTGGGGGGAAAACTGTGCAAATTCTTTGCCTTTTGCTGGTTTGCTGACATGATTCTAACACACACTTGCACAGCTCTGCACAACAGTAGCAGGAGAACCCTTTTTCCCAGAAAAACACTTGTGTCACTGCCACACAAGTGTTAAAACAGGCATGAGCTTCTCAGGATGGTGGGCTTTCCTGACCAGAAACAAACAGAAAGAAACTTGTTGCAACAAGTTATGACATGTTGGCAATGGATTAAGCCAGCTGAAAAAAAGTGTGTGGGACAACAGGCACAAGTGTGGGAGTTTCTACTGTATTAAATGAAGATATGAATGCGACTGGCTCTGTGGTCGAGCAATGCCCCCTAATGCCACCCCATGCCATCAGATCACCTGTCAAAGTGGTCTCCAGCTCTGTAGCTGGAGGACCAGCTGTATATGTACCAGGGTGTGCATATATCCAGTGACCTCACCTGGACTGGCAATACCTCCCATCTGGTCGGGAGGTGTCTCTACACCAGTGTCTCTACTTCCTCAGGAGCTGTGGAAAGCTGGACTTGGGTGTTCAGTCCTGAGGAGCTTCTATTGCTGTATGGTGGAGAGCGTTCTCTGCATCTACATCACAATGTGGCACAGCAACTGCACTGCTGCTGACATACCCAGTTGCCCCCATTATTAATGTTAATTAAATTGATTATCAGTAATAATCATAGCAAGAGGACAAGTAGTTAAATATGTTAAGATAAATATTTGACTTACCACTCTTCTGTCGCTGCCAGAAACCAATCTGAGGTCTAAATTGTACTTTAACATGGCTTCAGTGCTGTTGCAATGGGTAAATGTGATTGGCTTATCCATCAGTTACCACAATGTGGGGTCCATTCATATCATTGACTGAAACAAGGAAGATATCTGATTGGTTGCTGTCTGACCATTCCCTGTTAAAAAATACATTTGTGGATTGAGCCATGTTAGGGGAGTCTCAAAATTCACACATAAATTCAGCGAAGCCCACAGGCCAGAAGCAGCTTGTAATTCAAGATATATTTGTGTTTGCGTCAAAAATAAAAATATGAATCTTGTTCTGTGCACGTCAGTCCTTCTGTGTATTTGTGAATATTGATACAGCTTTAGCTCCATAAAGACACATGAATCTGTGCAAGTGAATTTAGCTCAGTATGTGAAAACACAACCTTCAGGTTGAGAATAACAGAGGCAGGCCTGTTTTTGTAAGACTTTTTCATAACCAGCTGATAGTATAAGACCTTTAGACATTTTGTATAAAACATTTTTGATGATTGGAAAGCTAATCGGGCACAAGAAGAAGAAGGCTGAGCTCATTTTAGAGAGTACAATGTTAATTATGGACTAAATCCAGAGTTTACTGTGTTATCAGCAGGAGTTGATGGGAGAGGGGGATGTGAGCTGACAGAAATGTAAGAAGTGTGCTTTGAACAGCGTGAGCAAATCAGGATCTCCTGCTGCTCTACTCTCTGATTTCTCCTGAGGCTTCATAGCTTTGATTTTGTGCTTGATTCTCAGTCTGAATGCTCTGAAACCTCAAGTTTATGTGTACATACAGTCCCAACAAAGCAATGTGGAGCCTCACTAGCAGACTGATTTCAGTTAGATTTTTATTATTTGGCACTTTTGTTGCTGTTTATTATATTCTGTTTCAATTGAATTCACTTTATACAAAACAGTGTTGTCAAGTGCAATTTATGTTCCATTCAACATTTTCTGTCAGTGGAGTAGTTGGTAGCACTGGCGTTTATCTACATTCTCATGAGGATATTGTTTTGTAAGAATATGTGTTATCATGTCATACATTTTGATTCAGGTTTTCTAGTCATTTGTTTTTAACCATTATTCTTCCTTTCTCAGCTCTGAAACTGAGAATTGCTTTCCCCTGACTGCCAGCTTCATCATCTGAGCTACAAGTTCAACAGATTCTACATCTACTCAGCAACATCTGTCAGTTTGACCAACTTCAATAAGACTGATAAAGTTTTAAATCTCAATTTTCACCATAATGCCAGGACTCTACTGACATCTGCTGGCTATGCTGTGGTAGTTCCATCAAATGTGTCACATCAAATTATGAAAAAGACACTAAGTCATTGTGATCTTATTCTGCATATTTAAATCACTTTCTGATGTCAGTGAAGGAAAAAGGTATAGAAAGAAGAGTGACTGGGTATTATTAAGTACAGTGCAGGACCAGTCAAGATTCAAAATGTGTAGGACATGGCTCCTGTCCTCATCAGAGTTCAGTTCAAAAGAGGTTCACATTGCTCTCACTCAATGGCAAAACAACAAAAAAAAAAAAAAAAAAAATAGCAGAACGTTACCTCAGGCTTAACTCCAGAAAAGGGGTATGCTGTAATACAGAGTCAGATTTCTGTTCTGGAATCTGAGCATTCAAAATCTGAAAGATTTTCTTTCTGCTTTTGTTTAGAAACCCACCGTTGAACATCAAAGGTCGGCTGAGAAAGAAAGGCACATTTCACCTCAGCAACGTTACTATGATTTAACTGAGGGTGGAAGCATCAGCTGGCAAATTGCTTGTGGCAATTTGTGGATGTTCAGGTTGAAAGCCTACACCAGCCAGTTTGCTCTAAAGTCAGTCGCAAAGCGCCAGTGTCTTTTATGGCTACATGAATGTCATTCAAAAATGAAGAAAGAAGGAAAGAAAGAAAGAAAGAAAGAAAGAAAGAAAGAAAGAAAGAAAGAAAGAAAGAAAGAAAGAAAGAAAGAAAGAAAGAAAGAAAGAAAGAAAGAAAGAAAGAAAGGAAGAAGACAAAGAAGCGAACAAACAAGAGGAGCAAAAGATCAATCCAATTATTCATATCAAATTGATCCTACTTATCAAACAATGCAGTCAAGTTCAGTTCATTATTCACATTGATAAAATGCTTTCCATATTTGTAAACCCAGCAGATTGCATCGAATCACTGGTGTGCAGCATTCACTCCTAGACCAGCATGTAGATGTAGTGGGCTCTACATGCTGCCTGGAGTTAGCTGTAGGCAGACCCTCATGCTCAGCATGTATGAGAATAGAATGAAAACTTCCCTTTTACAGGAAGAACCCTCCTACAAACCCTCAGCTCAGTGTGAGTGGCCAGGGGCAACGGCTGCAATAAATGTACGGTTTGTTTCCCCTTGAATGATGCCACATCTGCAGAAACAATGCAGTTATGAGCAAAATAGAAGAACTGAATTAAATCCACGAATAAACAGATTTTCAACATATTTATACAACATATTGCGCAGTATTGCGCAACAACAAATTAGCAGTTTAAGTGTTCTGTCTGGAAATTATGACTCTTCTGATTTCGTCTTATTCTGATACTTTATATTGATGTGCATTAATATTATTGAAAATGGTTTTAAACTTTGTGACTCATCTTTCTAGTCACTAATAAAAGACATAAAGCTGGTGTTATTATAGCTCGTGCTGAAACGCTTATTAATATTTTATAATGAAAGCTTGCCTGTAGCCTTTTGCCGATGAGAGGTTTACTATCTGGAGAGATGAGAAGAATGAGAAACATTCTCTACTGACATCTGCGTGGTTGTTTTATCAATTTTTTTTTATTTGTTTATTTATATTGAAAAACTATTTGAAAATGAATCTGCCTGGTAGAAAGGGAGAGACAGCAGGCGCAAATCGTGACACCGCACCTCGTACTGGCACTTCCGGTGGCAGGTCTGACACCTGCCACAAGTGCCACTGCGTTCGGCTGACTTCGGCTGACCTCGGCACCTCTTACTGGCACTTCCGCTGACACCTGCCACAAGTGCCACTGCCTTCGGGACTAGCTGCCAGAGTTGCCACTGCGTTCGGCTGACTTCGGCTGACCTCGGCACCTCGTACTGGCACTTCCGGTGGCAGGTCTGACACCTGCCACAAGTGCCACTGCGTTCGGGATTAGCTGCCAGTGCTGCCGCTGCGTTCGGCTGACTTCGGCTGACCTCGGCACCTCTTACTGGCACTTCCGCTGACACCTGCCACAAGTGCCACTGCTTTCGGGACTAGCTGCCAGAGTTGCCACTGTGTTCGGGTGACTTCGGCTGACTTCGGCTGACCTCGGCACCTCTTACTGGCACTTCCTCTGACACCTGCCATTAGTGTCACTGTTTTCGGGTCTAGCTGTCAGTGTTGCCACTGCGTTCGGCTGACTTCGGCTGACTTCGGCACCTTCCAAGGGTTGCCACGACCTCATACTGGCACCTCCCACGCCTCACGGACCCCTCTCGCCTATTTTTGCTCACGAGATTTAGGGCGGCCATCTTATAGCGTTCGACCGCTCCACTCAGCGTTATATGTTTAACAGGCACAATGACGTATTTGAACATTTAATCTTTCATAACACGCTGTTTTGTTACTGGAAACCTTATACATGCAGCCATATTTATAAACAGTTGTATTTTTAAAGTATTTTTAATTGTATTATACATACTTCAGCATATTTAAATATGCTTAGTGGGGAAAACAATAGAATAGAAATATAATATTCTTTGGTGACAGCTTCTGTGTCAGAATTAATATGAATGAATTTATAATTAATGAAAATAATGGTGGATCTGGCACAAAGTATTGCATTTCTTGTTAAGTATTCTGTTCCCTTAAAAAAAGCAAATATGCCCTGGTCTATTTTTTATACAGTCTCAAATTTCAGTTTCCAATAAACAGCCTCAGTGAAAACATGTTGACAGTTGCCATAAGCTGTCACTTGTGCCACGGGCTTCTGGGTAAGGTGCCACTTGTGCCACCTTACCACTGGGTAAGGTGACACAAGTAAGGTGGCCATGGGTGCCACAGGCTGCTAACCTCATTCTCTATCTGTTTCAGACAGAATGTAGCATATGAATAACTTTAGATCAAACAAATAGAAATAAAATATATCTTAATTACAACATAATTCTCATACATATTTAAATATACAGCCGGTGTTCAGACTTAAACAGAGAAAGACAACTCCTGCGCTTTCAGATGGGACCTCTTCTGCAACAGGTGATAATAGCTACCAGTAGGTACCTACCACTACAACTGACACTCGGTTGCCATGGTATGTCAGTGCTGACAAGCTCCTGTCAGTTCCGGATTATAATTATTTTCATACAATGACCTTAATATAATGCTATTGATTATTAAACCGGGTAAGTTCACTAATATTGACTTATTAGTTAACATTTCTGACAGTGGCAACATGAGATATTGACAATTCCAGAGTGACATTATGTTCAGCCTGGTTCCATGACAGTGCACAGGATGTCATAAGTTATAGTGGCTGCCTGGTCTATTATCTAATAGACCAGGCAGCCACTATAACTTTCAGTGTTTTTTGTTAAGATAATGCATTTTTAAAAAAAAGAAACATGTTATCATAATTTTCCAAAAATGCCAGTTAATCATTTTTAAATAGTTATTACTTGTTTTTATTTATTACATTTAATCCCCGCTATTTTTCATTATTTGTCAAGTTTATTACAGATTTGTGTGGCATAAATGAAGGTTGCTTCTCTGTGTTTTTTTCTGGTTCGGTTCATTGTCTTCAAAGTTTTCTTATTCAAAGATGAGAGAATGACTAAAATCTGAGCTAAAAAATGCATTTCAACAGCATTTTCAAGGCAGCAGGAGGATTTTCACTTTCAAGTTAAAACAACTTCAATTTTTTTACACCAATATTGAATATTGATAAGTCAAAACACAAATTATTTACACCTCAAAAAATTTGACAATGTGTGAATCTTAAGCAGCATTAAGAACAAGAATGTTACATATTTTTGGAAATAAAAATTACTTTAGTTTATACTTAAGATGCAAATGATTTTTTCAAAGAAAATTGTGCTGTTTACATATTATTTTATTTGGCAGATATGTTTCAACATTTTTTCAAGTTTATGTCACAAAGTATATGCATAGTAATTGATTTGTCAATATTTATTAGCCATTGTATGTAAATACTTTAAACAGCAATTTGAAGTCTACTGTAAAATTCATGTTTAGTCAACGTGTGAATTTACTACATCAGGATCAAATAACTTATTATTCCTCCATGAGAAATTATGATCATTAAGCTTAAATTTATTTTTCAAACTTTATTAATTTCTACAATATACGTTATACAGAGTCTGATTATTATTACTATTATCCAGTTGCAACATTTGGCTTCCTGTTGCACTATGTCAGCCACTGTTCTGCGATATAAACATGGGCAAGGGTTGAATGTCATTTTGATTAAGTAAAAAGTCCTATTAACTATCAGTGATGTGTGATTAACCAGATGTGTCTTTGAACATAGTGACAGGTTCCACTGTAATAGTGACACTTTATAGTATATTCAATTGGCCATCTTGATTGAATTAAACTCAGTCAAAAATATTCAAAGTGTTAAATGGATAAATATACAATTACCATTGAATTTTTTTTATAAACACGCATTATAAGTAACACGTTTTCAAAAAACTGTCATTGCCATCCCCCAAAACATCGGAAACAGTTGTGACAGCTCTGAAACATCCTGGACATCTAACAGCAGCTCTAGTGGAGGCGAGACTCAGCTGTTACAAAGGTGCCGAAACCAATGGCATCCCTGATACCTTCTGTGTATTTGATTAATTCAAAGACGGAAGGAGTCGGCTGGATTATTCAGATGAACTTTAGTGAATAAATAGGATGAACGAATCATACATGATATAATAAACGTGTAGGAATTCAGCTAACATAAGTATTTATGCGAAAAAAAAATTATTAAATTCTGTCTTCTTCGTCTGTGTTTAAGTTCTTCTTCTACTAGTAATAAAGCATCATGGGATATGTAGTCCATTTGCCTAAGTCAGTAGCAACACTGAGAGCTAGACCCGAAAACAGTGGCACTAATGGCAGGTGTCACCGGAAGTGCCAGTAAGAGGTGCCGAGGTCAGCCGAAGTCAGCCGAACGCAGTGGCAACTCTGGCAGCTAGTCCCGAAAGCAGTGGCACTTGTGGCAGGTGTCACCGGAAGTGCCAGTAAGAGGTGCCGAGGTCAGCCGAAGTCAGCCGAACGCAGTGGCAACTCTGGCAGCTAGTCCCGAAAGCAGTGGCACTTGTGGCAGGTGTCAGCGGAAGTGCCAGTAAGAGGTGCCGAGGTCAGCCGAAGTCAGCCGAACGCAGTGGCACTTGTGGCAGGTGTCAGACCTGCCACCGGAAGTGCCAGTACGAGGTGCGGTGTCACGATTTGCGCTCGGCCCTGCTGTAGAAAGGAGGAAGTGTTTCCTCGTTCCGAGCAGCCGCGGCTGTTGACATGGGACTGGGACACTGAGGGGGGGCGGCGGGAGAAGCGCGGACGGACCTGAGTGGGTTTTTACTCATTTCCTGCAGACAGCGGGTAGCCTCCTCTTGTGGGCAGCTGGAATAGTTTATTCTGGAGCTCGGTTCGAACCTCGACACTGTTTGTTCGTCCTGAGGTGAGTTTGCTGATTAACTCTCTGGTTTTGCGTGTTTTCGCAGTGCTGGACTGAACAGGGAGCTCCGTGATTCACAGTTGGAACCTTTGTTCAAAATAATATTTGCGACGCCAGTCGGGCTAAAGTAGAAGCAAAGTGTTCCGCGAGATTAAGCGTAACATTTTTCTAATATGCTTTTCGGGTTTTGTTTCTGTTGTATCGCCTCGTAAACTTGTGAAGCCCGCAGCTTTGGTGACCATGTAGATAAGAGTGTAGCTGTGGCTGGGTTAGCTGCTTTTCCCTCTCTCTGAGCCTCAGCTCGCTGCTTTCCCTCCGCCTGCTTCAGTTCAGGGAAAAGTGAAACAAACTGCAGCCTGTCGGGGTGAAGAAAGAGACTTGAAGCAGTCTTGTTTAGATCCGCTCTCTGCTCACATTACGTTCTCAGAATTCCGACCTCCGGGGAGTTACCTCACAAGATAATGTTATGAGGCAGATGAGTTATTATGTAGAATCACAAAACCCCTCAATCACTGTCGTGCTGGACACAAATTAGACCACAGGCTCTGAATAATGAAGCACCTGGATAAGGTACAGCGGGATTAACGGAAAACTTCTCTGCAAGTCAGAATTTTGCCTGAGGTTTATCCTTAATATTCAGATAATACGGGGTCAGTCAGGACACCCGGTAATGAGATGCATAGTTATGAGGTTATGCAGTGTTGATTAATGTGTTCTAGCAATAAACTGTAAGTAAAACACAAACTTCCACCCAGAAGGCAGAGGAAGAAATGATCTGGGAACAGCAGAGTGCATGAAGGTTCAGGCTACACATGAATAAGACTTTTTTGTTTGTTTTTAAATTATTTTCCGTGTTTGTTAACCTAATGATGCATATGTTAGAGTTTTCACTGCTCTGCAGCATTTAACGTTGGATGATAACAAGCTGAACCACAGTCCAGGGTGCTTACAAAGAGCAGCCAGGAGGCCATCAGTTGCATATTGGAGCAAACCAGGAGGATGGTGAAGGTAGAGTGATTTTACGATTTAGTGTAGTATTTTAAAATTTTAGTTTTATTTTATATTTCTTTATTTTAAGATGACTCTATTGTTTTCCAATTCAATAAAAATCTTTCATCTTTCGTTTATTGTTAAGTAGATAATATAAAAAAGGCACAGCAGATTATTTTGTGGCCCCAAATGAAAATATGAGAAGCTTTTAGGAAGAAAAAATACTCAGTTATGTCCTGAATGTTTAAATCAAATGGCTACCCACTTAGTGTATATCATTTCATGACTGTATGAAATGAAATAATTCAATGCAGTGAAATAGCAGTGATACATCCATCTGTCCATCTGCGTGTGACCCTGGGGAGCTGATTAGCACAGACCAGAGCTCACAGAGGCAGAAGTTACCAAGTGTATAATTGCATCATAGTGTGCAGGCAAAGGCCCATTTACACATTTATGAAACCAGATACTTGAGGTGATTGTTAGATTTATAAGGAGGTCAGACTATTATATAAGGATGGCCTTACTCTGTTTTTAAAATGATCTTTTATACATAAAGATTTTACAGTAATTCTAAGTCTATTTCTTGCTTTCTGCTGTAAAAGCTGGATGTAAAGTTTCTTTTTAATACTTTTTGGCATTAAAAGGGGCTTTCATCTCTCTATCATCTCAGTTCTGCTTAACTATTTATGCTTAGCTATAACCAGTAAACTCCATGCATAATGTTCACTCAAGTGGATGGGTGGTGAGGGGGGTCTTTGTAGGATGCTCTGCTCCACAGCTGACACTTCGCTCTCCCAGCTGGAGAAGAGACAGGATGTAGGAGTCATAAGTGAACACCTGATCCCTCTGAGTTCAGAGCATTAGCCTCATTATATCAGTCTGGATCAGGGGAGGGCGATATAGGACTCCGACTGGCCCGTTTAGGTTTAAAACACATCAATGTCAAAGATCATTGTTAAAGACAGCTAAATACCAGCAGCAAAAGTGAATCTAAAATGTAACTGAAATTATTTAAAAATGTAAACTAAAGCTACGTTGGTTGATTTATCCTGTTTGCCATTGCAAGTCAAGCAAAATAGATTTTGTAAATAAGCAAGATGTTTTAAATGCAAATGAAATATTCACACCTCTTTAGAGTGAAGTGAGGGTTGTGGCATGGGCCCATTGCCTTCCTTTTCTTTCACTAAAAATACAACAATAGAAACATGTTCTCCTTAGAAAATAAAAGCCAATCATGACTTTTCTCCAAGAGCGACAGTTTTTTTTTTTTTTTTTTTAGAATTAATCTTTGATACTGCTGATTTGCTAACTGGGTCTGAACAGTGCAGAAAAACATTAAAAATGAATTTCTGATCTTTTTATGGTCTTTTTATTTCCATATGTGGTGCTGAATCTGACATGTATCCAATAGTTTTCAAAGCGTCTGCCGTCTGAACAGCCAACTTTTACATCCCTGACATGCATCATCTTTCTGCACCAGAAGTACATTTGGTTGGCAAATGGTGGTAAAGTTGAACGTAAACAATGGCTGAAAATTATGATTCTGAAATTATGAAAGAAGCACATCACATCACAAAGCCGCCACTCCTGGTTTCAGCTATGCATCCAAATAGACTTCTGCTCTGAAGCTGCAGTCAGTGCTCCAGTAGGCCGTTGCTTTTAGATGTGAATTGAGCATCAAATGAAATCATTGCCAAATATTGGCGTTTTCTTTAGGTGTGATTGGCCCCAAGCATCATTCACTGTTTCTCAACACCTGTTAAACCATCTGGATTTTTTCATTCTACAAACTCCTTCCTATCTTTTGATTTGAAATTACTGCACGCTGCATGCTTTTCAAGATGGATTTTTTCAGGATAGTGAGACCAAAACAACATTCTCAGTAAATTAAATGCAGACTTTTAAAATACCACAGTACAGTAACAATTTAAGCTCAAAACTGAAGATGGTTGCCAAATCATTGGTTATAGTTTTGAGACCCCAAGGGGTGACGTATTTGAGATCTCCAGAAGTAGCTGATACCTGCAAGACATGTTCAACGAGTGATGAGAAAACTACTCGGGATACACATCACTGAGGAGCTGTGTGCATTCCAGTGAAAGTGAGGAGCCAAGCTGTTGACCCCAGGCTGACCTCTTAGCAAAGGGTGATAAAAAAGCAAGAAGGACATTGTTGTGTTAGTCCAGCTGATATGAGAAAATGCTTAATAACTTGGTTCTTCCAAAGATTTGTTTTATGTAATTGCAAATATTGTTATTGCTCTTGGGAGAACAGGTTAATAAGTATTCACCAAGGCCTCCTCCCTGAGCCATGTGAACAGGGAAGGCTTTCTTATTTTGAACTGAGATCAGACTTCCAGAAAGTTTGCACAAAAGCCCGTTGCCTAGCTGCAAAGTAAGGAGCCTCTCTGACCCTGCTGCGCCTGCTTTGTGAGGCAAGTATGACTGAGGGGATTCTCTGCAGAATTGTGTGGAATGCTGTCAGCCAGAGAATTCCCTTTACTTAATTGTATTCAGTTTTTAGCTGGTATGAGGGTGTCATTCAAGTGTAACCATGGTGCAAAGAAACTTATTTCGTACAAACAATTGACCTCTGGTAGCCAAAAGACAGGGTCCTGTTAGAGCCTTCATTTGATTCTCAGTTTGTTTTGTTTATTTTGAATATTTTGGAAAAGGTTATGTTTTAAATCTCGCCAGACTCTGTTGTTTGTAGAAGAATTTAGAGAAACTGAGATTTAAGGACTCTTTATTTGTATCCTTTTTTGTTCGGTGTGTTGATTGGAGTTTGTAGGTGAACTACAGAAGAGTTAGAACATGTTTAGGACCAGCTGAAACCCATAGATTGTGATGTCATCTTTAAGTCTTAAATCTGGTGCATTACCCTCAAGCCCTATTTTTTGAAGGACAGTTTTGGACAATTTATTTTAATTGTTGTTTCTGTTGTTTTCTATATTTATTTTAGACATTCCAGATGTCTTCTAGTGCCTGTGTTTAAATGTTCATTAGAATTTAAAGTTTATTGATCATTGAGGATGTGTTCTTGCATTTTTATGTCATTGTTAATATCATATTACTTAAAAATGTTCTCAAAACAACAATAGCATCATTTATTGCAATAAGCTCTGGGGCAATTTATCGTCCAGTAAAATTTGTTATTGTGACAGGCCTACTCATATATCAGTCTGACCCAAACATCAAAACCTGACATGACAGACACAATTATATGCTATTTTTTTAGATTTTAAAGATGCATATCATTAGATCCCTTTTCTCTGTATCCATCTGGGATATAACCCATAATGCACACATGATGTATTATGTATAAAATCACATCACAGTGCAAATAAACGTTACATGAATTGATTCATAGTGGATTCTTTATTTTTTTGTAGATCTGAATGCCAGTCACTGCTCGGCTTTCTGGAATAAAATGTATATGCTGAAATTTGGATGAAATTCATCACAGACTTATGGAAATGTACACTGTCCCTCTGCTCCTGTTTCTGATTTATAAACTTGTGTGCATGACTTTGAAAGGGATCTGGAAGACAGAGGCCCAAAATGTAGCTATCAGAAGGCAGCGCACTGTTTCCCGTTTTCCATTGCGGCTATATGATCTAGAGATGACCAGTATTTCATAATTGCATTTGTAATTTCCCTTCTCAGAAATAAGGGTTAAAATGTTTGTTTTCTTCTTCGTTATTACTCAATTCTTCTCGAATTAACTTGCCAATTGTTGGGCTGAATGCACTTCATCTTTTTTTGCTGGAGCTGCAGGGTTGCATTGGCTGCAACTTGGCTGCACTTTACTAATGTCAACAACTAATGATAAGTTAGGATCAAGTAGCTAGTAAGACTTTATAAGCAGTTTGATACAGTAAGAATGAAACCATACACACATAAAGAGTATGTAATAACAGTATGTAATGTCTATTGAATGCTGTTTGTCTTCTTTTTATATTTTCCCTTCGTTTTGTTCATTTGTATTTTTGTCATTTCGTTTTGTCCTGTTGCCCCCTGTGAACACGTGTCTTCATCAGATACTTTTTCCTTCTTTCTTCCCCTCTCATGTTTCTTCTGCAACTATAAATTTTGTTAGGCATGCCTTGTTCTGTTCTTCCTTTCTGTTTGTCCAATTTTGGTTTAAATAAAAGTCATGTAGATATACATAAATTTAAATTCACATTCTAAGTGTAGGCTTACATACACTAGGGTTAGGTTACACAAACACACAAATAGGTTAGGAACATAACAGGGTGAAATACACACTTGTATTTCTGAGTCTGAATTTCATACTGCAAACAAGCAAGGTGGTATGACAATAAAAAATCCTTGAATCCTTGAATGAAACACTCTTCATAGACTGTAAATTCTAAATAACTGCTAGATGTTGAAAGTTTCAGTTGTTGCGGAGAAATTGGTAAAAATATCTACTCACAGGACATATAAAGAACTTTTTACAATTAAAATAAGCAAATATATCCAGGCAGAGACTTGAGGTTTCATCCCAAAAGAGTTAACCTGTTAGGGACTCATTGCTCATGTGTATAAATCTAAAGATCCAATCAGATTTTGGAAATGTTCTAAAGTCTCAAACTTGGTAACTTCAAATACTTAACTTAAGTTTGAGATTTTAGAAAATCTCCAAACTATCCTTTTTATTGTTAAAAATATCTACATTTCAATATGATTTAGTGTTTTTATCACTGTATGAGCTGCTCTGGTTCTGATCAACAAATCTGCCCCCTCTATGTTGCTCTTTATGTTGGTCTGTCTCACATGATCCCATGTCAGTCCCCTCTGTTTTCCTGTTGAAGCTGATGTGAGCAGAGCAACACACTGATTTTTGTGTATTTTTTTTCTTTATCTGGGTTTCCCAGACTATAGGTGTATGATGGCATGCCGTCCTGGCCGAGTGGGCGACTTCTAGCAACAGGAAATCAGTGACACTGGCAGCCCCCAGCAAGCCATGCTGCAGCCCTGTGGATTAACTAGATTACCAAGCAGCTTCACCTTCTCAACATTTCTCAGCATCTGGAACTCTGTGTTCAAAGACAGCCACATCACTCGCCCTGCTTCATGAGCCAGCAGGATGCAGCTGAGGTCCTCGCACTTTCCGAGCGCCTCCTCATAGCTTCACACAAGGGACAAGCCGACAATGTGGTCCAGCTTATCAACAAAGGTGCAAAAGTAGCCGTCACCAAGGTGAGATTTTCATTGAGACTGAGCTTTGAGAATATGTAATACACAGGTGTTGTTTGTTTTCATTTTCTTTAGTCTTTGCCTCATTACCAGTGAAAACAGAGTGTCATCTCGTTGGTTAGGCAGATCTGCTCAACAGCTCAGATCAACGAGTCCAAACATGTTTGTCAGATTTGAGTAGTTACTAAAAAATGTTTCTTACATTTTGATGGCTTTGTTTAAAGTCCTTCTTCAAGTCTGTCCAATTCTATTTATAATTTGATTTTTGTTGTTGGTGATCTCAAGAATATCATGTATAATTTGCAAGGGCACTTTGCATCCTACATTTACATTCAAACTGATTGTGAATGATTAATAGATCAGTCAATGGCTTTGTTTATCAACCTCTCCTCTAAATCAGTCGACCCTGAGCTGAACTATACCAGCTTTAGCAAATTCCCACACAATGCAGCTGAACAAACCAATATTGATGTGTAAGTTGTTGTGAGAGACAGTTTTCTGATACAATTGCACAGAACCCGCTATAAGAGCACCAGCAGATGAACCTGTTTATGTCAACAGGAAGTAGTTTCATTAACAGTACTTAAGCTTAAATGTGTTGCACAGCTTCACCTAACTAGCAGTTGAGCGGTTCCTGGTTTCAGGTGCAGGCTGGTTGGGCATCAGGGAGTTGCCAAAGCTGCCTCTCACTGAGCCACAGAGCAGCCACTGCAGGGTTAGCTGGGGAGTTCACAACTTATTTCCTCAAAATATTCACAAGTTGGGGGCTCGGTGTATAAAGAACCTGAATGTATTCACTGTCTCAACAAGAAAAAATGTTCTAGAAGTTTTCGTGGAAGGAAAGTTATACTGTGACTAGGCCTGTAGCAATAAACGATAAATCAATTAATCGCACGATAAATTAAACCTATCGACCTCATTTTAATTATCGGCTTTATCATCTCTTCCTGACTTTTTTTTCTTTCTCTTGATGACACTGAATAAAAAAAGGCTCAACTCCGGTGTTCTCCACTGACCTTCCCTTCCTATTTCCTTAGTGTAATGTCCAGTGCACCCGACAACTCGCCCATTTTCAAAACCTGAGACCACACATTAGCCGACAGAAATCCTGGGTATAACGGTTCGGTGAACTACTGCATTAGGTAGTCAGATGTGCCCATCTTCTCTATTTAAACCTAGTGATTACTGAAGAGCAATATACAGACTTCATAATCTGCACTCTTTTGGTTGAATGCAGTATTTATTTCCACTTTGGCTTTATGTTGTGTTGAAGAAGATTTTAAGTTTTTGGGAAATATCTCTGGCTCAATCTTCTTACGGATCCCGGGTTCTCCCGGCGGACCGCGTGTAGCCACACAGAAAACAACAATGAGTGTTGACGTCACAGAATTGCAGAGTTTAATCCAATAGAAGACAACGTATGAAATTACAACAGAAACTGCAGAACAACAGAGACATACATTCATTTACCTAAGACAAATGGAAAGAAGAAGGAAGGAAAGAAAGAAAAGCAAACAATTGCACGAGCAAATCTAATTTGTTCCTCACCTGCACAAATTTTTATAGTAATGGTGTATTCTTGTCTTTTAATTTATTCATATAAGGTATCTTTGCTCATCCAACCAGGAGCTGTCTCTGACCCTCTCTAAAGTTAGAAACTCCCTGCAATTTGTTTCCAATATCAAAGGCCATTTGTCCCCTTTGTCTAAACAGAGTGGAAGCAGAGACTCTCCTGTACTGGCCTGGACTCCTGCTGTTTTATGCCTTTTCACAGATCAGTGTGAAAAGCTGGAACTTCTCCTGATTGCTTCCCAGAGACAAAAGTCACTTTCAAAAAGATCTTAGCAAACAATCTGCTGCAACTACAGATAAAATAAAGGTCAATAGGGCAGAATAAGTTATAAATCTGAAAACTATAATTAGGCTATTTCAATCAAGACATGTTAAGTTTTAAAACTAGCATATTCTAAATTTATTTTCTTAACAGTTGTTTACTTTTTATTCAAGTACGTTTTTTGTTAATGGAGACTGAGAATCCATTTTATTTTTGTTCTTGGTTGTTTTGTTTTAGTTTATCAGTTCCAGTGTTATGTGTTCTTTTGAAAATAAAGTGTAAAATAAAGTGTAAATAGCGTGCATTATTAGTCATTTCCATTAAATCAGTGTCAAAAGGTCTTGAAACAATATTATCGTTTATCACAATAAATTTTTAGACAATTAATCGCTCAGCAAAATTTGTTATCGTGACAGGCCTAACTGTGACCAGTCTTATTTTCTACATATCAAAAATACATTTTAAATAACTGAATACCACTAACTAGGGCTGAAACGATTCCTCGAATGATTCGAGTACCTCGATTACTAAAATTCCTCGAGGAAAATTTACCTGCCTCGAAGCTTCGTTAATTTATGTTTTATTAGTTAGCGCACCGTGTTCCGGCCGGGACTTCATTTGCGTTGCGCGGAGCTCTCACTTCCGCCTCTGAGTTGTTGACAAAAGCTAAGTCTCAGCGGCATAAAGTCCAATCTTCAAGATTGGCCCGTGGGGATTTTATTGATTGATGATAATGCCCGACTTTTTATCGTTTTTGGGGAACCAATAAGCATCCTTAAAATGACTGGGGAATGCCTGGAGTACGGCAGCATTTCTCCTCCGGGGCTGCTGGTTGAAAGCGAACGGCGGGAAGAGCGCTGAGGTGAGCGGATAGACTGAACAGGGCGGGCGGCTGAGTAGCTGATGCTTACCGTGTAAATGTAGCTTTACCGACGAACCGCACAATAAATTTCATATCCCGGTCTGAAGAAACGGGTGGCGGAGCGCATCGTACATGGCTGGTAGATGAGTTTCTGAGTGTGACCAGTGAAGGTGTCGTAAATATCCCGTATTGCTTCCCCCCGTGTTCGTCCCCCGGTCTAACGGTTCGTCAGTCCGCTGGTCTATTTCCTCCCCTCCACCCCATCTTACGTTCGTTCATTCGCCCTCTCCTCCCACTCCAGGCGGCATTTCCCGTATTTTCAAACCCAAAGCGTGACAGGTTAGGTGGCAAGGTGAGTTTAATTAATCTATTAAACTCACTGAAGATGAATACATAAACTAAAAGCTGGATTGTAGACATTTTTTATAAGCATATTTGTGAGCCTGCCTTTGTTATTAAATTCAATATAATTTCAGATTTTTCTATAACTTTTCTTCTAGTTAACTTAGAAAGTGAGATATTATTGTTACAGGTTAGTTTTCCAAACTACAAAAAAGCAACTGTTAGGGATGCTCAAATATGAAAAATTGGACTGATATTGATATCTGATAGTAACACCGGTATTATGCCAGATTTACCAATATTTCATTTTATTATTATTTTTTTTATCCGATTACTCGATTAATCGTAAGAATAATCGATAGATTACTCGATTACTAAAATATTCGTTTACAACAGCCCTACCACTAACCCTCTGAGCTGCATGTGTGTCCCACAATGCCTTGCTCCATTCCTTGTTTCTCTTTGCTGTGCCAGACCTTGATGGGACACCACAGTGATCATTTGTTTCCAGAGACAGAACTGAGACGCTTTACGTCAGATAGATGAGAAGTGATTAGATGTGAATGTGTGTGTGAATAGGAATGACTGATTTCATGTGAAACATCTTTGAAGGTCTGAAAAGTGCTGTGTAAGTCTGACGCCACGGCATGATGATTCTCTTTCAAATGTCTATTTAAGCTTTTTCTGTCTAGCATTAAGTATCAAATAGTAAGCTCAAAAGAAAAGGGTTAAACTGTCACATGTTTGCTTGTTAAATTATATTAATGATAAAATATGTTTCCCAAATGGGCTTTTATGGTGTTAGTTTTATATTTTTTAGTATGAGGGAGCTGTTTCATATTAGTTCTATTGGAATAAAACCAGCCATCTGAAAAAAGAGAGCAGAAAGACTGTTGAAATTACTGTTTCAGACCATGTTGATTGTGTGTTCATGTGATTATACATAAGAACTACAGCAATGTTACATTTGTTGCTTTGCTCTGATGGATGTATTTTGACCAGCTGTATTTAGGCATTTTGGCAGAAGGCCATCATAAGCTTAATCCAGGCTAAAGAGGGCAGAGTTTCATAAGCATTGCTCTGTCCAGGAAAAAAGAATGCTGGGATAGATATTAGCAAGGCTGCTATGGTGAACAGGTTTAGACTGAAAGAAAACTACAAATATTAAGCCCCCAGTTAGGAACAGGGACCAGTATGGTGGAAAGACCCAATGATCCATCTTGAGAGTCTGAAGTGAATTTACTTGTTATGTCATATAGCAGAAAGAAAACCACATATTTTCACATAAAACAGCTGAATATGCTGGGATTGTAGATATACTGCATAGGCATTTTTTAAAGGTATTTAATATCCCAGATGAAGTAGACGAAGCAGTTTTGGAATCACTCAGTTGAGGAAAACCAACTATGGTTTTCCTTAAAATGAGTTCATGTAATTCTATGAATGAGTGTGTATTTCAAAGAGAGAACATGCAGACTTAGCAAGTTGCTAATAGACAGAAAATATGGCCCCAAAAGTCCTCTAACATCCAGGTACACCAAGAAAAGCATTCTGGAGAAGATCCTCCAAATGATCATGTTACAAAAACCTGACACACTACGCTTGTTGATTATGGAAACTCTAGCTCTGTGTCAGATTTGGTGGTCTCAAAGCATTTCCGTTCAGGAACACATAATTTGCTGACAGGTTATGTGCCAGCAAGTTATGTAGGCAAGTTATCATTTAAGTGATCCACATCACTTAAATGATGTGTGAGTGTGGATGTTAGAATCCAATAGGCCAGCCTGAAGCAGAGGCCTGAGGCGGAGGCCTGCTGCTGGCCCGAGGCCTGCTGTAGCTCTGTCAGCAGCTTCGTTCCAGCGAGGTCCAGTGTAACCCAATCTGCAGGCTGATGAATGTGGATCTATGCCACACCCAAACACAGCAGACCTCAACCTGGCAAGGTGTCTGGTGTTTAATCCCACACACAAACCTCTTTGTGTGTGGGAAGATGTGTAATTAAATTGTGTGTAGTCATAACAATTATAGATTCATAGTAATCATCACCTAAATGGAGTTGTTTGAAGTTTGGAACTAGGCCTGTCACAATAAACAGTAAATGAATTAATTGCATGGTAAAAGAAAAAAAAAAACTCTATAATTTTCATTTACTTGATTTATCAATTTGCTTGATTTATCAATTTGCTTGATTTATCAATTTGCTTGATTTATCATTTTTCCTCTTTTCTCTCTCTTTTTACCAAAAACTGAATGGTAAACATCTTCAATCTCAACTATACCTTTTTTGAAAGATAATATTGTTTTCTCACAGACTTCATAATTCATTTTATGTATAGTTTCTTTTGTTTTCTTTATTTATTTTGGATGTTTCAAATGTCTTCCAGTTCAAGTATTCAAATGTTCATTAGAATTTAAAGTTTGTTGCCATTATTGCTATTATCTTACTTGAAAATAGTCTCAAAACAACAATATTATCGTTTATTGCAATAAATTCTGGGAAATTTTATTATCCAGCAAAGTTTGTTGTCTTGACAGGCCTAACAGGCCTTGTCGGAACTATTATCTTGCTGTGAAAACAGTTTTTTTTTTCTCACTCAATGAGAGGATATTGCAGTGGCTGTAGTCTGATGAGAGAAGGAGATCACTTAAGGAGACTGTACTGTGTTTGGGGCCGAAGCCAGACAGAGATGGTTTAAATAGACAGTTGGAGTTGAGATAGGTTTAAGAAGGGCAGCTATGGCACGCTCAAGGATTTTGGACAGGAAGGGGAGGTTGAAGATGGGTCAGACTTTTGCAAGATTATCAGGGTCAAGACCAGGTTTCTTCAGAAAGTAGGTGATGGCAGCTGGTTTGAGAGACTGTGGGACAAAAGCAGAGGTGAGGGAGGAGTTAATAATCTTTGTGATGAGGGAGAAGATGGTTGGTAGACAGCATTTTATGAGAGTGGAAGGGGTGAGGTCCAAGGAGCAGGTAGGAGTTTTAATGTTTGACAGAAGTTCAGAAAATCATAACTATGAAAAAAATATAAGTCTTTTTGTCATAGCTTACCTTCTAAATGAATTTTTATTCAAATTTCATCTAGTTTTCAAAAGGAAAACGTAAGTATAAGTAAAACAACATTTGACTATTTTGGTTTGGGTGGCTGTCCACAGACTCGTCTCCAGCAGGATGCTCATATCACTTTGTATTCTCTGTTTGGCTCACATAAACAGCTGTGCAGATCCCCCCTTCTCCTAGAGCTTAGATTAAGGATTTGTTTGTTTTCCATGGATTCAGTGATGTGGTGCATTACGGTGGGTGACAGATTGTCTTGCCTTGTGCTACCACAGCCCATTTTACAGCAATTTTGACATTTAGAACCATCCAACACTGTGAACTGTGTGTGGGATTCAACCCTTCAGTGTAGATGTAGATGTGATGTCCTCTACCTACAGCATCATGCATGCTTTTGTGTCCACAGTACGGCAGAAGCCCCCTTCACCTGGCTGCCCACAAAGGTCACCTTGAGGTTGTGCGGATCCTGCTGAAAGCTGGATGCGATCTGGACATTCAAGATGATGTAAGTGGATTGAGTCAGCCATATTGGCCATAGCTATTTGTTATTTATTGTAATCAGCCACTTCCATTCCTAACTGATGATGGTTATGAGCAGCTGCTTCTTTTTTTGCTTTCAGATCCTTTTAAGTTGGAAAAACCATTTCAACTGTAAGTTAATTTGAACACATTAATAACTGTAGACTAATGGCCTTCGGTAGCCTTGAATGGGACCCTCTGGAGTGCCCTCTTGTGGGAGAGCCTACAGGATGCACGTCCATTTTCCACACAGACAGTGATAAGCCAGATCCTTGGCGTTGTCAAGTGAATTCACTGTGGTCAGTGAGCCCTGCAACTGGATGCAGTTTGTCCTCCAGGACTTGGGGGAGCAGGACTTGCAGACTAAAACAGGAGGAAGAGGAAAAGGAGGAGGATCAGGGAAGAAGACAGTGGAGAAAAATTGGGAGAGACACTGACGCATCAGAAAGAGTGAAGGAGGTTAGCCAAACCTAATTTTAATGAGCTGGTGGAACTCTGTGCCCCTTCAACCAACCTTCCCTTAACAACCTCCAATCCTTCACTACTGGACCTGTGTCTGGTTCAGCTAAAGTCAGGTTGGAATGACATTTTTCTCAGCTTTTCCCTCCCATTTCTCCTTTTTTCTCAGAGAAGTCATGTGCGTTGATCTTTTTCTCTGTGCTTTTATGTCATATTTGACCTGCTCAGCGTCCGTCACTGCTAATCTGCTTGCACGCAGCCATTCCCGTTATGGTTAAGTAAAGATGTAAGCTGAATCTTTTTCCTGGAACTCTACAATCCAATATTGGGCATAATTATGTTCAAAGGGGCATATTCTTGTGGAGTATTGCTATTTGTGTCATTTTTTCACTGAGTAAGGCTGTTTTGTAACTAAAGAGCTTAAAGTTAGGGAAGCAGAATATGGTCAATTGTCTGTATGTGTGCTTACAATAGAATCAGACTGTTACACATACATGCATTCCTGTGTTTGCAATGTCACATTATTTATAATCAGTAATGCTAAACCTTATACTGAGCTGTGCCTCAACATTTGAGTTTGTTCTGAAACATGTATTTCCCTGCAGACCACGCCACAATGTACAAAACCACATCAGTTCACATTGGCTGTTCTTTATAATTTAATGATGTTCTCTTCTTGTAACTGCAATTCTTTAAAGAGACATGAGACAACATAAACCGGACTTTTAAAAGTAATTCTGTTCTTCTGTAATCACATTTGTTCAAAAGTTGGCATGCAGCTTATGAAGGAGCTACACAACGGAAAAAAGTAAAGTCCTAATTGTTGGAATGCCTTAATTTATAGGAAAGCATTGCATAATGTTATTATGCTTATTTGTTTTTTAAAGAGACAAAGAGCTACCAGGAAACAAGAAGCACTGTGCTTTAGCATCGGACAGTGTCTGTTTTTAATACCAGCCCCTTGAAAATTACATTACATTACCTGATAAGGATGTGTTTATTACACCATGCAGTCAGCTGAAAGGTCCCGACATGGAATATGGGTTTTGATCATCACACATCAATCTGTCCCTGATACTCTTTGGGAAGAAGTAATGGACCATAAGCTGTGTGAACTCTAAGGGGTGGAACACATCATCTTCCACAGTCTGTTTCATCTGACAAGTCTGTTGGTCAGTAGAGTGCAACAACAATACTCACATTTATAGCAATGAAGGCACATAGGCAGCATGGATGAGGATGATGACATAGAGCAGATGAAGGCTGAAAGTCATAGCTCCATGTGCTAGAAGTTCACTCGGTGTGGGATCTCGGTGGATTACCTCGTATGATGCCAAAGAACAAAGCAATCCTTGAAGTGGGAGCTTGTGGTTTCATGTTCATTGCAGAACTGAAAGGAACTACCTTTAAGCCTGCTCTTCAGGCATGACATGTATTATAGATGCATGTAATTTTTAACATTTTGCATCTTTTTAATAGACTTTTAGTTAAAAGTCTATTAAAAAAAAGTCTGTATTTCTGTTGATCAGTTGATCAACAGAAATACAGAGCGAACAAAGGAGAGCTATGTTGGATTTCTCCAAGGTCCACAGAATCTCCATAATAGCCAAATCCTTTCTTGTTCCCTTTCCACCCAGATTTCTGTTGTTATCGTTTGGCCTCATGAAACATTTTTCTTGCTAGCAATTCGCTTAGCCTCCTCTCTCTCTGTCTGTCTGTCTGTCTGTCTGTCTGTCTGTCTGTCTATCTATCTATCTATCTATCTATCTATCTATCTATCTATCTATCTAGATACACCAAGGACATATATATATATATATATGTGTGTGTGTGTGTGTGTGTGTGTGTGTGTGTGTGTGTGTGTGTGTGTGTGTGTGTGTGTGTGTGTGTATGTATGTATGTATGTATGTATGTATGTATGTATAGATAGATAGATAGATAGATAGATAGATAGATAGATAGATAGAACATCTATCTATCTATCTATCTATCTTTTCTTTTTCTGTTCCTAGAGTTTTCTGTTGGGGTTTGAACCAACATAAAGAGTGCTGTGTAAATTACCAAGCACTGTTAGATGAAATAAATCAGTCAAGTTTATGTGTATATTGAGCACAATACAGAGAGTTTGTAAGACAATCAATTATGAAGCAGCTCTGAATGAAAGCTCTGCCAGTCACAGTCAACACATGGGTTTTACACCAAGGACAAGGGATCCAAAACAAGGGAGAGATGGTCTGGCTCCCATGCAGCTGTAGGAAAACAACATCCAACCTTGTGTGTAACCCAAACAGGTTCATTTGGCGAGAGTTCACAAGCACATAATATAACATGCAGCAGATGTTACTTTATAATAACATTTTCTACCACAAGAGTTAACTGGATGTGACTGCTTGTGCAGTTATATTCAAACTAAAGTTGATCATGGTGACAATGTTTTCCAAAACATCAAATGAACTTGGAACAAACACATTAAATTGCCTTTTTAATTGGTAATTATTACCAGTAGTTCAAAGTGCTGAATTACCAGCCCTAAATCAGTTGCAAGCTATGTTTTTACGATTTTGAGTTGTTTTTAATGTGATCCAATGAATAAACCTTTCCACTTGGGCCTTGAGGGACACAATGATTCTTCCATACGTTGGGTGTCCTGCTGCAGCCTCAGGTGTTCCAGGCCCTTTAACAGCAAACTGTTAATATTAGTATATATCTGTAGATTTAGGTATTTTGACCACTCTTTTTTTCTCACACCTCAATAATTTTGAACTACCATTAGGATACTTTTCTTTTTATATGTTGTATCCAGCAGCATAGTCTTAACTTTGGACAATATTTAAATGGGCTGATGTTCAGCAGATCCTTCTAAAATAAATGGTTTTCTAAATTTAAAAATGTGATCATATGTGACATTTTTACTGGTCACTCTAGTGCTCTTCAAGTACCACAAATTACTGAGCAAACGTTTGTGTTATTTTGTATGACACCAACATTTAAACCTGATAGACCTGTGCTCATTTACTACTACTAAAGCATGATCCTTAAACTTCCATTTGTTCCTCTTTCTTATAATTAAAAAGTCTGAAGGTTGTATTGTTGTCTTTAATTAAGGAGTTATCATTTTGACATTTTAAAACGGACTTCAGAAGCCTGGATAGACTGCACCTCTCTGTACTTCAAACATTCTGCTTAGCTTTAACCACATTCTCTGTGATGTGATCTGAACACAAAGACAGGATTATCTGATAATAACATGACATTAAAGGAGCTGCACTGCTGTGAGTTCTGGTTTCTAGATTTATCTGTGGTCGTTCCAATAAAGTTGGCTGATTTAATTAGTCATACCATAAAAACTGTTGCTCCTAATCCTAACTACACAACGTGAGTCTCTACTGTTGTTACTAATGTCAGTTGGCGTCAGAGGTTTCTCATTGCTATGCCTGTGTCTGTGTGCAGGGGGAGCAGACAGCCTTACACCGTGCTGCCGTGGTGGGAAACACTGACATTATCAGCGCACTCATCCAGGAAGGGTGTGCACTGGAGAGACAGGATAAGGTGCAAGTCAACAGCCACACAAAGGCTCACACTCATTCACAACAACACACAGATGCTAACTGGACAGAGGGCCGTTCACAGTCAGCATCACTTGATCCATCAGAGCCTGCTGAATACACGATGCAGCCGAGTCAGTGTGAGAGAATTCACAAAGTTTAAAATTAGCAAAGATAAATTATAACCAGTAACTGTTTTGTTGTGACTTTATCCAGTCACTCCAAACTCAGTGCAAAGCTGAAACTGTAAAAAATCTTGAGTGTATTTCATGCATGCTGACTTTCCCATTCACTTCAATTTGTGGTAGAACTCAGAGATGCTCTGTTCTTTAAACTAATCTTTGATTTATGCACAGCAGGCACAATCTAAAACAAAGCTAAAATCCCTACAGATCCCAAGGAAACATGTAATATTACCAGATGTTTCATGAATGAAGCTGAAGCCAGATCTCCCAGTAGATAGAGCTAAAGCTCACCTTGTTTCTTTGAGACCCAAAATCTGCAAAAACAAACAACAACAAAAAAAACAAAGATTTGTGAGCATCATATTTTAATTTGTGCTTTAGAAGCTTGTTGTCAAAACTGTTTTTAATCTCTAACTATAGCTTGACTGGGGAAGTTGCTCCATCTGCCTCCAAATATGATCCAAATTAGAAATCTGGAATTTTCAATCAACTACTGTTAAAAGTAGCTGAAATGAATTAAATGAATTAAGTTATGCTTAACTGACAGAAACATTGTGTGCTGGATACATTTAGCCAGTATGAAATGTTTAGCAGCCCAATAAATACTATCTGCTCTGCACTGGTGACTCAAACCATTTTGTAAAACGTGTCTGTGTTTTTGCTGATTATTTGTGGCAGAATGTGAACCTGAGGCTTTGACAGTTAGTTGTGTCATTAGGCTTTATGGATTCTCATGCTTTGCTTTCTTTGTCAATTTCTGGCTTAAGCAAAGTTTGAAAAACATAACTGATTCATGCTTGGCAAAGTTATACATTAATTAGTGTTTTGGATGACTGCAACCTTTTGTGCATTGGTGAATATCTTTAGATTCTGCAACTATGATCACGTTTGTCAGTCAGGCAAAGCTACAGGTGGAGGAACGGGGATAAAACCATGGTAACGAGTATATTTTAGAATCTGATAGAGCTTTAATAGTTTATCACTATTGTCTTTGTGGACAATCCAAAAACAGATAGCGACAGGTAATAGTGCCTCTGAAGACTGAAGTTTTTTAAATGCTGAATGGCCTGTGGTGGTGTAGCACTTTATCAAGACCTCAAATATAGGGCACTCTCAAAATGTGTTCATTGACTCAAATAAAATCTTCCACAGCAGGATAACAAACTGTTTGTGCAGAATATAAGCTTCTTTACTCCAGGTGTCTGAAAGGGAAATATTGTAGCTCTTTTAGTTTAATTATGGTGATAATTAGTACATGAGCTGCTGCTTAGTTGTAAAGCTCTCAAGCGTTTTGACAGATGTCTGACATTTCTAGAGTTCTCATAACCAAAATTTAATGGGTCATTTAACATCTAGATTCTCAAAAGATGACTTCCTGTGTGAGATAGGCGTTGAAATGAAATGTGCTTTTTGTGTTCCACACTGTCAGGATGGCAACACCGCTCTTCACGAGGTTTCCTGGCATGGATTCAGTCAGTGTGTGAAACTGCTGGTGAAGGCTGGAGCCAACGTTCATGCCAAAAATAAGGTATATTATATCAGAGCATGTGAGGGCAATATAGCAGGGTTGCCCAGGTCCAGTCATCAAGATCTACCACCCTTTTACAACTTTACATGCGTCCCAGTTCCCTCACTGGCAGTAACTGAGCTCTTCAGAGGCCTGCTAATAGTCATTCATTTGATCACTTTCGGCCTGTCGTGATAAAGGGTAAATCAATTAATCGCACGATAAATGAAAGCTATCGACCTTATTTTAATTTATTGGCTTTATAATTTTTTCCTGCCTTTTTCTCTTTCTATTGATGACAGTGGATGAAAAAAAATGCTCAACTCCGGTGCTCTCCACTGACCCTCCCTTCCTCATTTCCTTAGTTTAATGTTCAGCACACATTACACGATCTTAGAACTGTCGGCTGATTGTCGGCCCATTTTCAAAACCTGAGAGACCACACACCAGCCGACAGAAATCCTACGTATAACGGGTTTGATCGTGCCATTTGGTGTCCAACAATGGGCACAAAATAATGGCTACAAGTCCAGTTAACTAATTTTAAAACCAGGCATTAATCAATATTTTATTACAATCTACCTGCAATGCATGTGGCTAGGGTCAGCGTAAAGTCTTGACTGAATGAATACCATTATAACCTATTTATGTCACGTTAATGATGAACAGCTGAAAAGTTACTGGGTTTAACAACTGCGGTAGCAATTTGGCTCCAACTCCTCTTCTGGTCATTTCTGTGGATATTCTTTGCACGAAATGTTGAATAAACATTAATGTTGTTTCCACATATCATCTCTGGGTTGCACAGTGTCAGTTGTTTGGGATTCCCCTCCGTGCTTTCCCCTCAGAAAGCACAAATCCGCACTTTCTGATTGGCTACCTGTCACATTCAACAGGCTGCGTTCTTGCTCCCCCTGATTTAGATCGGAGCGGCCACGAGGTTCTACCGACTGGGTCCGATCATTTGTGACACACGACACACTACAGGATGATCGGCTACGAAATCGCAAGCGACAATGTTAGAACGTTTAACATTCTAAGACTGTCGTAAGGGGAAAATCGTGGCAAAAAAATTGTGTAGTGTGAACTAGGCAGGAATGAGTCAAGTATTGCATCAGGTAGTTGGATATGTCCATCTTCTCTATCTAAACCTAATGATTATTGAAGGGCAATATAGTATACACACTTCATAATCTGCACTCTTTTGGTTGAATGTAGTTATTATTTCTACTTTGGTTTTATGTTGTTTAGTTTTTATTCAAGTGCATTTTTGTTAAAGTACACTGAGAGTTCATTTTATTTTTGTTTTTGGTTGTTTTGTTTATTTTGTTTATCAGTTCCAGTGTTAAGTGTTCTTTTGAAAATAACGTGTATCTATTTTTTGCAGGATATCCCTTGCATTATTATGTCATTTCCATTAAATTAGTGTAAAAAGGTCTTCAAACTCGTTTATCGCAACAATAATTTTTTAGACAATTAATCGCTCAGAAAAGTTTGTTATCATGACAGGCCTATGTAACATAAGTGATCTGTAACAAATCATAGCAGATTGTAATATCTGCTATGATACAGGTGTATTGGAGAAGTAATGTGTCTAAAAGTTGCATGGTTTTAGCTCTGGGGGACTGGATGTGGAAGCCCCTGTGTTACAGATGAAGGACCTGGCCAGATTACATACATTAGTTTGATCTGACATTTCTTTGACTTAATGAGTCTTTTGTTCTGCTTTTGCACACCACACCACAGTAAACATTGAATGATTTTAGTACTTATAAGTTGAAACATGTACATGTCATCTCAGAAAGTGGAGCAGTTATTTTATAGATTACACATAGAGCAAAAATAGTTCTTATATTTTGCAATTTTACTCATTATGGCATATGATGTCTCAGAAAATCATATCTCAGACCAGACCAATCAAAATGGATGTTTTAAGCACCAATGTCAGGCTAATGTTCATTTCTATGCACACTGTGGCATGGAGGGGATCAGTCTGTGGCTCTACATAGAAAATAAAATGGCCAGATCTCTCATTGAAAGTGAGGTGTTTTTATTTGGTGTTAAATAAATAATGATGTCATATGTTTATTCATTTGGGTTATATTTTCTTTTGTAATTTCTATTCCCATTCACATGGTGACTACTGGATAGTAGCCTCAGCTGCCCCACCAGCATGCATGGCACCTCTACACCTGTGTGTTTTGTCTAGAAGAGAGACAGGGAGGAGAACCTGAAGTTATTGTCAGCAGTAGCTGATTTCTCCCTCCATGAAGGTATCACAGCTGTTACAGCTTTCTGTTTATCTGTAAAAGCTGTCAGTTGTAGCTTCTATGAAAGAGTCAGAATACTAAAATTTATAAGAGCTTAGATAAGTGGTCAGAACATGAAGAACCAAACAATTTGTCATTTATGTCCGGTTACTTGAAATCTCTTTTCTCATTTATTTTAGCAAAAATCAATATTTCACTGCTGTGAAATACAGAAATCGGTACAGAAATGTATAAGGATTAAATGTGAGAGCATGACAGATAAATTTGCATGTATTAAATCAGAAGGAATATGTGAGAGAACTAGAACCCATTTCAATACAGAACCTCTCTGAGGTGACAAACTGCTGCACAAATATGGCCTGCTTCCTATTTTTTCCTTTTTCTTTTTTTTTTTTCTTCTACAGTAACATCACAAAAATCAAAAAATGGTGTATATGATGGATAAAAATAAATGTCAGCAATAGTGTATTCTGTGTTTGACTGTTTTCAGGCTGGGAACACAGCTCTCCACCTGGCCTGTCAGAACGGTCACACCCAGAGCTCCAAGGTCCTGCTGCTCGGTGGATCCCGACCTGACAGCCAAAACCATGTAGGTTTTCAGCAGGCTTCAGGCACAAGCATGTTTCACTGCCAACATTCCGGAAATGAATGTAGAAACATTGCTTTTTTTTTTTTTTTTTTTTTCTTCAATATTTTTTGGCTCCATGTGGGTCACCACAACCAGTGTACAGCCCAACGTTAACATTTTGAGGCAGTTCCTGCAACTGGAAACTGCTTCAAAATGTTGACCAGGAATCATTCTAACTTTGAGTATTTGTCATGTGAATCTCTAAGAGCTCCAACCCCAATGAAAGCTAGAGTTTGTTAGGCCTTAGTTGATGACGCACCAAGACTTTGTGAAACAGATGTTTGTTTATTGATCTTGTGCCTTTGAGATGCAGTCTGACATCTGGTTCTGAGCTGGGCAGATGCTGGACTATTTCCATACCAACATAATCTCTTAATTTTGCTGCTCAATTATAGTAAAATATATATATATAATTCCGTGTTTTGGTCAATGTTAAACTCACCCACTTCTAAAACATTAACTCAGTGAGTTAATGTTGCTGTTAAAAACTAAATAAAAGCTAACTTGTGTAGCATCTGGTGGAAGAATTTGTTTAATAATTTTTTTTTAAATTCCATAGTTTTTGTGATCGTTTAAAGCCTAAAATGTAAAAAAAAAAAAAATACTAAATAAATTGCAAAGCCCTGCTCTTTGTTATAAGACTATGTGACACATTTTTTTTCATAAACAGGAAAGAGAACAAATTTGTTGTTGCGCAATAAACTAAATGCCAGAAGAGCTTGTTATTGTCTTAGCAGCAGATGGCCACAGCTGCACCAAGAGCTCACAGTTTGAAGCTTCACTCGTGTGTAAACTCTCTCAGAGCAGCCTTCGTCAGTGTTGACATCTTTCTGCTTTTGGTTCCTAGCAAACATACAGTCGACCTCAGCTATTGAGCCTCCTGTCTACATGTTCCCCTTCAAAATGTTCTCGGTTCCATCATTACGGCAGGTTATCCAGGTCCTGATGTAGCAATGCAGCCCCACACCATCATGCTACCACCACCATGTCTGGCTGTTGGAATGATGCTTTTTGTTTTCTTCTTTTTTAAAAGCTTTTATTGGTTCTAGTGGCCTTTATTTGATAGTTAATTGACAGAAAAGTTGGTAATGAGACAGGGGGAAAGACATGCAGCAAAGGTCGCCAAAGCCGGGAATCAAACCTGCGACTGCTCCGTCGAGAACTAAGGCCTCCATACATGGGTTGTACTTAACCCCTGCACCACCACAGCACACCCCACAAATGATGTTCTTTGTAAAAATGTTGTATCAATATTATTATTATTTATTTTTTTGTTGCAAAGTTCAACTTTTGTCTCGTCAGTTTTTACAATAATTTCCCAAAAATCTTCTGGATCATAAAGCTATATTATCTTTGCAGAGATGTAGAGACATCTTCTCCTTTGTGTGATGTTTGAATGAAGGCATGTGGAGCAGCTGAGAGCAGCTAATGCTAATGCATAATAGACTGCTTTCAGTCTATTATGTAATGCTGCCATGTGGACTTTTTGTATGCAAAGTGGGTCACTGTGAGCTGGTCATTTAGGTCCAATTTTAATGCCGAATATGGTTTTAATTAAAGCAGCATCTGAATCAGCCAGGATGGAGGCTAATACCACATGTGAGCAGATCATGGTTAAATAAGAAGAACACATTAAACCTTATTGAGAAATGTTTCAGTGGAAATGTTTACATTTGATAAAAACGTGCAGTACAATTTTGAAAAAAAGAAAAAAAAAAGAACAATAGTGTTATGGGTTTCATTTCGTTATGAAATAAAACCCATGCATAAACACTATAAAAGAGAAAAGAAATGATCCAGTTATTGTTTGGACTCCATACACCTGAGTATTGTGGAAAGATTCCATTCAGTTGTTTAATTCCCACAGGCTTGTAGGAAACGGCATCAGCATTTTTCAGCTTATCAGTAGCATGAGAGGATGCAGGTGGCCCCGCTGTGCAGAATGCTGCACCACTGAGCAGCATGTCATTCCACTCCTTTAACTTTGGCTCAACACAAGGTAGTTTTACCACAGTTTTATCTGAAGTAGACCCAGTCAAAGAGATTTATGCACACATAATCCAAATTATATGTGTTTGTGCAATATGGTCTAATCACATTTAGGTTCTGAAGTAAGAATAGTTTTGAGTCTTACACTATAAGTAATGAAAGCTTACAGTGCTCTGTAGTGGTTTCTCTTTAGATGCTGCAGTGAGTGTAAGCCTCAGCTCGTGTCGGGTCTGGACAGAGGCCGCGGGTTTCTGTCATGTTGCAACGGCGGCCTTTGAAATATGAGTCATTATGGCTGCAATGGACTAAAAATCCCATCAGGATATCTTATGGTTCTTTTGTGTTAACAATTAAAATGTTAACTGTATGACTTCATGGCACAAACACACTTAAGTCAAGTCTGAAATCTCAAAGGAGTCTCAACCTCAAATCTCTGCTGCACACAATGATAACCTTGATCACACATAGTAAGTGTGCAGCTCAGTAGTAACAATCACTTTTCTTTATGTACCTGATATCCTGAGGACACCTATTTAAATGGGTGTCTATTTTAAGAGCAGTAGATTTGTGTCCTAAGGACTTGACTTAGACCCCTGGTCTGACACTCAAGTCTTAGTAACTGACATTGTCTCATCTTTTGAAGAATGAAAGGAAGCTGGTATAGGAACATGTTTTATTATGAAAATGAACTTATTTATCAATGGCTCATAACAATCTGATGGCGGATTCTGACAGAAAACTGAAAATGGATCGTCATTGGGTGTTTAATGAACCAACCAAATTCCCACTACAGCGAAAATAGTCCCAGACATAGATCTTAGAAAACCTGTTTGGTGAGCTGAAGAAGGGATTGCATAAGAGAGCAAAGTAAATACAAAATCAGTTTTCAAATGGTAATTAATTTTTAAGGGAAAAGCTATCCCCTAAAACCTAATAACTTTGTTGTCCTTCGCTTCGCAGCAACAAATAGCATCAACCGATTGTGATACAATGCCTGGTTATGAGTTCTTCAAATGATTGTGGAGGAATTTTGCATCTTATTGGTGTGTTATGTGTGTGGGAGGGACGACTTGGGAGGGTTGTTGAGGGAAGGTTTTTGGAGGTAAGTGATCAACCTTTTATACTTAAACAAATCAAGATGCAGCAGGATCTGGTTGGTTTGAATCGTTCTTTTCCATAATGAATGAACAAATTCATTGCAAATGGAATAATCTGAAATAATTTGAAAACTGTTGTATGTACTTAGGTAAGATTTATCTGATACTTACAGTTGTTTGATGATCAAAAACATTTAAATGTGGCAAAAAAATAGCAGAAATGTTAAAGGGGCAAACTCTTTTTCACAACAGTTTGTATGATATATACTAAGTGAAGCATAAATCTGGAAGAAAAATGACAAGCTGATTTCTGTTTTTATTATTATTATTATTATTATTATTATTACTATTATTATTATTAAGAAAAGACTTTGGTGGAGGTTCATCTTCCAACAGGCCGACCAGACATCGGTACAAGCCGAACATTTCTGATAAAAGCCTGTTACGGACATGATTCCAGATTGTTTTAAATCTGGAAACATGCACAACATTTATGTGCAGAACAAAGTGCCCAATGAAACATTCTGTAGTGCATTAATCACGCCAGCCCAGGACCTCCACATCCAAATGTTCATCTCCAGGATCGATGGAAAATGTTTTGGACCTTTGAGTTCAGCTCATTAAAAATGGGAACATAAACAAAAGTGTTGCATTTCTGTTTTTGTTTGGTTTATTTGGGAATATTATGGTTTCTTGAGCACCTGCAGTGAAAAAAAGGTGGATTGAACCCAAGTGTTTTAAAAATTTAAGAATAAAAAAAATATTTAGAGTATTTTAATAAGTTCTGTTGGTCATGTCCCTCCTGTTTTACAGATATCTGAGTTTATGAACTTGTATTTTGTCTCCAGGCAGGCGACACCTGTCTGCATGTGGCTGCTCGGTATAATCACGTGGCTATGCTGCGCATCCTGCTGGGAGCTTTTTGTTCAGTGTCAGAGAAGAACACAGTAAGTCAGTTCAGTAAAAACCAGGGAAAATTTCAAAGCTTTTTTTTGGAAAAACATGTTATACATTTATCTGCTAATGGCAAAAGTGGCCAGAATCCCACCTACTTTATTTTTAATCATATTATTTTGACCAATAAATCAGGAAAATTAAAAATCTTTTAAAACATAAATCAAGGTCAGGTGTGCCTCTTAAATTAAATCAGGAAGATGGACAGATTCAGGAATCAGACGTGTGTATGTGGGACGCTTGCTCTACCATTGAGCCTCCCAGGTTTCCTCAGAGTTGTTGTAGATCCTGGTGTCAGGAAGGATCTCCTGTAGCAGTCAGTATTGTAGCAGCTCTGAAGAAGCATTTGGCTTAACCCTTGTGTTTACAAATGGGGTCTAGTCGACACCACACCCGTATCATTTGTATCATTTGCCTCAGTCCTCGCACGCACAAGGGTTAAAACATTGTGTTGTTCCATAACAGACTGATGTAGACGATGATCTGTGTTTGTTCGTACTCATCATTGGACAAAGAAGGTTTTTCAGAGTGTTACCAGAACAGAAGCAGCTGTCCTCAGCGGCTCTTTGAGCTTCTTTAAGTCACTGGGTCAGATGCTGCTTCACCAGCAGATGATGGCACATAAGATTACACTTGCGCCTCTTGCAATAATCATTTAATTAATTAATCGCATGATAAATTCAAATTAGCTTGATCGTTTCTGTTCTGATGATTATTTTTACCTATTTTATTTATGGTTTAGATTGTATGTAGCTTTTATTTCTGTTTAATTTATTGATTTTGTATGTTTAAAATATTTTCCAGCAAGAATATTGGTGTTAATTATTATTAATAAAATGACAGTGTATTGGTCTTTGAAGGATTGACTTGCATTATATGATCTCAAAACGACAATATTATGATTTATTGCAATAATTACTGGGACAATTTATCGTCCAGCAAAATTGGTCATTGTGACAGGCCAGTTGCATTCTCCATAAGATGTAGATAATATATGTTGTTCCTAAACCAAATCTCCACACTCAAAGCCTACTTGTCAAATATCTAACCTAACCCTGAATCCCAACAACTCTATGCATGTTAATTAGTTTGTTTGTCCTGCAGGTTGGAGACACACCACTCCATGTGGCAGCTGCCCTGAACCACAAGAAAACTGTTCGTCTATTACTGGAGGCTGGAGCAGACAGTCAGATTCAAAACAATGTGGGTTCATTTTACTGATTATCATTGTTACACCACAAAGTAGTGGAACCTGTTTCTACTGTAATGGGCGTTAAAATAAGACTTAAACAGTAATGAACAAAAGCCATCGAGTTGGTTCTGTCTCTTTAAATACTGCAAAAATAAAAACCCTTTCCAATAAATAAATATTCAGTATAACTAAACACTTACTTCATGAGAATCTGTCCCAAGATCTTTTCTCAAAATACTTCACCTAAGCATTTTAAACTACATTCACTTTACCAACAGACTAGTTGATATTTGCTTTTCAATGTTTTACAATGTGTCATCTTGGAAAAAGTCTAATTAGTCTTATCAAATATATTACTTAAGTCTGCACTCTGGCAGGCAGATTTCAGTGAAACTGTCAGATTGATTTCACTGTTACTGTTGATGTTCTTTGACAAAATCCAGAACTTTGACAGACAAAATAGTTCCTTATATAAATTAAAAACAACAACTTTTGTGCTGCTCGGTCAGCTATAGATTATGTTCATTAAACACAATTGGTTTGGTGCTCTTGCTGTATCTTTTAGAATCATTTTTCAAGGAATCTGTAATTCTTTGAGCAACCAGTTCCTTATATCTGCATGTATATTTCTATTAAGTAGCAAGAAAAATAGACATGCAAGTCAAATATGTATTTCAAATTTTAATGGTTAGAATATGAGACTTCAATTTACAATTTAAACTGAGCAATAAGGCTCAGTTATGAGAAAAGCTAAACTACATAAAATAATATAACTTATACATAACTTATAAACTTCTCAAAATTAATCAAAAGGATGAAAACTTAATTTACAGGAAAATGTATATTTTTACATAGAAAAGAATAACAGATTTGTGGGTATAACTCAAGATTCCAGTGTTTTTTTTTTTGTTTTTTTTTTTCAAAACAAATGCAAGAAACACTTTAACAAAGAAAAAATAATTTGGGAGCTAAAATCAAGAATTACGATAATTGCAATTTGCACAACTATTATAAGAATAAAATGGGGCTGGAGGCTCAGGTGAAAGTTTGATGATGAAATAGAAGTTGAAATGAGGCTAAGAGGAGCTCTGATTCACAGACAGAACACGTATCATTTATCATGCACAGCTCTTTTTATTGCTTTCTTTCCTTCTGTCGTCACGCTGTTGCCAGGTTTTCCGATCAGCCATAATAATAATTCCCTCCTGACTGAGAGGACTGCTACATTAACTAATTTATTGAATCATTTATTGAATAAAACTCAGTGGCTGAATTATTTAGCAGCCTTCAGACTTCTACATTTAACAAAATGAGACCACTGATCTTACTCAAACTTTTTCACTTATCAGACATTCTGATAAACAGCTTCAGATGACCAACCTGGTGAGGTCAAATTGTCCTGTTCAGAAATAAGAACTGGCTTTGACTAAACATGGTTCTCTGTTTGAAGGGACATTTAGATGAATTAAATTTCACATCTGTATGCTACCTGCATAAAAAAGTTTTTTGTTCTTTTTCATAAAGTACTTTAAATCTGGCAAATGAGCCTCAACAGAACATATATTCTAAAAGACTGAATATGACTGTAAAGAGAACATCATTTAATGTTGCCAGGTACCAGAGCTGCGCTCAGCTTCTTTACTTTGCTGTGTGTGTCTTCAGGCAGGTCAGACTGCTTTGGACCATGCCAGAGATCACAACAACCCAGAGGTGGCTCTGCTTCTAACCAAGGCTCCCCAGGTACAACGCTCTGATGACTAATGAAACAATAAACACAATCATCCTCAAACAAAATGGACAGTTTTAGTCTCTTGCTTTAGCCCTCAGGAGAAAGAATTCAATTAGGCAGATATTCAAGTACATAAAAAGTCTCATCTGTATGAGGATTTTAATTTTAAACACACTACAAGTCCAATGTTTAGAACGGATCCTACTTTTAGTGGTATTTTCTGCATTAAAGTTAATATGATATATTATTATCTTTTAGTACATGTTTATTATAATCATCAGCTATTTTATTGTTCTTGCTTAGATGTGTCACCTCCTCTAGCTTTAATGACTCTACAACATCTGACACAAGCCATGTTACAGACTCATTCCAAATTGTATTAAATTGATCTCTACTCAAAAATATGCCATCATAACAATGGGGTATTGTTATATCTCATTATAGGATATAACAACGTGAATTTTTTTTTTTTAGCATTTTGTAAATGTATTAGAAATAGAAAACTAAGAAACCATATGTACATAAGTATTCACAGCCTTTGCTTAACACTTTGATGTTTCTTTTTTGGCAACAATATGGAACCTCAGCAGCAGTTTTGAATATAAAGTCAGCTGGCTTCAGGCAGTTTGGCCTGTTGTTCTCCATCAGGTTGGAAGGAGATGTCTGTCAGACATTTTCAGATCTGAATCAGATTCACATCAGGACATTCACAGAGTGGTTCTAAGCCTTTGGCTCATTCTACCGCCTTAATAATTTCATCATACAGAAACTGCGTTTGTCTTAACCATAAAAATAAATCCTACTTTTCTTTAGTTGGATGTTTTGGCAATGTTATCACAACATTGTTGTACATTTAAATAGAGGAATGTGGCGCATATTTAAAATATCTAATCAGTCACTAAACACATCCCAAAATTAATAATCCTATTGGTTTTGAACTAAGGCATGTTTAACAGAAAGCTGGTTGCTTCCAGACCTGCTTTGTAAATAATCAGACATTTGTGCCAACAGCCTCTGCAGCAATTTATATAACACTCAAATACCCATTAGGGTCAGAGATTTGGAATTAAACATGACTTTTATTCCACAGACATTAGTGGGCCTGGTGAAATGCATTGTGTTATGCTGGCATATCTGTCTAGTTTGAACAGATCCTCAGCTCATCAGAAGGATAATCTTATACACTTAACATAGGATTCTATGTTATTCTATTTCTGTTTTCTAATTTCTGTTATTAGACATATTGTCAGAGAGCTGCTCTCTGACAACCCACACTGTTTTTTACAGTGTGGGATCCACACTGTAAAAAACTAACTATGAACACTATAGTTCATAGTACAGTGAAATATAATTTCTAAATGAGTTTGCACAAACAAAATGCACATCATCGATTAATAGTTAGATAAAACTTAAAACACAGAGTTGAGAATGCAGTGAACATTGAATTGGTTTGACCAAAGAGGCAGTATTCCTGCCTGAGATATTTGGTTGTGCAGTGTGATGATTTGAGGGAGGACAGAGTTCGGCTAGTTGCTATAGCAACAGGGTTATAGGAGTATGCTTGCCCCGTTTGGTCAGGGTTATCCAGGATGGTTCTACACTAAACTTTTCTTTCACCTGTTTCAAATTCTGCTAAAAATTTCTATTAAGCACCTTTTGCTATTCAATTATTAATGTATTAATCCAAAGCGAATCACCAAATCAGCCATAAACTGTTAGCTTAACAGTTTATGGCTGTCAAATAACTTTTTATTATTTAAAGAAGGAATTGAAAATGTGTTTATTTGCATCTTTTAACATATTTCTAATGTATAAAAAACTGGTTAAATTAAAAATCTGCAGAATGTTCCAAATTTTTTTAATCCAATTGAATGTCAGAATGACTGATTGCTGGAGTAATGGTTCATTGCAGCCCTGGTGCTCAGGCTACAATACGCTGGTGAAAGAGCCCCAACATGAGGCAGCAGACAGGAGGATCTGATCTCTATCAGGAAGCATCTACTTCTCCAGTCTGGTTCTGATGTGGATCTCCTGGTAGTTGCAGTCCTTCCTGTCCTCCACTGACTGATGAATTAAATAGTGAAGAGCACAGAGAATATTCATCTTTTCTATTTACATAAGTTATATTTTCAAATGAACTTGGTTACCTCCAACATTCAGATCTAGGAGTGATCTCCTGTTTGAAGTACATAGAGGTGTCCTTGTGCTGCAGGACGTGGCAGACTTTAGACCCACACTGTTTTTTACAGTGTGGATCCACATCACAACTGTGTTGTGATGAGTCTGAATTAATTCAGTTCTTGCTCTCACATATGTTGTGACAGGTCTCACACACACTGTCCTTCAGTGTTAAACTAACCATTGTCTAACGCTGTACTATCTCAATCATTTCTTGTAAAAATATTTATAATTCCACAGTAAATATGCTTTACATCATTACACAGTAATGATGCTTTAGTTTTGCATCATTTTTAAATAAAAATATTATTTTTAGTATAAATTGGAGTTTTGTGTGTGTGTATCGTCGTGTGAATCATTGTGTGATGTGATCTGTGTGTGTCGTGTGCAGGTGCAGAGCTTCATGCGTGGCAGGACTGTGAGGAAGAGAAGAGAGAAGCTGAAAGCAGACCGCCGAGCGCGGTCGGTGCCCAGAGATGAGATGCTGAGCTGTAATGTAAGTAAATCAGGAGGACCTGAAAAGGTAACCTCTGGAATCCATGATGGATTCCAGAGGTTACCTTTAAAATAGGTGATGGTAAAAGAAAATCAAATCTATTTTTTTTTTTTTAAGATTTGAGTCAGTTTGCTTTATTTTGTTTACGTCTCTCTGGTCCACACTGCTGCTGAACAAACTTGTTTTTCCTGAACATTCTCATTTGATCTGACCTAATACAAAACTAAATCTTTATGCTAACACTCCTGGTTATAACTTGCCTCAAATACAGCTAATGAAACACTGCCTCCTGCCTGTTGTTTAAGGCTGAGACTCGATGCTTTTCACGTATTATAACAGTGGAAAAAACATCTCAGTTCAGAAGTCCATCAGACATCGTCCACAATTCATGAAATATGTAGCTATGCTTACAGTATGTGTTCTTTATAATTGAGTGATTCGAGTTTTTGTGAAATCACTGCAGCTGACATTAAGTCTGTCTTGATTTTTAATCATATTATTGTTTGGTATTTTCTGCCAATTTTGTAATTGTCTTTCTTTCTTTCTTTCTTTTTTTTTTACTAAACTTAATTTTATTTTCTGTTTTATGATTTAGCTACCTGTGATTGTCGTGAAGCAGTGTGGTCAGCTGAGGTTGTAATATCAATAAACTTTGCCTTGAGAAGAAGAGTAAACTTCTGATGCAGTAGTGAATCCAAAAGCAGGAAAACAGAGACACAGTTAGCACTACTGAACTGAATCATAACAAAGTGAAGTGAATTCATCTGTAATCCCCAAAACATGGTTCCAGTCAAAGTTTTTTTTTCATGATATTTCCATTTTTTCTGCTTCACATTTGAAAACTTAATAATTATCCCTTGAACTGTGTTTTGCAGGACAGTGCATCTGCTGCAGACGGCACCCAGAGCAGTGACCCAGCAGCTTCACTGGCAGAGGCAAACAGCAGACAAGAGAAGGCCAGGAAGCAGAAAGAAAAGGTGAAACAGATGAAGCTCGGGTTGCTGAATGCATGGAAGAGTTGTTGCTGTGGAAGTGCCGGAAAACACAATAACTACTGGGATCATTGTTTTGGCAGCCATCTTTGTCCGAACCTCTGCGCCGCAGAGAGATCAGGAGGAAAAACAAAACACATGGAGCCTCTCCTTATGGATCC